>NC_079330.1:9761741-10074598 GCF_029931775.1 Euleptes europaea | reverse complement strand
CCTGAACACAGAAAGTCCAGCCTTGACAGAATCTAGTCATGATGCATACCTATTCTCTCCAGGAACAGAGGAGGAGGAGGCCTATTATATTGGGTGCTGTGGAACACAGGCAGGACAATGCTGCTGCAGTTGTCTTGCTTGTGGGCTTCCTAGAGGCACCTGGTTGGCCATTCTGTGAACAGACTGCTGGACTCGATGGACCTTGGTCTGATCCAGCATGGCTTTTCTTATGTTCTAGTCATGATGCATACCTATTCTCTCCAGGATCAGAGGAGCATGCTTATTATATCAGGTGCTGTGGGAATCCAGTAGGATAATGCTGCTGCAATCATCTTGTTTGTGGGCTTCCTGGAGGCATCTGGTTGGCCACTGTGTGAAAGACTGCTGGACTTGACGGACCTTGGTCTGATCCAGCATGGCTTTTCTTATGTTCTTATGCCCTTAACCATTGATTGGATGTTACGTTCTATTGTTAATAACTCACAAGGAGCCTCGACAGTAAATAAACCAGCCAGCTGTTTATTAATTGGGTCTTAATGTTCATGCCCCTGACCTGGATAGCCCAAGCTAGCCTGACCTCATCAGGTCTCAGATATTCAGCAGGGTCAGCCCTGGTGAGTATTTAGATGGGAGACCTCCAAGGAATACCAGGGTCCTGACATGGGGTCAGGCAATGGCAAACCACCTCTGAAGGTATCTGGCCTTGAAAGCCCTACAGGGTTGCCATAAGTCAGATGTGACTTGACAGTTAAAAAAATATTCATGCAGGAGGGAAGGTGGCATGGTATAGCTAGATCTCATCAGATTTCGGAAGCTGAGCAGGGTCAGTACTTGGAAGGGAGACCTCCAAGGAAGACTCTGCAGAGGAAGGCAAGGGCAAACCACCTCTGTTCAATCACTTGCCCAGACAGCCTCTTGCTGGGGTTGCCATAAGTTGGCTGCAACTTGACGGCACTTTGGACACACACAATGTCCATGCATGTGCATTGACATGCATGTACAATGAGTGTTAGAAGAAAGAAACATCCACACACGCTACAGATATTAGACTTTTATAAGTCTGGGGTAACAAATAGAAGCCGGAGGCTGATTGACTTACTAGCAACATGTTCACAAGATACCTTCAAAAATGCAAAACAAGGGAAAGCAATAAAACCAGAACCTGCAGTTGTCAACTTCCAGGTGGTGGCTGGAGCTCTCCTGCTATTACAACTGATCTCCAGGCAACAGAGATCAGATCACTGGAGAAAATGGTTGCTTTGGAAGGTGGACTCGGTGGCATTATACCCCATTGAAATCCCTCCCCTCCCCAAACCCTGCCCTCCTCAGGTTCCACCCCCAAAATCTCCAGATATTTTCCAACCCAGAGCTGGCAACCCTTCCAGGACCCCAAAATAGGGTCTGTCCCATGTCAATCGGGATTGTCGGGTTGCCAGGTTGCTCGGATTGGTGGGCAATTGCCTGCCAGTCCATTGGCCGGCTCACAGTGGGGCTTGCACACATACACAGCTGCCCTCAATGTGATTAGGTCACCTCTGGATTTGGAGGGTTTAAGTGCTAAACCGTCCCATTGCGATGCAGCGCTTCCAGGGTAAACCCCAGCCCCGCTCCAAAAACCTCCCGCCAGAGGAGAGGAGGGACCTGAAAAACCTAGATAGTTGTTTGCTCATTGGGAAACAGGAAGCACAAAGCATCTTCCACCCCACACCCCTTGGTCAAATACAGGATCTTTGTCTGACATCTTTAGGTTTTGTTGTTTTCTACTGCAAACGCAAGCATCCTCGCCTAGCCGCAGAGAACAAGCTTTGGGTGGGCCTTGCAGGAATCATTCTCTCTGGCCAGACTCCTGGGAGCATACATTAAAACATCATTTCTTTGGGATCCGAACCAGAATATGATAATAAAAATGTGAGGGGAAAGGCGTCAGTGCGGGCCCAGAGCCGCTAATCAGAACAAGACTTCCAGGAAACCTGGCCACCTAATTCAAACCAGCGAGAAAGGAGGAGGCCAAAGGATCTAACCTCCTGGGAGAGCTGTGAGGGCGTCGAGCTTCCCTGCTGGGTTTGTGGAGCGGGAAGGTGGAAAGAGAGCTTGGCTGAATGACTTCTAATCCGTTTCGAGTTCAGGGTCTGAGTTCGAGTTGCTTTTCGGCCAGGCGATTGGTAGAGGAGCAGAGTCTCCGTCTCCATTTCCGATATTCCCCTGGCTGACATAATACATACAAAATTGCGTTTTATTGGAAACGTTTCCGGGAGGGATGAGCTAATGTTGACTGATTCATTTCCTTTTGTATTGGTTTCAGTTCTCCGCTGTTCACTGTCGGTGTTGTAGATTCATTGGTGTCACGAATGCACTTTGTCCATCTCTATGGGTAATTTATACATTCAATATATGTCATTTATAATGTGTAATTATGGTTTCCCCCTAGGGTTGCCAAGTCCCTATTTGCTACCGGTAGGTGGTTTGGGGGCGGGGCCTGAGGAGGGCGGGGTTTGGAGAGGGGAGGGATTTCAATGCCATAGAGTCCAATTGCCAAAGCAACCATTTTCTCCAGGTGAACTGATCTCTATCAGCTGGAGATCAGTTGTAATAGCAGCAGATCGCCAGCTAATTCCTCAAGGTTGGCAATCCTATTTCCCCCATACTTTCCTTGCATCATCCTCCGCGGTTTTCTGGGTGGAAAGTGACATCAAGCTGACATATGAAGACCCTGTAGGGCAGGGGTGTCAAACGTATGGCCCGCAGGCTGGATCCAACCCCTTTAGAGTTCTTATCTGGCCCGCAAGGCCAAGGCAACATCTCCTCCACTCTCAATCTGACCTGGGGAGCCCATTGCGGCCACTCCCCACCCACTCTCGAACTAGACAGAATCATAGAATCATAGAGTTGGAAGGGACCACCAGGGTCATCTAGTCCAACCCCCTGCACAATGCTGGAAATTCACAACTACCTCCCCCCCACACTTCCATGCCCAGAAGATGGCCAAAGTGCCCTCCCTTTCATGATCTGCCTAAGGTCATAGAATCAGCACTGCTGACAGATGGCCATCTAGCCCCTGCTTAAAAACTTCCAGGGAAGGAGAACTCACCATTTCCAGAGGAAGCCTGTTCCACTGAGGAACTGCTCTAACTGTTAGGAAGTTCTTCCTAATGTCTAGGCGGAAACTCTTTTGATTTAATTTCAACCCGTCAGTTTTGGCCCGACCTTCTGGGGCAACCTAGTCTAAGGCTGAACCTTGAGCTCCTAGGCCACACTGTTTTCTAGTCCAAAGGGTAGGCATTCCTGTCGGGTGAGCCGGTCCTTCTCCTGCCCATGGCCCAGACATCTTTTGGATCTGACTGGCCCAACTCCATTCCTCTTGCCCTGGCTGCCATCCACCACGTTAAGTTCTGGGAAGGGTTGTCTGCCCGCCCTTCCCAGTCCTCCACCCTGAGTCATCCCAGCGATGCTCACTTGGCGCGCACAGGCGATTAGATGCCTGGGTGGTACGGACAGAGAAGACCGTGAGGTCATCAAGGACACAGGCAAACCCTGGCTGCTCCCATCAGCTCGCTATCTAGCATTTAGCTGAAGATGACTCAAGTGATGGGGCTCTCGCAACTTCCCACCACCACCACCCCGGGAGACGTTCCACGGGGCTGTTCGCATGGAAAAGATTTCCTGAGATTCTGCCCAAAAAGTCTGATGCTCTCACTAGCCCATCGCTTCTCCCGCTGTCCCCAGAGGCACCCCGCAACGTCTGTTGCCCCTCCTCCCCCATTCCTGCCGACAGACGTCGACGCCTCTTCCTCAGCTCGCAGAGTTCTGCCAAGTCATGAATTCTGGTGCCCACAGTGATTATTCTGCAGTTCCGGCCATGAGAATGTTTTCCCGACAAGATCTCTTTCAGCATTTTTGCGTGAAGATGTTTTGTGACTCTATGGGGGATGAGAAACCAGGGGATTATTTAGGGGGTGAAAAAGCTGTGTTGGAAAGAAAGGAAAGAGGGGGTAGGGTTAACCGATGAAGATCAGAGTTTCAGAAGAAGGCAACCAAGAGGATCGAGGGGGTAGAGCACCTTTTCTAGGAGTACAGGCTTAAGAGTCTGGGACTTTTTTGTTTAGAAAAAAAGATGGTGAAGGGGGGCATGATAGGAGGTTATAAAATTATGCATGGAGTGGAGAAACTGGATAGAGTGAGTTTTGGCTACCTTTCCTGTAACATTAGGACTTACGCACACCCAATGAAATTGATGGCCAATAGATACAGGACAGACAAAAGGAAAATATTCCTTTACTCAACAGGCAATTGAATTGTGCAGTTTGCTACCAGTGAACACAGCAATAGCTATGAAAATGTGCACGTGCAAAGTGCTCTCAAGTCACAGCCCTCAACTCATGGCGACCCCAGCAAGGGGATTTCAAGGGAAGTGAGAAGCAGAGGTAGGTTGTCATTGCCTTCCTCTGCAGACCCTTCTTTGGTGGTCTCCTTTCCACCTACCAACCCATCTTAGCTTCCAAGTTCTGATGAGATCAGGCTATACCATTCCCTCCCAGCTATGACAATAGACAGCTTTCAATAGACAGATTCATGGAAGGTGGGTCCATCAATGGTTCCTAGCCACTGTGAATAAAGGGGACCTCCATATTCAAAAGCAGGAAACATTGGAGACTCAGTGCTAGGTGGCCTCTAGATCCTGTTTCTTGGTCCTCCAGGACAACCGGTTGGCCACTTCTCAAAACAAGATGTTTGACTATTTGGGTCATGGTCTGATCCAGCAGAGGTCTTCTTATGTTCTTCAGCTCCATTGTTTGCTTCTCAAACAATGGTATAGTTGATAGCATTGATCTTCTAGAAATGGGGATACCATCTCTTGGTGTGACCGATTTTAGAACTTGAGCAGTCTTGCCGGTTGGGACAAAAGACTGATCTAGCTAGATGCTTCTAGGAAGGTCACAACAAGCAGAGCATGAAGGCAATGTGGCAAGTTGTTTAACACCTGGTATTCTGACATATGCCTTGACCTGGATGGCCCAGGCTAGCCCGATCTTGTCAGATCTCAGAAGCATAAGCAGGATCAGCCTTGGTTAGTATTTGGATGGGAGACCACCAAGGAAGTCCATGGCCACTATGTAGAGGCAGGCAATGGCAAACCACCTCTGTTAGTCTCTTTCCTTGAAAACCCTAGTGCAGGGGTGTCAAACATGCGGCCCGCAGACCAGATCTGGCCCCTTGAGAGAGCTCTTATCTGGCCCTCGAGCCAACCAAGGCAGCCAACCCCCCAGTCCCGATCTGGGCTGGCTGGGCTTGCCAGCTGAGTCAGCCACCCCTCCCCCAGTCCTGAGATGTCAATGAGCAAAGAGTGTTAAATACAAGAAAAATACTGTAAGAGTTGTATTGTTTTACGCATGTTTGTATTTTAAGTAAAAAGTAAAGTAAAAAATATATCATTGAACATATATATATATATATGAACATATGAAGCTGCCTTCTACTGAATCAGACCCTCGATCCATCAAAGTCAGTATTGACTTCTCTGACCAGCAGCGGCTCTCCAGGGTCTCAGGCAGGGGACTTTCAGATCACCTACTTGCCTAGTCCCTTTAACTGGAGATGCCAGCGGTTGAACCTGGGACCTTCTGCATGCTAAGCAGATGCTCTGCCACCGAGCCACAACCCCTCATTAATTGGCTTTGCCTGTGTCTTCTATAAAGTTTTTATCTCTGGTACCTGGCATTGCATTTTATGGTACATGTGGCCCGGACCGACCAAGTGACATTTATGTCATATCTGGCCCTCGTAAAACATTAGTTTGACACCCCTGCCCTACAGGTTCACCTAGGGCAGGGGTGTCAAACTCATTTTTTACGAGGGCCGGATATAACATAAATGTCACTTGTTCAGGCCGGGCCGCATGTACCATAAAATGCAATGCCAGGTACCAGAGAAACATGGTGCCTATTATATCAGGAGCCTATGATATTAGGTGCAGTGGAACACAGGCAGGATAATGCTGCTGCAGTTGTCCTGTTTGTGGGCTTCCTAGAGGCACCTGGTTGGCCACTGTGTGAACTGACTGATGGATTTGATGGGCCTTGGTCTGATCTAGCAGGGGCTTTCTTATGTTCTTATGATGGCACTTTACACACTTGTGCCTTGACGGCACTTTGCACATTCCGAAATATTCTGGGTCTGTGAATGGAGATGTCATTTAACTACCATAGCTAATAGCTGCAGAAAGACTTTTCCAGTACAGAGTTTTCTCATCCATTTTTAAGCCATCTTGGGGCATCCAATCACATATGTTCACGGTACGTTGTGTAAATTGCAGTCCAGACTGAGTCCTCAGGCAAGAAGTCATCAGCAGAATCTCCATGCTCCCTTGCATAGAATCATAGAGTTGGAAGGGGCCATACAGGCCATCTAGTCCAACCCCCTGCTCAATGCAGGATCAACCTAGAGCATCCCTGACAAGTGTTTACCCAGCCGCCCCTTAAAGACTGCCAGTGAGGGGGAGCCCACCACCTCCCTAGGTGGCTGATTCCACTGTTGAACAACTCTTCCTGTAAAAAAAATGTTCCTAATATCCAGCCGGTACCTTTCCGCCCACAATTTAAACCCATAATTGTGAGTCCTCTCCTCTGCTGCCAACAGGAACAGCTCCCTGCCCTCTTCTAAGTGACAGCCCTTCAAATACGTAAAGAGAGCAATCATGTCCCCCCCCCCAACCTCCTCATGTTTGCTTCCATCACCACGCAATTGCTCTCCATTGGACAGAAGTTTGAAAGAAGGTGATCGGAAATGACCAGGGGTGACATGTGCTTTCCGTCATCTTCCCTACCTTGCCCAAGCCACCTTAAGATGAGAAGGGTGTATCACCTGCCATTCTCAGTGGGGCCTTCCTGCCTCTCCAGACTGAGGGTAAAGGCCCCAGCGGGTTCCCTTCTGATACCGGACCATGCAGAAGCAGAATGCAAAACTTCCTCTCATTTTGCTTAGCCTGTGACAGGAAATGAACTCCAAAGAAGAATGTTTTGGGTCCAAGAAGATGGCCAGATCCTCCTTCTGTTCCTTATTAAGCAACAAAGGGCGAAACCAAGAGCAAAATGCTGTGTGCAGCCGCCCCACCGGCTGCCCTGAACTCCTGAAACATCTTTATCCACTTAATCTGGGACTCAGGAAATTCTCCCCCAAGCCTGTTTTATTGGGCAGTTTGAAGTGAAGCTCGCCGACTCCCAATCACTAACAGATGAACAATTTCATATCGCATTTTTCTCGATGAGTCTTGGCTCAGCTCTGTCCTTCCTAAAGCCACGCTGGTGAGATGCCGTGTCGTTCAAACCCTTCTGAGAAGTAAACCTTGAGTGCGTTCTGGGAAGAGGGGGCTCTAGGACACAGGTTGGAGGCTTCCAGAAAGTCGCGAGCTGCTAGCAATGTGTTGGCTTCTTCATTTGTTTGGTGCAACTTTTTTATCTTGCCCTCCCTCCGAGGAGAATGCGGTCCGCCCCTCTTCCATTTGCTCTTCACAACCACCCCATGAGTGAGGTGAGGCTAAGAGACAATGAAAGTCTCATCTTCACCCAGGAAGATTCATGGCACGTGGGGATAGCTGGGTGATAAATTCAGGACAAAGCGTTGTCCCTCCAAATATTCATGCACACTCAGGTGGGATTCAGGCAGAAGAATCACAGAGATGGAAGGGGACATACAGAAGAAGAAGAAGAAGAAGAAGAAGAAGAAGAAGAAGAAGAAGAAGAAGAAGAAGAAGAAGAAGAAGAAGAAGAAGAAGAAGAAGAGGAGGAGGAGGAGGAGGAGGAGGAGGAGGAGGAGGAGGAGGAGGAGGAGGAGGTGGTGGAGGAGTTGGTTTTTATATGCCGACTTTTTCTACCACTTAAGGGAGACTCAAACTGGCTTACAATCACCTTCCCTTCCCCTCCCCACAACAGACACCCTGTGAGGCGGGTGGGGCTGAGAGAGCTCAAACAGAGCTGTAACTTTGCCCAAGGTCACCCAGCTGGCTTCATGTGTAGGAGTGGGGAAACAAATCCAGTTCACCAGATTTGCCTCCGCCACTCATGTGGAGGAGTGGGGAATCAAACCCGGTTCTCCAGATAAGAGTCCACCGCTTCAAATCACTGCTCTTAACCACCACACCATGCTGGCTCTAGTCCAACCCCCTGCTGAATGCAGGAGCAGCCTAGAGCAGAGGTTCCCAAACTGTGCTCCAAGGAGCACTTGGTGCTCCACAAAGCATCTCCTAGTGCTCCGTGAAGAGACTGGAAAGAAAAATACTACTGTCATTTGGTTTTGTATATAGGTGCTAGGTGAAAATTAGAGCTCCATGATGAATTTCTCTCCTGAAAAGGGCTCCATGACTCAAAAGGTTTGGGAACCTCTGGCCTAGAGCATCCCTGACAAGTGTTTGCCCAGCCGCTGCTTGAAGACTGCCAGAGAGGGGGAGCTCACCACCTCCCTAGGTAACCAACTCCACTGTTGAACTACTCTTACTGCAAAAAAAATGTTTCCTGATATCCAGCCGGTACCTTTCTGCCTGTAATTTAAACCCATTATTGCAAGTCCTACCCTCTGCTGCCCACAGGAACTGCTTCCTGCCCTCCTCTAAGTGACAGCCCTTCGAATACTTCAAGAAAGCAACCATGTCCCCCCTCAACCTCCTCTTCTCCAGACTAAACATTCCCAAGTCCCTCAGCCTTTCCTCGTAGGGTTTGGTCTCCAGCCCCCTGATCTTCCTCATTGCTCTCCTCTGCACCCACATCACAGAGATGTTTGAATGGGCTGGAGAAGGGTCCTTCTTTCTCCAGCATCCACAACTGTGTTGGAATGGCTCAGGATCAGCAGGAAGCAAAGAAGAAACAAGCAGCAGGGCAGGACGAAAGCGGGGAAGGTCTTGGGGGCCGCAACCTAGCAGCAGTCAAGTCCCACCTGGGCTAAGTTTGTCTTCCTCTCCTTGCAGCTACGTCAAGCCTGGATGGGGCCAGAGACTTGAGACTTTGCAGAGCTGAGGAATCATCAGTGCAACCCTAAGCAAGGTTAAACCCTTCTAAGTCCATTGAAGTCAATGGGCTTAGAAGGGTACAATTCTGTTCAGAATTGTCTCCTTTGGCCCATAGGGGAGGGGCTGTGACTCAGTGGTAGAGCATCTGCTTGGCATGCAGAAGGTCCCAGGTTCAGTTCTCAACATCTCCAGTTAAAGGGACTAGGCAGGTCAGTGATGTGAAAGACCTCTGCCTGAGACCCTGGCGAGCCGCTGCTGGTCTGAGTAGACAATAGTGACTTTGATGAACCAAGAGTCCGATTCAGTATAAGGCAGCTTCATGTGTTCATAGGTCCTTTGTTCATAAGCACCCTTCTGTACCTTTAACACGCTCCCTCTTTTTCTAGTTTTCTCATCAGCTCTCTCCTGCCTCCTCCAACCACATATGATTTCAGGTTGTGTGTGTGTGTGCCGCCAAGTCACAACTGACTTACAACAACCCCGTACGGGTTTCAAGGCAAGAAATGTTCAGAGGTGGTTTGCCATTGCCTACCTCCCCGTGAGCTGAGAGAGTTTGGAGAGAACTGTGACTGGCCCAAGGTCACCCAGAAGGCTTTATGTGAAGGAGCGGGGAATGGAACCCAGTTCTCCACATCAGAGTCCTCCGTGCTTAACCACTACACCACACCTGCTCCCCTGTGATTTCAGGTTGGGGGGTCTCATAGAACTCAGTCCAACCAAAGAACAACTCAACACAGATTTGCGCTCCCACATGTCCGTACTCATAGAATCATAGAGTTGGAGTGCCATGTAAAATATCTTTAATTAGGCAATATGCATCATAATTAATGCTCAGTGTAGAGCATTAAACATCACAAAACCAAGGATGGGGCTGGGTAGGTGAAGAGGTGGGCCCATGCTACAGAACCGAGAGGAAGGGGCTTTGGCTCAGTGGCAGGCTTACCAGGTCTCCTGCTATGGCGGGAGACCTCCTGCCATCCACCCGCTGGCCCCATCGCTGCTTGGGGGAGGGAATCATTGTGCCAATAGTCCATCACTAGCAATCTGACTCTGTATAAACAAAACACTCTGGACTAGGGTGCCCTCCAAGACTCTGGTGTCTTGGAGGGCACCCCTTTACAAACAAGTAAAGCACCAGAGTGTATAGGTAATCTACAGGTAATTGACAATATGTCTGTAGAGGGCCCAGAGATTTACTGCAGTGCATGTACCCATACAGGCATCCTTAGAATCATAGGGCTGGAAGGGACCACCAGGGTCATCTAATCCAACCCCCTGCGCAACGCAGGAAATTCACAACAACCTCCCCCACACACCCCCAGTGACCCCTACTCCATGCCCAGAAGATGGCCAAGATGCCCTCCCTCTCATCACTCAGGTGATACCTGTGGGGAGAAAAACTGGGGAGAAGTAGCGGAGAGCCTCTGCAGCTGCAACGCAGAGGGCAGAGGAGGGTGGGACGCCGAGAGGGAACACGCAATGGAATGTGAATCTCTGACAACGCATCTGGCGAGGGAGGGCGGATTGATGAATCGGTCCCGACCAAGCCAACGCCTGGGACTGCTTGCCCTTGGGGGCTGGCAGCGGCATCGCGGGGGCGGGGAGAATCCAGCCATCAAAACTGATCGGAAGCCTGAACCTTCCAGGCGGGCAATCGAGGAGCTCCATAAATCTTTACAATTTATGTATGAGAGAGGACCATCCTAATGAACAACCAACATGGGAGAGAAGCTGGTAACTGAGAAGGCAGAAGCCAGAAGTGAAGTCAGGAATAGAAAGCACCACAGGTTGAAGTAGGGTTGCCAGGTCCCTCTTTGCCAGAAGGGATGTGGCTCAGTGGTAGAGCATCTGCTTGGCATGCAGAAGGCCCCAGAATCCCCGGCATCTCCAGTTAAAGGGACCAGGGAAGGAGGTGATGTGAAAGAACCCTGCCTGAGACCCTGGAGAGCAGCTGCCAGTCTAAGTAGACAATACTGACTTTGATGGATCGAGGATCTGATTCAGTAGAAGGCAGCTTCATGTGTTCATGAGGTTTTGGGGGCAAAGCCTGAGGAGGGAAGGGGTTGGGGAGTGATTCTTTATTTTCCCCCTTCTGTTTTCTGTTTCCTCACATTGAATTTTGAGGGCAGGGGAGGAAACGGGGAGCTTCGGAAGCCTCTGAAGAAGACCTGAGCTAAGCATCTTCCCTTTGCCCCCTTTTGCAGATGACTTAAAGCCTAGGATTGGCTAGAAGAACATACATACATACTAAAGTTGACAGGGCAGGGTTTGGGGAGGGACTTCAATGCCATGGAGTCCAATTGCCAAAGCGGCCATTTTCTCCAGGTGAACTGATCTCTATTGGCTGGAGATCAGTTGTAATAGAAGGAGATCTCCAGCTATTAGTAGTAGTAGTAGTAGTAGTAGTAGTAGTAGTAGTAGTAGTAGTAGTAGAAGAAGAAGAAGAAGAAGAAGAAGAAGAAGAAGAAGAAGAAGAAGAAGAAGAAGAAGAAGAAGAAGAAGAAGAAGAAGAGCTGGTTTTTATATGCTGAGTTTCTCTACCACTTAAGGAAGAATCGAACCGGCTTACATCACCTTCCTTTCCCCTCCCCACAACAGACACTCTATGAGGTGGTGGGGCTGAGAGAGCTCTTAATAGAACTGAGGTTTGCCCAAGGTCACCCAGCTGGCTTCACATATAGGAGCGGGAAAACAAATCTAGTTCACCAGATAAGCCTCCCGTAGAAAAGGAAAGGATGAGATACTGCCACTGAAAAACTACAGATAATGAACAAAACAACAACACAGGAACCGGAGCTCACATAAGCTGCTACTACCTCAGTGCCATCTTGGATCAGCCAAAGGATGAGATATTTAAGAGCTTCCCTAATAGATACCATCATAAGGTCCTTGATGGAGTTTTTAAAACAGTTAGTTAGATAACCAGTCTTGGAATGGGCCAACCTCAAAGGCCGCCATTTTAGACTTCCCCCACTTCACATAAGTAACCTTCACATAGATGTATAGGGTTGCCAACCTCCAGGTACTAGCTGGAGATCTCCTGCTATTACAACTGTTCTCCAGCCAATAAAGATAAGTTCGCCTGGAGAAAATGGCCGCTTTGGCAATTGGACTCTATGGCATTGAAATCCCTCCCCTCCCCAAACCAATTGCTTTGGCAATTGGACTCTATGGCATTGAAGTCCCTCCCCAAATGCCGCCCTCCTCAGGCTCCGCCCCAAAAACATCCCGATGGTGGCAAAGAGGGACCTGGCAACGTTATAGATGTAAGGGGGAAAATACTTTCTTGAAGAAGCTTGAATCTTTTATATTGGGTTGAAGCCCTGGAGTTGATCTGTTTTTAAGCAACCTGATTTCTGACCAGGCCAGGATTTCCATCCCTTTCTAGCTTCCCCTAGTCCTTGTCTTAAGTGTTCTTTACGAGGGGATTTGCAGTCTTTGTTAAGGTTGGTCTTTAGGAATGAGAGGGGAGACAGACAGATAAAGGATTACTGGGGGAGGCCAGCACCGGACTTTGAGTCCACTGGAAGAGAAGGGATGAGCTGATCAAAATTATTCTCGGGCAACCTGATTTGGCAGAAGCGACAGGTAGCAATCACAAATTGCACTGTATGTGCAACGCCCAAGGATAAAAAGCTTTGTGAGCACTAGTATTTTATTGCCATAATAACGCCTGTGACTTCCTGTATGGTAAATCAACATTATTGCTAGTCACTGGTCAAAGGTAATCTCACTCACTCATAACCAGGGGGAGATTTAGGGTTGCCAACCTCCAGGTAGTAGCTGGAGATCTCCTCCTATAACAGCTGATCTCCAGCCGATGGAGATCAGTTCACCTGGAGAAAATGCCCCATTCGGCAATTGGACTCTATGGCATTGAAGTCACTCCCCTCCCCAATCCCCACCCTCCTCAGGCTCTGCCCCAAAAACCTCCTGCCGGTGATGAAGAGGGACCTGGCAACCCTAATGAGATTGGATCTAGTTGCAGCTCATAGACCCATTCTACTAGTGGAAGCACTTTTCCTCTGGTGGAAGGAGCCTTCCCCTGAGGCAAGATGCCTCTGATAGCCAGTTGGAGCTGCAGGATCCAACCCATAACCTCCATATCCTACAAACATTAGTGATTTTGCAGCAAGCATGTTCAAAAATTAGCCTATAGGTTTGGCAGGTTGTCCAGCCTTCAGGCTCCATGGAACAAGAGGAGCACAGTGGAGAAGTACCGGCATAATGTGATGCCGTGACATCACTTCCAGGTTCATACCCAGAAGTGACATCACTGTGTTGTGCGCATTCTAGGAATACCTCGGATCTCTATGGTAAAAACACAGAGATTTAGGGAATTCCTCGAGCATCAACAGGCTGGCCGCCCATTATCATGCTTGCAGTGTTCATTTTATCCCAAGCCGAGCATCACTCTGGATCACATTGGTTCTCAGCATAAAATAAGCCATATTTCAAGCCATTTCACATCTGGCCAGTAGTGGCTGTCATCAAGCAGTGAGTGGCATTTGCCAAGCTGGTGCCTCTCAGAAATAACGGGGTCAAACAATATCTCCCATGTGGCAGGGCATGAGCAAACCATACCCACATGCATACACACCAGAAAGAGAAGGGCCGTAGCTCAGTGGTAGAGCATCTGCTTGGCATGCAGAAGGTCCCAGGTTCAATCCCCGGCATCTCCCGTTAAAGGGACTAGGCAAGGAGGGGATGTGAAAGACCTCTTCCTGAGACCCTCGAGAGCCACTGCCGGTCTGAGTAGTCAGTGCTGACTTTGATGGACCAAGGGTCTGATTCCGTATAAGGCAGCTTCCTGTGTTCAAGCCATTCTGGAAACCCAACCATGAAAAGTGGCAAACCGAAGCATCAAGGAGTTTCAAAAGAAATGAAATCGAGGACTTCAGCTCATCCCTAATCGAAACCTGCCTTCTCTGTGACCTCTTCTTGTAATTTACTGGCAACCCTTTCCTTCGAGTAAACAGCCTGCCGTTCACCTCTGCATAGGAAAAAAAGCCCCAGTGACTGTAGCTAATTGGCATACTTGGAAGTTGCAGGGGGTTTGTTTCTAATATTAACACCTTTTTCAAGGAAATCGTTCTTCACGGCCAGCCCCCTCCCCTTCCCCCCATGTATTTTTTATTTTGGTAAACACCCAGGCTTTGGGGCTGTTTCTGAGGCTTCTCATCCTTCCACGGCTCTCTAACCTGATCCCACTTGATCCCTGTACGCTGCACGGCGTCTGTTTGAAATTTCCTTTCCCGTTCTTCAGATGGCCAGGATGCCAAGATTTCTACCCTCTGGATCTCCAGGGCCAGCTGGGTAACCTGAAAGGACAGAAGGACGGACGGTAAGAGTGTTGGGCTCCGTCAACATCACAGATTCTTTGGCTCAGAGCTTGTGTATCTGCTTGGAAGGTGCAAGAACAACCCCTAGCATCTCCAGCTCAAAGGGTCAGGCAACAGGTGATAGGAAAGACCTCGGCCTGAGATCCTGGAAAGCCACTGCCAGTCTAAATATACGTATGTATGTATAAAAGTTGCCAGGTTCCTCTTTGCCACTGGTGGGAGGTTTTTGGGGAGGGGAGGGACTTCAGTGCGATAGAGTCCAATTGCTAGAGTCGCCCGATCCCTCTTTGCTACCAGCAGGAGGTTTTGGGGTGGAGCCTGAGGAGGGTGGGGTTTGGGGAGGGGACGGACTTCAATGCCATAGAGTCCAATGGCCAAAGCAGCCATTTGCTCCAGGTGAACTGATCCCTATCGGCTGGAGATCAGTTGTAGTAGCAGGAGATGTCCTGCTACTACCTGGAGGTTGGCAACCCTAGTATGTATGTATGTATGTATGTATGTATGTATGTATGTATGTATGTATGTATGTTCTTGTAGCCAATCCTAGACTTTAAGGGCGAAAACACATGGGGCGAAAACGCATGGTCGCTTTATCCTCCTTTAATCCCTATTTTGGGCAGGATCGAACGCACATTAGGCAAAATGGATGCGCTAGATCCTGGTGAGTTCCTGGCCGAAACAGGGATTAAAGGAGGATAAAGTGACCATGCGTTTTCACCCATGGTCACTTTATCCTCCTTTAATCCCTGTTTCAGCCAGGACTCAGCCAGGATCAAACGTACGGTATGTGTTTTGCCTAATGTGCGTTCAATCCTGGCTAAAACAGGGATTAAAGGAGGATAAAGCGACCATGCGTCATCTGCAAAAGGGGGGAAAGGAAAGATGCTTAGCCCAGGTCTTCTTCAGCTGCGAATAAAGAACCCAGGGTTTGAATCCCAAAAAAGGGACAAGCAAGACTGAAACAAAAATTTCAATCTGAAATCGACCCTAAGAAAGAAGGTGAAAACCTGGAAGCATCACGTTATGGCTCATAGACTTGGCGATCTTTTCCTGAGCAGATGAGTAAAAAAAAGGGTGTCCTTTAAAGGTCTAATAACAATTTTTTAAAAGCTCCTCAGGGTTATTTAAAAGAAGGAGTTCAACAGTGACCATGGCAAGCCTTTGTAAGGACGCATGAGATTGGGGACTGGCGCACCTTCCGCAGACAAACCACGTATTGTGTCTCTCCCTTCCCCACATGCACGCGCACACACCCCGCGAGCATGGCGTGGCTTTGTGACTCCTCTCTGGGCCTACTGCTTTCCCCAGAGCCGCCAGGGCCTCGTGAGGGAGAAAGCCTCCTTTGTGTAGCCGAAGGTGTCAGGTACTCCGGGCTCCGGCTCCTGAATCGGAGCTTTTCATAGGGGCAGCGAGCTTGCCTCTTGAGTAAGGATGCCAGCGCCAACAAGCACTTGGCAGGCCCTTCGGTAACCAGGATCTGCCGCTCTTCCTCGCCGGTGAGGAGTTAAATCTGGAGTTCGGTGTGCGAGAGAGAATAAAAGCCCTGTTTTTTAAAAATAGAGACGAGGCCAGGAAGCGACGGGATCCTCCAGAGGGAGAACGCGGCTCCTTGGCGAAGCGGTTTCGGTACCGCAACTGAAAGCTGGAGGAAAAGTCAAGGTGACTACAGAGGCTTTGCCTAGGCAAATTCTTGCAGGAAACTTTAAGGAAAGCTTAAAGATTGATCATTAGAGATGCGCTGGTTTAACTGGCCCCCTTCGGTCACCATTTCTTTGCTTGTTTGCATGGTGCCAGCGTGGTGTAGTGGTTAAGAGCGGTGGTTTGGAGTGGTGGACTCTAATCTGGAGAACCGGGTTTGATTCCCCACTCCTCCATATGAGCGGCGGAGGCTAATCTGGAGAACTGGGTTGGTGTCCCCACTCCTACACATGAAGCCAGCTGGGTGACCTTGGGCTAGTCACAGCTCTCTTAGAGCTCTCTCAGCCCCACCTACCTCACAGGGTGTCTGTTGTGGGGAGAAGGAAGGTGATTGTGAGCTGGTTTGATCCTTCCTTAAGTGGTAGAGAAAGTCGGCATATAAAAACCAACTCTTCTTCTTCTTCTTGTTTCATTCTTCTAGCTTTCTGAAGCTCTATTTATTTTTTAATGGTGTTTCACCCTAAAGTACACATTTGACGATATTTCACTGGTAGGGTTGCCAAAAGGGTTGCCAACCACCAGGTATTAGCCGGAGATCTCCTGCTATTACAACTGATCTCTAGCCAGTCGATAGAGATCAGCTGACCTGGGCCCTATTCAGATTACCATTCTAAACCAGATGTCATTTGTTGTTGGCCCGTTTTGGAATAAAGCGATAAAAAGATAGGTGCTCAAACCGCTCATTTCAATTTGTCTATGAGCCGTCTCTAAAGCACTGTGGCCAGTTCAAACAGCACTGCAATTGTTTTCCCACCTTTTTTTGAGGGTGCGTTCTTTTCACCTGGAGAAAATGGTCGCTTTGGCAATTGGACACTATGGTATTGAAGTCCCTCCCCTCTAGGGTTGCCAGGTCCCTCTAGCAGGATCTCTAGATCTCCTGCTATTACAACTGATCTCCAGCCGACAGAGATCAGTTCACCTGGACAAAATGGCCACTTTGGCAATGGGACTCTATGGCATTGAAGCCCCTCCCCTCCCCAAACCCCGCCCTCCTCAGGCTCCGCCCCAAAAACCTCCCGCTGGTGGCAAAGAGGGACCTGGCAACCCTAATTATTATCTCAGAACAAGATACCGAGATCCTAAATTGTCTAATAATTAGGGTTGCCAATGGGAGGTTGGAAGGATAGGCACCTGGGCGGTTGTGTGATGTCGCTGAGGACACCACATCACTTCCGGGGGCAGCCTGGAAGGGACAAAGGGTAGCTCTAGGACTCTCCAGAAACTATGATAAAACCATAGATTTCCCAGCAATTCCTAGAGCTACCCACTATCACTTCCAGGTTGAACCCAGAAGTGATGTACTGGCACACAGGGAACTGGCAGGTTTTTTTAAAAAAAATTGTTCAAGAGGAGTGATTGGTGGGAGGTGTCCTGCCATAGTAGGAGGCCTGCCAACCTAACTAATAATGAATTATCCCAGAGAGCAGAAAAGGGTCTCTGGTAGAGGTCTTTCACTTCAACTACTTTTAACTGGGGGATGGAAATGGGGATTGAATCCTCGGGGAATGAACCGGGGACCTTCCACATGCACA
Source organism: Euleptes europaea (assembly GCF_029931775.1). Lineage (NCBI taxonomy): Eukaryota > Metazoa > Chordata > Lepidosauria > Squamata > Sphaerodactylidae > Euleptes > Euleptes europaea. Next base: position 10,057,031 of record NC_079330.1, on the reverse strand, counting down.
GCAGATTATTATAAATCCACAACCCCACCTTTGACATCCTGATCTGGTCCTAGGAACAGAGATGCACCAATCATTTCTGCATCCATCTCTGCAATGCTCCTTGTGATGTCTAAAGATTCCTTGAACCTTCCCAAAGAGAATTGTACCGATGCAGAGGACCCCTCCAGCATGAAGGAGCTCACAGCACAAAGGAGCTCCTACCTGCTCCTTTGGTTAATGAAAGATGAAGGACAGACCAGCCCCAAAGTGTCTCCCTCTGACCTTGGGGACAAGGAAGGAGTGCGTCCCATCGGGAGAATGAGTCACTTGCTTTTTACTGAAGCTGGACTGAATCAGTTCCATTTCCTTGCAGCTGTGCCAGGTCTCATAGTCTGGGAGGGGAGGGGAGAAGAGAAATAATGAGATTTCCCATCCAGGATTCAGGGGGATTTATAGTTGTTGTGATAACCCCAGCCGTGAGCTGGGCTAGGCGGCAAGGAACAGCGCTGGCTTCCAAGTGCCGGATTTACCATAAATCAGCGCCATGCACAGATATGGCAGCTGGCAGGGCTTTGGGTTCCTTGCCATGCAAACATAAAAGGCCCGATGCTCCAGGGACAGGCCGTCACCTCCAACATCCAGCCAAGCCAAGGTCCGTTGCCACAGGAAATGGGGCAAGGTCATGCTATTCTGGAAAGCTGGTATCGGCTCAGAAATGTACACAAACCAAGCCATGTACCTGCATCACAGCACCGTCATCCTGGTAACAGACCTGGAGGGTCCAACCATGTCTGAAGAACGTCTAGCTCAGTGATTCCCAAAGTGGGCAGTACCACCCCCTGGGGGGAGGTGGGATTACCTAGGGGGCACTAAGAGGCAAGGGGGCAGCAGGGGCTCTAGAGGTGGGTCCCTTCAACTGTGTTGTTCACTAATTGAAAATAGATCCAGCTATGGCACCATGCTGGCAAATTTGGTGGAAACAATCAGAATGTTTTCCCAGACTTTGAACACACATGAACACATGAACCTGCCTTATACTGAACCAGACCCTTGGTCGATCAAAGTCAGTATTGTCTACTCAGACAGGCAGCGGCTCTCCAGGGTCTCAGGCAGAGGTCTTTCACATCACCTACTTGCCTGGACCCTTTAACTGGAGATGCCGGGGACTGAACTTGGGACCTTCTGCATGCCAATCAGATGCTGTACCACTGAGCCACGGCCCCTCCCCAAGAGCTGAAGAGCTGGTACCACTGGATCAAATTCATCCGTTTTGTTGAATAAATTTCAATTAAAACGTTTTAATTTGGTTTTGAATAGATGTGCAATTCATCGTTCCTGTTTTGAAATGTTATTGTTCTTATCTTCTTTAGTGAGTCATGCAAACCCCTGATTTGAATAATGCTTTTTATAGGATAGGGCAGGGGCCGCTGGGGTTGAGTTTGTGGAACCAAGGGGGCAGTGGCCCCGAAAAGTTCAGGAACCGCTGGTCTAGCTCAAGACTAACGACTAACGGCCACACCTTCCCATGCAACGCGCCCTTGCACATAACATTCCAGCTCAGAAAGGAGCTTGCATGTTGTCACTGGAGCCGAGCCATTTGCTAGCTGCGGTTTCCATCCTTGAGCTGAGTTTTTTTTAATATATATATATATTCAGTAGATTGCCAATTCATGAGCCCCCACAGTACAACATGTTGACACACTGATATAATGAATGGCTCCCATTTGCCTCCTACTCAAGGGATTCTGCTGTCCGCACTATAATCATGCGCTGCGTGTGACCTGCGTCCGCGTCGGGAGCCGGGGTGGCCAGACCTCGGTCTCCGGATTGCTACACGGTTGGCTTGGGCCCTGGACAGAGCCCGGCAGCCTGAATTAATCTCGGTGTCGAAAATCTCCACTTTTATTTTTAGCCTGAACTCTGCTGGCTTTCACCCCACTGCCTTTGCGGAATCCAAGAATGTGTTGTGGAAAAGCTACATGTGCCTCAACAAGAAGAGGTTCTTGTAGGCCCCGATCCTGCTCTGCGTCTTCCCCTGAATGCACCACCACTGCAGAAGAAAAAAGAGAGGAATAGAACCCAACCTAGAAAACAGAAGTTGGGTACCCAAGGTTGGGTGGGATGAAAAATAAATAAATAATGAAAATATATAATTTATTAGAAGCGCTATATCAAGATTAAAATTATTTTAAAACCGTTAAAATAGCATTGTTTGAATAGGATGACCTTAAGCTGTAAAAAAAAAAAAATTAGGACACCTTGGGTCTCAAATGAAACAGTGTATGAAAGCGTATGACCACCAAAGTGCCACTCCCCAAAATTCCCTGCTCATAGAGTTGGAAGGGACCACCAGAGTCATCTAGTCCAACCCCCTACCCAATGCAGGAAATTAACAACTACCTTCCCCCCCACATCCCCAGTGACCCCAACCCTCCCCCCACAACTTTCCCACAATCAACCCTCCCACAATGAAAGCACTCCCGACAGATGGCCATCCAGCCTCTGCTTAAAAACCTCCAAAGACAGGGACTCCACCACCCTCCGAGGCAGCGCATTCCACCATCGAACAGCCCTCACCGTCAGGAAGTTCTTCCTAATGTTTAGGTGGAATCGCTTTTCTCTTATAGGTGCCAACCTCAACACAGCCAGAAGACACCAGAGGAAGCCCTACTAGATGTTCTCAGTGCCCAAGGAGACGCCAGAGGAGGCCCTACCGGAAGTTCTCAGTGCCCGAGGGGGATCCTGATAACACTGGGTTTTAAATATCACCAGTAGGATCTTGAGCTTATCCTGGAAACAAATCTGTAGCCAATGCAATTCTTTCAGTGCTGGCATACGGTCAAATAGAATGTCACAGCGAAAGAGGCCAGAACCAGCTAGAAATTCTGCTGCCACATATGGGACCAATTGATATTTCTGAATAGGGATGCATGGGTGTGCTTTATTCCATTCTTTATTGTTCTGGAATTTCACTCGGCACTGTGTGTTGCACTCCTCCCTAATTCCAGCTTAACTTGGACAATGTCGAAAATTAATTCCAGAACCAGATCGTGTAATGTTTGCGGCAGGTTCCAGTCTTTCCTGTCCCTATGCATCTTGTTTCTCCTTCTTTGTGTAGGCACTCATCGATTGAGAAAACATAGCCGCCTCCCCCCCCCCCAACCCCATGATCGATGTGTTTGTTTGTACAGTTGCAAACAAGATTCTTTTTGTGTGGTGTTTTACCAGAGCACAAGAGTGCATGAGTGCCTTGATCAAACATCTCACAAAAAAGAATTTTGATGCAACTGAACATCAGATCACAGCATTAGGGTATTGGAACCTTGGTTCTAAAAGGTAAGGGTGAAGTTAGTCCCCTGTGCAAGCACTGGGTCATTCCTGACCCATGGGGTGGACATCACATCCCAATGTTTACTAGGCAGACTATGTTTATGGGGTGGTTTGCCATTGCCTTCCCCAGTCTTCTACACGTTATCCCCTAGCAAGCTGGGCACTCACTTTACCGACCTCGGAAGGATGGAAGGCTGTGTCAACCTTGAGCCGGCAATCTGAAACCGACTTCTGTCGGGATCGAACTCAGGTCATGAGCAGAGCTTGGACTGCCGCTTGCTACTCTGTGCCACGGGGCTCTAGACCTTGCTCATGGGGATCTCTCCTGTTCCTCCAGAATGGACCACTCATCATTGGGACAGCCAATTGCTTGTGCCAACTGGTGTTGCTAGGGAAGCTGGACTCTGCAAATGCAGAGCCAAGGATTCCTCTGTCAGGAGTCGAAGGGTAGCCCCATTGCCCCTGGCCTGTTACTTCCCTTCATTCAGGTCCATCCCAGAGGGAGGTGCTGATGCAGGGCAGACGAGCCAGGCCTCATTGAGTGGGCATGCTTTGCAGCTTGGATTTACAGTAGAAATCCATCATGATTAAAGTGCCACATTTGTCACGGCCGGGACAAAAAGCATGAGGTCCCTCTTGCTCTCTCTGTCTCCCCCCCTCCCTTGTCTCTGGCTTCTCCCCACCCAGCTATACTCCTCCTCAGACTCAACAAACTCAGCCAGATTTGCCTCTCCACACAGTGCTTTCAGGGGGAAGGCCCAAAATGAAAAAGAAACCGGGAAGGTTTTGAACATCTCGCGCCATGTCCCGGCTGTCTTGACCCAGATAGCCCGGTTCCCGTTTTGCTTCTGCCGTTAGCCGATCAAATCTCTGGTTCTTTATTTTTCACAGCATTTTCTATGGCCTCGTGCCACTCCCCACCACCCATAAAATGTACACCTTTTCCAAACAGAATTTATGTCCTCATGAACCAGCAGTGTCGATTAAATAGGCAAAAGTGGAGACCCGCAACAAGATGTCGCAGAGTGCTTCAAGATTGCCCAAAGCAATATAAGCGAATATACGAATATATAACAATGGCACACTTAACAGAAATATTACAAAAAGACACACAAAGAGCAAATAAAGACAAATGGAATTCCTTCTATGAATATATTAAAACTAAAAAATAACAGTAAAATTTAATGAGTCATAAGAAAATTAAGTTGACGATCAAATTTATTTCGTTAATAAATGACTGTACTATTGAACCTTATAAGGGGGTAGAATTATTGTTTAACCAATGGTTTTCCCTTTACATTTTCTTTTTCCCTGTATCCTTATTTAACACTGAAAACTTATATATATATGTGTGTGTGTGTGTGTGTGTGTGTGTGTGTATCCCTGCCCCCCACCTCGCTTCTACCTGCCAACTCCTCCTTCCTCCACCCCGCTGATATCTGCGTGTACAATGTTTTGATTTATGTACAATTGAATGATTTTATTGTTATGTAAAGGTATCGACATGGTGATAGCCACCCTGAGCCCAGCACTGGCGGGGGAGGTTGGAATATAAATGAAAGATTATGATGATTATCGTTATCATTATTATTATCATTATCATCATCACCACCACCATCATCGCTGCTTATCCCTCTCGCCACCATTTCCCCTCCCCCACCCAATCTTACAGTCTTTAAGATGCCCACACGATGGCAATCATGATCTCGCGAGATCGCAGTCGGCATTTTTTGTTTTAATTGCTTCTCTTCTTTGGGTTTTTCTTTCTTTGGCCACTTATGCAGGGTCGATTCTGCTCCTCGCTCTATGCTGATGTTTTAAATCTGACCTGTAAGATGACTATTCGCAGTCCCGATGCAAGAGGAGAAAGTCAAACAAACCGGGTTAAAGACTATTTGATCAAGGGCTTGTAGTTTATATCAGGTGGCCGGACCAGAACTAACGGGTTGAAATTAAATCAAAAGAGTTTCCACCTAGACATTAGGAAGAATTTTCTAACAGTTTGAGTGGTTTCTCAGTGGAACAGGCTTCCTCGGGAGGTGGTGGGCTCTCCTTCCCTGGAGGTTTTTAAGAAGAGGTTAGATGGCCATCTGTCAGCAATGTTGATTCTATGACCTTACGCAGATGATGAGAGGGAGGGCATCTTGACCATCTTCTGGTCACTAGGGGTGTGTGGGGGAGGTAGTTGTGAATTTCCTGCATTGTGCAGGGGGTTGGACTTGATGACCCTGGTGGTCCCTTCCAAGTCTATGATTCTATGATTCTAAGTGCCCTGTGGTGCAGTGGTAAACTTCAGTACTGCAGTCAAAGCTCGGCTCACAACCTAAGTTCGATCCTGGTGGAAGTCAGTTTCGGGTAGCCGGCTCATGGTTGACTCAGCCTTTTGAGTCAACCTTGAGATCTGCCAGGACCCACAAGGGCCAGACCAAATGATTTCGCGGGCCTTAAACGGCCCCCGGGCCTGACGTTCCCCACCCCTGCTTTAAGGAGTCCTAAAGTGGCTTACAATTGCCTTCCCTTCCTCTCCCCACAACAGACACCTTGTGAGATAGGTGGGGCTGAGAGAGTTTGGGGAGAACTGTGACTGGCCCAAGGTCACCCAGCAGGCTTCATGTGGAGGAGTGGGGAATCAAACCCAGCTCTCCAGATTGGGGTCCCCCACTCATAACCACTACGGCACTCTGGCTCTCTAGTGGTACAGTCCAGGAACATTGACTGTACGAGCTGATTTTTGTGTCCAAGGCCTCATAAGAAAGTGAACTTGAGTGAAGTTCTCCCTGAAAGTTTGAGTGGCCACCAGGGCAACGTTCTTGACCTGCTGGCAATCTGCCCCCTTTGTCTTATGCCCCACATGTAGTTCTGCCGGTCTGCTCCTTCTCATTCAGTTCCTTCCCTTCGCCGCATAACAATTATCCTTCCCCCGACAGCTCTATGTAGAGAATTTATGAACTCTGCCCTTGGGGAAGGGATTGGGGCATAAATCACGGCATATTTAGGAAAGTGATCTACATTTATTGCACTTAATACTCTCTTTAAAATGTCCAAGTGGACTCTATAAATCAGAGACACTGCAAACTTCGGCAGGCTGGCCTCTCGGGGGCTTTTCCTAAAGAAAGTCAGAGCAGAGTAAAGCCGAGCTGGTGTTTCCAATCGCGACTGAGTTTATCCCCCTTTAATGAGGGCGACGTATCAGGCTGATAGACTCCAGCGTGGGGCCTGGTGCACAAGGCTGACTAGCAGCTATGAGGCCGAAGTGGCGTCTAGGACACTTTAAACCATGCTTCCTTCCCACCATAACTGGTTTGGAGAGCCAGCGTGGTGTAATGGGTAAGAGAAGCGGACTCTAATCTGGAGAACCGGGTTCGATTCCCCACTCCTCCACATGAGCGGCGAACTGTAATCTGAAGAACGAGGTTCGATTCCCTGCTCCTCCACATGAGCGGTGGACTGTAATATGGTGAACCAGGTTCAATTCCCCACTTCTCCACATGAGTGGCGGACTGTAATCAGGAGAACCAGGTTCGATTCCCTGCTCCTCCACATGAGTGGCAGACTCTAATCTGGTGAACCAGGTTTGATTCCCCACTCTTCCACATGAAGCCCGCTGGGTGACCTTGCGCCAGTCACAGTTCTTTCCAAACTCTCTCAGCCCCACCTACCTGAGAAAGAACGACATAGGTAAAACCAAGAGCGAAAGTACACGACCCACTGGCAAACATATAGATGAATATTTAAAAAAAACGGAGCAATCACTCATCATCCCTAGCGCATCTACATCATCTTAGAGTTTGCATCTCTTTGTCATCTGCAGCATGACTCATGCGGCACCGGCTGACTTTCCTGTGGCAAAGATGCCAACCCGGTTTTGCTGTGTGGAGGAGGCTGGTAAGCACACGGCTCCTCTCCCATCAGGGTGTTCCGCCTTTCTGCTCCACAGATATGATTAATGAAGAGAGGGAAGTCGGAAGGCTCTCGGACCCAGACAGTCTGCCTCCCAGAGAGTCACTGGGTTCCGGGGCTTCCTGCTGATACTGCCAAAATGCTCCCTCCGAAACAAATGAGGTTCGGCAATCCCCAGACGGCCTCCCTGGAACACTGAGTGCACGATGACATTATGGGTTGTTAGTAGCCTGATGATGGGGAGTTTGGGGATGAAGGAGGGCCTCCCATGGTGTCCCCTCGAGGATGGGGCTCCTCCGGTGGCATTGACGGACGGTTTGCTCAGAAAGTGGGAAAGAGACTTGAGCAGAGTTTCAAAGAAGGGCGTCGTTGTCAGGGTAGATTTTAATTATTCTGGGGCTTTCTTGTTCTGGAAATCCTTCCTGCATTCCACTCTTCTTTAATCCTGATTTAACTAGCAGAACATCTAAAAATCTGAAATTGGAGTGTGTGATGATTTTTATATGCTGACTTTCTCTACCACTTAAGGAAGAACAAACACCTTCCCTTCCCCTCCTCACAACAGACACCCTGTGAGATAAGTGGGGTTGAGAGAGTGTGATTAGCCCAAGGTCACCCAGCTGGCTTCATGTGGAGGAGTGGGGAAACCAATCCAGTTCACCAGATTAGCCTCGGCCGCTCATGTGGAGGAGTGGGGAATCAAACCCAGTTCTCCAGATCAGAGTCTACCACTCCAAACCACCACTTTGAACCACTACACCATGCTGGCTCTCTAAGACTCCTGGAATTGCAACTGATGTCTGGACGACAGAAATCAGTTCCCCTGGAGAGAATGGCTGCTTTGGAGGGTAGACTCAATGGAATTATACCCCACTGATTGGGTTGCCAAGTCCCTCTTCAACACTGGCGGAAGGTTTTGGGGGAGGAGCATGAGGAGGGCGGGGTTTGGGGAGGAGAGGGACTTCAATGGCATAGAGTCCAATTGCCAAAGCGGCCATTTTCTCCAGGTGAACTGATTTCTATCAGCTGGAGATCAGTTGTAATAGCAGGAGATCTCCAGCTAGTACCTGGAAATTGGCAACCCTACCCACTGAGGTCCCAAACCCTGTCATCCCCAGGCTCCACCCACAAACCTCCAGAAGTTGGCAACCCTACCCCAGGCAAATGTGGAAAATGCTATCAGATGTGGATGATCATATATCTTACAGAATGGCCCTGTACACCCTGGCAGCAAAGAAAATAAGGGCCAAGGCTATCTAGTCAAGAGCAGCTACGTAAAACTGATTTTGTTTGAGGCTGTTGTTTGCATTGTTTTATCAAAATTAATTATTTGAAGATCTTTTATATTATTGTAATTCCAGTTTTATAGCCTGACTTTTATTATGTATATTTATGTTATAATGTTATATTGAATGATGGTTTTCTGTAATGGCCTATGGCCCTATACAAATTCATTCATTCATGTGGCCAAATGTGATTTGTTTATTTCTTTGGTAGGTTATTCTTCGCAGCGTTTTCTCAATGAACGTGTCAGATGGAGACGACCGGAGCATATGCAATTCCTTACATTCATTTTAATCTCTCCAGGAACCTCCTCAGCCCCCATCAGCAGAAGTGATTTAGCAGAGGCAATTTGTTTATTTATTTGGTATTGCGATTTTTTTTTTGTCAAGGAACATGATGCAGAATGGCGAAAAGATGCAAATCAGCAAAATGTATAGAAAGAGGCAGCAAATTGCACCTGGTGCCAGGTGTGGAATTAGTTTGAACATGGAGTCTACTTCACATCTCTCACAGGAAGAGAGACGAATTTTTAAAAGTCATAAATAATTTTTTAAAAATCTTTCTCATTAAACCGGTATTTGAGAGGAAAGCGAACACATGTAACTGAAATTTTGGCATACACAAACGAATAGAACAAGGGTACGTTGTCTTATCCCAAAGGGGATAATCGTGCCAACCTCAGGTACTACTGCCAAGCTCAACAAAGGCCAACGTGGCACACCCACCTCCTCCACTGTAGGGTTGCCCGCTCTGGGCTGGGAAATCCCTGAAGATTTAGGGGTGGATGACTGGGGAGGGCAGGGTTTGGGGAAGGGTGGGACCTCAGCAGGGTATAATGCGGCAGAGTCCAACTTCCAAATCCACCAGTGTCTCCAGGGGAACTAGGGTTGCCAACCTCCAGGTACTAGCTGGAGACCTCCTGCTAGAAGGCTCTAACGCTGGACCCCCATTTCCAGGCAGACCCACTGGTTTCCATGGAGACAAAACAGAAGTTGGTCTTTTCTTTTCTGCGGATGCTCTGCTGGCACGAACACACTGTCTCTCACAACTTCATGCAGTCTCATGGCCAGGTCATTTCAGCTAGGGTTACCAAACTTCCAGGTGGTGGCTGGAGATCTCCAGAGATCAGTTCACCTGGAGAAAATGGCTGCTTTGGCAATTGGACTCTATGGCATTAAAGTCCCTCCCCTCCCCAAACCCCACCCTCCTCAGGCTCCACCCCAAAAACATCCCACCAGTGGCAAAGAGGGACCTGGCAACTCTAAGGGGAACTGACCTCTGTAGTCTGGAGAACTCTTGTAATTCTGGGAGATCTTCAGGCCCCACCAGGAGGTTGGCAACCCTACCCTCCAGCCTAATGATAGGCATCAGAACGCCTCTCCCTGATTTACGGACTGCAGACAAGGCTCTCTGAGTGCCCAGGAGATCCTGATTACAGGTTCCCAGAGGAAGCTGCCTGTTCGGAGATGGCGAGGTGACAGCATTTATATAGAGCAACACAATGTGCCCAAGCCCGCCTGTCAGGCGGAGATGGATGTAGTGGCCGAGAAGGCCCCATTACTTCATTCACACCTCAACGAGCAAACAATAATACACACTCAGGGAGCCAGATTGGCTTTGGGAGGGGGAGCTGAGTGAGCCAAGTCCTCCTCTTCCAAAAGGATATGTAAATAACTGTAGGCTCCCCTATGAGAACAGAAGTGGGCAGGGGTGTAAATTATTGGAGGGAGTTCTTTGAACATGTTGATGGTGACGCTGAGCCTGAGCCAGTGTGGTGTAGTGGTTAAGAGCAGTAGATATGCTGGAGAACTGGGTTTGATTCCCCACTCCTCCACATGAAGCCAGCTGGGCGACCTTGGGCCAGTCACAGTTCTCTCAGAGCTCTCTCAGCGTCACCTATCTCACAAGGTGTCTGTTGTGGGGAGAGGAAGGGGATTGTAAGCCGGTTTGATTCTCCTTAAAAGGTAGAGAAAATCAGCATGTAAAAACCAACTCTTCTTCTTTGGAGTGAGGTAAAAATAGTCTGGTGAGGAAAAGTTAGCCTGAACCATTCTCGCTGACATGGTCGTTTTCTTCATGCAAGGTGTTTTGCTGGAGGAAGATCTCAAGTGTGTAACTTGTCATCTCTTCTACACATGCACAGCTGCAGCCTGGAGTAGCCCATGCCTTCCCTGGTGCCTTCTCCTCAGTGGTAGAGCATCTCCATGGCATGCAGAAGGTTCCATGTTCAGTCCCTGGCTTCTCCTGTTAATGAGATTAGGTAGTACTTGCTGTGAAAGACCTCCGCCTGAGACCCTGGAGAGCCATTGCCAGTCCAAGTAGACAATATTGACCTTGATGGACCAAGGGTCTGATTCAATATAAGGCAGTTTCATGCGTGTTCAAGCGTGTTCATGTCTTCTCCTCCTGGATCCTTGACTGCAGAATCTTTTGGGCCAATCTTTCACAATGATATTGACCTTGGCCTTTGAGGACATCAGTGGATGGCTCTTGAAGTTTGTTTGCATTAGCATCTTACTGTACTTCTATCTTGGCCAGACATAAACCCAGTAGGGGGTGTAGTGGAAGATGTTGTCAAGTTGCAGCCAATCTACACCAACCTCCTAGGGTTTTCAAGGTAAAAGGTGAACAGAGGTGGTTGGCCGTTGCCTGCCTCTGTGTAGTGACCCTGGACTTCCCTGGTGGTCTACCATCCAAAGCCTAACCCGGCTGACCCTGCTTAGCTTTTGAGCTCTGACTAGATTGGGTTGGCCTGGGCCACCAAGCTCAGGGACCACAGGGGTGTAATGGTTAGAATATTAGTTGAGGATCTGATATCTTCTCTCTTCCAAGAAAAACCCTTTTGTAAATTGATTTTTTGGTTGTGTTGAATAGAGCGAGGCAGGGGCAAGAGAACAGCATGACAACGCACATATGCAAAACATTTGTGGTATGATTTAGCACATTTCGAAGTGTTCAGAAAAGATCTCTCTCTCTCTCTCTCTCTCTCTCTCTCTCTCTCTCTCTCTCTCTCTCTCTCTCTCTCTCTCTCTCTCTCTCTCTTGCTCTCTTTTAATATTCAAGGGTGCTGCTTGCAATCTGAAATCAAATTGCATTTTGGAACAGAGATGTCCTCGCCCCTCGATGTGTGGAAACCCTGATAGGGTGTAGAAAGCTTTCCAGATCTGAAACTTCAGAGAGCCATTTAAGGACACGTTACAACTATCTGTCTGCTTCCCTCCCCTGTAGCGAGTCGCTTTTGTCTGTTCTGTAAAAATAATCAAACCATTGAGAAGAGGGGAAGAAATGAACGCATAAAGCTCAGGAGGATTTGGTGCTTTAGCGTCTGAAAATCTGAAATTGTTTTTCAGGCCACAGCAGTTGCCTGCTAGTTCTGAGTCTTGGGAAGAGATCAATGGTGTCGGCTCCTTCCCTGGCTTACCAGGCATAGGCTTGGGATGGGGGGCACAGAGCCAGTGCGATTATTTAGTCTTTAAGCTTCACAATATTACACCGTCCTCCTGGGGAGGAATTGAAAGGCAGAATAAGGACTTCTGGATGTGGAGACTGTCCTGACCTGGACGGCCCAGGCTAGCCTGATCTTGCCAGATCTTGGTAGCTAAGCAGAGCCCACCCTGGCTAATATTGGGATGAGAGACCACCAAGGAAGTCCGACAATATGCAGAGGCAGGCAGCAGCAAACCATCTCTGTTCATCTCTTGTCTTGCAAACTATTTGGGAGGGATGTCAAACATAAGGCCTGTGGGCCAGATCCGGCCCCTTTGAAAGCTGTTACAGAAGCATCGAATCATAGAGTTGGAAGGGACCACCAGGGTCATCTAGTCCAACCCCATGCACAATGCAGGAAATTCACAACTACCTCCCCCCCACACCCCCAGTGACCCCCTACTCCATGCCCAGAAGATGGCCAAGATGCCCTCCCTCTCATCATCTGCTTAAGGTCATAGAATCAGCATTGCTGACAGATGGCCATCTCACCTCCTCTTAAAAACTTCCAGGGAAGGAGAGCTTATCACCTCCCAAGGAAGCCTGTTCTACTGAGCAACCGCTCTAACAGTTAGAAAATTCTATCCTAATATCTAGATGGAAACTCTTTTGATTTAATTTCAACCCATTGGCTCTGGTCCGACCTTCTGGGGCAACAGAAAACAACTTGGCACCCTCCTCTATATGACAGCCCTTCAAGTACTTGAAGATGGTCATCATATCACCTCTCAGTATTCTCCTCTCCAGGCTAAACATACCCGGCTCCTTCAACCTTTCCTCATAGGACTTGGTCTCCAGACCCCTCACCATCTTTGTTGCCCTCCTCTGGACCTGTTCCAGCTTGTTATCCGGCCCATGAACCAACCAAGGCAGCCACCCCACACACATACACTCTCAATCTAAGCTGGAGAGGCGTGGCCCAGCCCAACCAACATTTGTGTCATTTATGTCAGACATTTATGTCATTTCCAGCCCTCGTAACAATTGAGTTTGATACCCCTGCTCTATGGGGTTGCCCTAAGTTGGCTGTGACTTGACAGCACTTCCTACGATACATGGAGGCCATTGTAGTAGAAAAGTGAGATGGTTTGCCCTGTAGAAGAATGGCGAACACATAATCCTATAGGTTCAGGGTACTGTTGCCCAGCCTGGATTTCTCCTGCATTATTTGGGAGCAATCAAACCCGGTTCTCCAGATTAGAGTCCACCGCTCCCAACCACTACGCCACACTGGCTCCTAACAACTACATCGCAAAATGATCTCTATGGAGAGAGCACTCACGTGAGCCCTCGCTTCCAGCCTGAAGCGTTACCATTTCGTCCTGCCGAATAATATAAGCAGCCGCTCGGAAACTAACCTCGGGGAAGTGGGGTGGGGATACAGCTTGCCACTCAGGCAACAATATAAGGAGACGTCCCAGACGTGGGCCGTCTCTCGCGCTGCCTTTACAGCGGAGGAGCAGGTGCTCGCAAGGAGGTTACGCCAGTCTGGCCCTCCAAGAAAAACAGCCGCCTCGCTTGCTGAGGAAACAAAGCAGAAAGACCCCTTGCGCCATCAGATTTATAGGTCTCAGCAGGCAGGGGGAGGGGGGGAACCAGGGAACGTTTCAGCAAATACGGCCCCCATCAGGACGTAGAGAGTGATAGGCCTGGGGCTCCACCCCGCCCCGCCACAGCTGTACCACTCGATCCATCCTCTCCCTCCAATGGGCCCAGTGACTCAGTGCAATCTGGCTCACACCTTGCGGGCCTGTGGGGAGAAAACCGCGAGTCCGACGTGCGGAGTGCTGCAGTCAGCACGTGCAGAGCGATTGCCCCCCAGAGGTGGCTGGCTTTCGCGGGCGGGTAACGTGAGCCCGGCGAGAGGGCCATGGGAGAGAATGAGAGAGTGTGAAAATGTTCTTACGAGTCCCCGTGTCCCACGGACCGGGCGGCTGCTGCTGGAGGGGGACATCTGGGGACAGGACCGGGTTAACCATTTGCGATAAATGGGGGTGTGTGTGCAAAGAGAAGGCCAAAACTGCCACTCGCTTCCCGATGAGTGGATTTTCCACGAACCGTCCTTTTATCAATTGGATGTTTCATGCTCCAACCGAATTGAAATTGGCCTGGGAGAATTGCAAGGATAAATTCCCATTGAATCCTCGTTGGTAGGAAAGGCGGGATGAGTGTTCAAACTGGGAATGATTCGTGCATGTGCGTTATAGCACTACTTCACAGTAGCTGTAGGGTTGTTGTTTTATTCCAGGGGAAGATCTGTTGTTCCCTAAACAAATTACACGACTCTTGTTCCACGTCATGATGAAGAGCTGTTTGGATTGGCTGCCGTCACGTCTCATGACCCTGGAGCATACAAGATAACTTGTGCAAGGACGCCCACAGAAATGGCTCTTGAGAAGGCGAAAGCCATTCAACATGGTGCTCAATCTGAACACTTGACCGAGAGCATTAAGAGGAGTCAATTCATAAATAAGCGAACAGCTGTATCACAGGAAGTTCAGAGGTGTTTGGATAGGTTGTGGCCCTGGAAATCTGTCATAAGCATCCGGTTCGGGTCCTATATTTCGCTGTGGGGTGATGCACTGAAATTATTTGTTTGTTTTATACCCCACCCTCCCCTGGCCAAAGCCAGGCTCAGGGTGGCTCACAACAAGAAATTTTGTACACTTAAGTACTATAAAATCACATCATTTAAAATCAATAAATGTGTGTGTGTTAAGTGCTGTCAAGTCACTTCCAACTCATGGAGACCCTATGAATCAAAGTCCCCCAAAACATCCTATCTTTGACAGCCTGGCTCAGATCTTGCAAATTGAGGGCTGTGGCTTCCTTTATTGAGTCAATCCATCTCTTGTTGGGTCTTCCTCTTTTCCTGCTGCCCTCAACTTTTCCTAGCATGACTGTCTTTTCCAGTGACTCTTCTCATAATGTGACCAAAGTATGATAGCCTCAGTTTAATTTAATTTCCAGCCCCATGAAATATTTATAAAATGGAATTAACAAGTGGCGCTCATTTTGGAGTAGGGTTGGGAAATACCTGGAGATTTTGGGGGTGGAGCCTGATGAATGTGGGGTTTGGGAAGGGGAGGGACTTCCGTGAATTATAATGCCATAGAGCCCACCTTCCAAAGTGGCCATTTTCTCCAGGTGAACTGATCTCTGTTGCCCAGAGATCAGTTGTAATCCCAGATCTCCCGCCGCCACCTGGAGGTTGGTAACCCTAGCTGAAACGGCCTGGTCATGTGGCTGCATGAAGTTGTGAGAGAAAGTGTGTTCGTGCCAGCAGAGCATCTGCAGAAGAGAAAAGACCAACTTCTGCTTTTGTCTCCATGGAAACCAGTGGGTCTGCCTGGAAACGGGGGTCCAGCGTTGGAGCCTTCTTGGAGTGCAAAGCACAAGCAGAATAAATCAGTCAACTCTCCACCCTGGTCTGCCTCGGAGACGATTTATGGGCCTGGTGTGGGGCCCAGGTTGGCGTCCTGATGGATTTCATTTTGGGATTACAAATAGCATGTCAGCTTTTCCCAGGAGGAAGGCCAGAGGCTGAAGAAGCTTCCATCACGGGATTTTACTTTATGGCAGAGGACTTTGCTCTAGTCCTACTCAGCCACCAGGCCATGTAGCAGGATAAAAACTCACCTGGCCTGGAACCCAGCGGCCCATTTCTTCGATTCATTTAAAACAGTGGTTCCCAACCTTTTTTTGACCAGGGACCACTAGGACTTTTTTGTTCAGTGCAGGGACCCCAAGGTTCAAAATAAAAATTCCAAGAATTTGAAAATAAACTTTAATCATAACTGTTAGTTAAACATTAAGCTTAGAATAATATTTGAATATATATTTTTATAATAGAGAACTTTTAATTGAAAATATTAATTTATTATGGGTTTATAACTTTGTTTCGCGGACCTTAATTTAGTTCTCGCAGACCCCTGGTGGTCCACGGACCCCTGGTTGGGAACCAGTGATTTAAAAACATATCAGTCAAGTTCACCAAGGCCCAGATACGTAAAGAAGCCTTTTCAGATCCAGATTTCCCCAGTGGGTTTTGCTTGAGGAACTTTGGAATTAGGGTTGCCAGGTGGGTGGTTTTGGCAGGCAATTGCCCACCAATCCACCCAGCCGCTCCGCACCATGTGCGCACGCAGCCGCATGCACGCGATGATGTCACTTCCGGATTTACTTCCGGAAGCGCCACATCGCCGCGGCTGCTTTAGCAGTCAAATTGGCCGCAGCGATGCAGTACTTCCAGAAGTTAAACTGGAAGTGACATCATCACTGGGGGGGGGGGGCAATGAGCATGACACAGAGGCCAAAGACTCTCCCATCGTGTGACGTCCTAGCACTGGGACTCAGAGGCTCACTGGCTCTGACTATGGAGGTTCACTGTCGCTACCAAGGTGAGTATCTGTACCTCCATGTATAAGGTGGCCAACCACCAGGTACTAGCTGGAGATCTCCTGCTATTACAACTGAACTCCAGCTGATAGAGATCAGTTCCTCTGGAGAAAATGGCAATTGGACTCTATGGCATTGAAGTCCCTCCCCTCTCCAAACCCCACCCTCCTAAAGGCTCCACCCCAAAAACCTTCCACTGGTGGTGAAGAGGGACCTGGCAACCCTATCCATGAATCGGTCTAACCCCCTCTTAAAGCTGTTCATGCTCATGGCCATCACTACATCCATCTGCGGTGAATTTGACAATTTAATTACCCATTGAGTAAAGAATAGTTCCTTTTTTTCTGTCTGAATCTACTGCCCACCAGTAGGAATATTTTAAATAAATAAGTAAATAAATAACTTCTACTGTCCCTCTTGTCTTGGTTACACCTGTAGCCAAGCTGACCGCCTTTTGCAGAATCCTAGGCTGATTTGGAAGACATTCAGATTGTTCTCTTTCTGAAGTCCCCTTCTCCCTCTTTTCATGTTGTTCCCTCCATAATATTCAAGGATTAAGGTCCTATATGGAAATGATTAAGTGGTTTCACTGGTAGGCCTTAACACTCCCAAAATAATCCAAAGCCTTTCTGTCCTTTTGTTAGATTCGTTGCTGGATTCTCCATTTCCTAAGAAGACAGACAATCAGGGCTTTGAAAAAGTCTGATGTAAATATATTCAAAAATTCGGCGTCTTGACGTGGCCCATGGCAAAATAAATCATCTCATTATAATACATAGGTAAGTGCCGTCAAGTCCCAATTGACTTATGGCAAACCCAGCAAGGAGTTTCGAGGCAAGTGAGAAATAGAGGTGGGGAGGGGCAGTGGCTCAGTGGTAGAGCATCTGCTTGGTGTGCAGAAGGTCCCAGGTTCAATCCCCGGCATCTCCAGTTGAAAGGGACCGGGCAGGTAGGTGATGTGAAAGACCCCTGCCTGAGACCCTGGAGAGCAGCTGCTGGTCTGAGTAGACAATAGTGACTTTGATGGACCGAGGGTCTGATTCAGTAGAAGGCAGCTTCATGTGTTCATCTCTGTATCATGTGTTCCTCTGCAGAACCTTTCTTGGTAGTTTCCCATCCAAGTACCGATCCTGCTTAGCTTTTGAAATCTGACGAGATCAGGCTATACCATGCTGCCTTCCCTCACACACTCTGTAGTACAAATATGATAATAAAAAATATGAGGGGCTGTGGCTCAGTGGTAGAGCATCTATCTGCTTGGCATGCAGAAGGTGCCAGGTTCAATCCCCAGCATCTCCAGTTAAAGGGACTGGGCAAGAAGGTGACGTGAAAGACCTCTACGTGAGACCCTGGAGAGCCACTGCTGGTCTGAGCAGACAATACTAACTTTGATGGATCAAGTATAAGGCAGCTTCATGAGTTTATGTGGTAATAAAAACAGACTGAAACTCTTTTGATTTAATTTCAACCCGTTAATTCTGGTCCAACCTTCTGGGACAACAGAAAACAACTTGGCACCATCCTCTATATGACAGCTCTTCAAGTACTTGAAGATGGTTACCATATCACCTCTCAGTTTTCTCCTCTCCAGGCTAAACATACCCAGCTCCTTCAACCTTTCCTCACAGGCCTTGGTCTCCAGACCCCTCACCATCTTTGTTGCCCTCCTCTGGACCCGTTCCAGCTTGTCTACATCTTTCTTAAATTGCGGTGCCCAAAACTGAACACAACACTCTAGGTGAGGTCTAACCAGAGCCGAGTACAGCGATACCATCACTTCGCGTGCTGGGGTCCCTTACTCGAGAGCTGGCACAAGTCAGCAGGATCGAAACGGCTTCATAGCTGTGATGCAAACATACAACCGACAACCTGGGTTACATTCCCCCACCTCTTCTGTCACCAGTTTTCCTGTTTGACCACATCTCTCAAAAGGTCCATCCCTGCATTTCCGCCTGCAAAAGCTAGGTGGCAGCGTGCACAAGTCAGTCAGTTACACAGGGGCCGGAAAAGGTCTCAGGACCGACTCCATTCCATATAGGGATGCTTGCAAAGGCTTCCTTGTTGGAGTTTCCCCCCTGCGTTCTGGAGTTCGAAATTACCTCGTCTTGTTTCTGCAGTGGAACCAATGCCTTGGAAATTTTCTGTGGCTCCCTTTCTTCTTTCCGGTTTGGAAAAATTCTGCACGCTAACAATGCTCCAACTCAAAGATCCTTCGCTTCATTTGTGCCCTTTTTTTATGACAGTATTGATGTGCACACACATACTGGTAAAATATTGCCAAAGAGAAATCTGGATACGATTGTATACATGATATGGGGAGGGGCTGTGGCTCAATGGTAGAGCATCTGCTTGGCACGCAGAAGGTCCCAGGTCAATCCCTACCATCTCCAATTGAAAGGATCAGGCAGGAGGTGATGTGAAAGGCCCCTGCCTGAGACCCTGGAGAGCCGCTGCCGGTCTGAGTAGACAATACTGGCCTTGATGGACCAAGGGTCTCATTTAGTATAAGGCAGCTTCATGTGTTCATGTGGGTCTCAAGATTCATGTGAGGGAGGGGGAATGCTGCATTGGTAAAACATTGCACAAAAAGGAATCTTGATGGATGCAGCCCTACGTAAAATCACATCAAGATTGTTTGTTTTATCGTTAAGTAACGCACAAGACAAGGAACTGAAGGTACTAGAAATGACACATGATCCAGTTCTGGAATACATCTCAGAAATCCACCTAGTTAAAATGGGATTAATATCTTGAAAAGGCTGGAGTTCCTGGAACAAAGCAAGTCCCACAAACCACTACAGGGCCCTCTGCCAACCTGTGACTGGCCCATTCACTTCCAACAGGAACTCATTTATGGCCTGCTCCCGTTTCCTTCTAGGACAGGAGAATGTCTTGGTCTAAGCTCCACTGGTACTAGAAGGGCTAGAAGGTCACCAGTCATTGGGACCTGAACCCTTGGGGGGGCATCAGAGTGCATCTCCTTCATATTCTTACAAGCCCTGTTGCTCAAAAGAGAAACACTCCACTCTTTACTGCTCATGGGGAGGGGGGGAGATACCCACCACTGGAAAACATGCTACCCCTCCAAATACTTGCAAGCTGTCTCATCTTGATGAAGTGGAGGTTGTCAAGTCACCGCTGATTTACAGCAACCCATTAGGGTTTTCGATGCAAGAGAGTAACAGAGGTGGTTTGCCATTGCCTCCCTCTGCATCGTGACCCTGGTATTCCAGCATGGTGTAGTGGTTAAGAGAGCCAGTGTGGTGTAGTGGTTAAGAGTGGTGGTTTGGAGTGGTGGACTCTGATCTGGAGAACCAGGTTTGATTCCCTGCTCCTCCACATGAGTGGCGGAAGCTAATCTGGTGAACTGGATTTATTTCCCCACTCCTACACATGAAGCCAGCAGCATGGTGGGAGTGTACAACGGGAAGACCTTCAACCAGGTGGAAATCAAGCCTGAAATGATTGGCCATTACTTGGGTGAATTTTCTATCACTTACAAGCCTGTGAAGCACGGCCGACCTGGGATCGGGGCCACCCACTCGTCTCGGATCATTCCTCTGAAATAAGAGAGACTGGGATGAAAATTTCGACGTGTAAATAAAGGTGTTTCCCAACATGAAGCCAGCTGGGTGACCTTGGGCTAGTCACAGTTCTCTTAGAGCTCTCTCAGCCCCACCTACCTCACAGGGTGTCTGTTGTAGGGGGGGGGAAGGTGATTGTAAGCTGGGTTGAGTCTCCCTTAAGTGGTGGAGAAAGTCAGCATATAAAAACCAACTCTTCTTCTTCTTCTTCCTTAGTGGTCTCCCATCCAAACACTAACCAGGGCCAACCCTGCTTAGCTTCTGAGGTCTGATGAGATAAGGCTAGCCTCGGGCATCTAGCTCAGGGCGATGGATGTTACAAAGCAGAAATAAAGAATCCTGGAAACATTGGCAAAGGGTATGCCCTGATGCTTCTAGCATGATGCTTGTGACATCTGAATGGAACCTATACCCATGGAATGGGATCGGGTGCGCATATTAACAATGTAGACCATATTCAGAAAACTAATGTTTGGGCCCTAGTCAAACCAGATTCAAACCACTGGAGTAGAGATGAGCCCGAGGGGACCATAAAACAAAGACGGTGAAAAGGTGACTATTTCCAAATTATTTATTTACTGAGCATATTTCTGGGCTGCCTCTCCAGGGAACCTGCCCGAGGCGGCTGTTCAAAATCCACCCAAACCATGGAAGTCTTTCGCTCTGAACTCAGCCCGTTCCTACAGGTGCCGTTCGAACTGGCTCCAAAACACCGAAATGTTAACAAGAAGAGAAAAATCAGCAAGTGTTTCCCCCAGTTTTGGAGTGTGATTAATAAAGCAAAGCCATGGAAAGAAAGAAAGAAACCAACACATCTCCAGGAATGCCACGTGCCAGGGCCGTCGGGGGTTCGTTTGCTTTCGAAACGTCTAATTCTGTTTAGGTTCATGCTAAAACACTCTAAAGTACTTTCATTTTTTTTGTTAAAAAAAATTATTTTTACAAATGCTCATACTTTCCTGCCGCAAATTATTCTTGGCTGGTTGACAAGCAGAAAAGCCGGCCTATACCCATTTTTAAAAAAAAAGATGGAAAAGAGGTGGCTGAAGAGCTATTTCATTCGACTGAGGTCCTCCCCGCTTCCCTCATACCACGTCAAGAGAGTTCAAAAGTTCTCGCATCCATCCATCCACAGCAAGGGGGGTTCCTAACAGCATGGATATAAACTCACCTGGACGTGAGAGGGCTACCTTTCCCCAAACATCAGGACATCAACCGGGAACTACAGGAGGCTTCCCAAAATTCTCTTCATCCAATTTCCTTCTCAGAGTTTAGAGTTCCTAATCTCTCCATCCCAAGAATGAAACTAGTGTTTAAGGAATCCACCATAGTTAGGGTTGCCAGCTCCGGGTTGGGAAACACCTGGAGATTTTTGGGGGGCAGAGCCTGAGGAGGGCAGGATTTGGGGAGGGGAGGGACTTCAATGCCATAGAGTCCAATTGCCATTTTCTCCAAGGGAACTGATCTCTATCGGCTGGAGATCAGTTGTAATAGCAGGAAGAAGAAGAAGAAGAAGAAGAAGAAGAAGAAGAAGAAGAAGAAGAAGAACAAGAACAAGAACAAGAACAAGAACAAGAGTTGGTTTTTATATGCCAACTTTCTCTACCACTTAAGGAAGACTCAAGCTGGGTTACAATCACCTTCCCCTCCCCACAACAGACACCCTGTGAGGTAGGTGGGGCTGAGAGAGTGTGACTAGCCCAAGGTCACCCAGCTGGCTTCGTGTGTAGGAGTGGGGAAACAAATCCAGTTCACCAGATTAACCTCTGCCGCTCACGTGGAGGAGTGGGGAATCAAACCCGGTTCTCCAGATCAGAGTCCACCACTCCAAACCAGCGCTCTTAACCACTACACCACGCTGGCCCTCTCCAGCTAGTACCTGGAGGTTGGCAACCCTAGATCTACTGTGTCATGAGCTGCCTTCCCGAGTTCAGCTTCCTCCTCCGCCGCAGGAGAGGGACCTGGCAACCCTAAGCAGATCTCAAATTGTCAAAGCCCTGCGCCGACCTGTCATCAGCAGTTTCTACAACTGCCCTGCGTGGTAGGCCATCCGTCCGAGTGTCAGTGTATCAGCCCCTATGGCTGGAGAGAGAGAGAGAGGCAGGAGTGGAGACGAGTCCCAGCTGGACTGCGAAGCCCGAGGAACCCTCCAAAGAATATGCATGACGGAGGAGGGGCCCTCACCGTGGGTGGTTTCACCTGCCTCGGCTTGTTTGTCTAAGTCGGTGATGGATCGTCTCCCCATGTCAGGACGCAGCAGGAGGCTCGGAAATTTTAACGTTTTAAAGAGCAGGTTCACGTGGAGAGGGACATCAAAAGAGCGGCAGGAAGCAGCCAGGGCCCCGGGTTGAGCTAGCCCCGAAATAGATCCCAGCCTCCCATCCACTCGCCTGGTTATGACAAGGCCCCCCCAGAGACAAAAGAGGACTGGAGATCAAAAGACGCCGGTAGGCCATAAATCAGTGCGCTCTCCGCTGGTGCCGTAGAGAGGGGATCTCTCCCCCTCTCAGGCACAAAAGCCGGAGATTTGGATCTCTCTGAGCCAGCTGCTGGCCACATTGGGAACACCGCCTTGGTGTTTACGTTACGCAACAGGGCATCACCTCGTGCCTTTCCTCTTCCTCGCTGAGCCTTGGTAGGGAGCCGTTGGCTGGGCAGGAAAAGGGCGGAGTGACCCTGCCTGTAGGGTTGCCAACCTCCAGGTGGTGAGGAATCAAAGCTATGCACTTGTACGATGCTCAATAACGCCCATACACATTGCAGTTGCAAACAATTCTATTCAGAGGAGGGGCCTCTAAATAAAAACAATATCCGAACGATATACAATCCAGAGCAAAAGGACGTGAAATTCACAATTCAAACAACCAACAGGTAAGTGTGCATGTGTGTGTGTGTTAAGTGCCGTCAAGTCGCTTCCGACTCATGGCGACCCTATGAATGAAAGTCCTCCAAAATGTCCTATCTTTGACAGCCTGGCTCAGATCTTGCAAATTGAAGGCTGTGGCTTCCTTTATTGAGTCCATCCATCTCTTGTTGGGTCTTCCTCTTTTCCTGCTGCCCTCCACTTTTCCTATCATGACGGTCTTTTCCAGTGTACAGACAACAATTATTTTTCAGGCCCCTCCTCTGAACAGAATTGTTTGCAACTGCAATGTGTATGTGCTTTATTGAGCATTGTACAAGTGCATAGCTTTGATTCCTCACTCTCCTTTTTGTACTTGTAGCCCTCGGTTGATTACTAACCTCCAGGTGGTGGCTGGAATTCTCCTGCTATTACAACTGATCTCCAGGTAGGCTTGCCAGGCCTGCAGCTCCACCGGCGGGAGCTTCGTGGGGCTGTGGCGTTAGCGCATGATGCGCTTGCGCCTAGCATGGTGCCCCCCCCCCGTGAAATGCCGGCATTATTGTATTAATTTCCAATGACAATAACACAGTAGGAGGTTGAGAGTTCAAAGCAGTCTGTTTATTAGGCCCAATATACATACCGGGTGAAAACTGCCCCAAATGCGCAGGACAATTCACACCCCAGAACAAAGGATTGCAACAACATTTATAACTTCTGGTCAGGGGTGTTACAAACATGTAATATAGTGCGTAGAGACACAAAGACCCAATAATGGATACATTTGGATTAGCATATCCTATCAGTGTGGTTTTGAGGCGTATCCTATCAGTGTGGTTTTGAGGCGTGGATTTAGGTGGCTACATGATCTGTAATGGAGAAACGTTACCCGCTCGATGCGGTGACGGGAAAACACTAGCGATCCCAGCCAAAACTCTAAGGTTTCCATAGCGTTTTAGCTGCAGGTGCTAGAGTGTCCGCGTCACTTTTCTGTTTACCCAAAAGTGATGTGTGCTGCGTCTGCGCGTGGTTGCACCACGTCTGCACGTGCGTGCCCACAGTGCCCGCCGGCCCTCAGCTGGCCGGCGGGCAGCCTGGTGGATGGGCGGTAGTTTACCCGCCACCACCGGGCACCTGGCAACCCTAATTATACCTAGGGTTGCGAACTCCAGGTTGGGAAATACTTGGAGATCTGGGGGGTGAGGCCTGAGGAGGGTGGGGTTTGGAGAGGGGGTTTCAATGCTATAGAGTCCAATTGCCAGAGTGGCCATTTTCTCCAGTTGAACTGATCTCTGTCGCTTGGAGATCAGTTGTAATAGCAGGAGATCTCCAGACACCACCAGCTGTTATTCCAGGGGATCCCCAGGTCCCACCTGGAGGCTGGCATCCCTGCACTTGTATTCCCAGCAATGTATTAAGAGTTTGAAAACGTTATAAAAAATACTGTTCGCACTTTGTTTGGCCCCTTTAGCTGTGAAGACGTTTTCCAACCATTTATAAGCCATAGTATCCAAAAACCCTTTTAAAGCGATGTTTTTAATAACATTTTCAAACTCTTAATACATCACTGGGAATACAAAGTGTGGTAACCCCCCCCCCAGTTAGGGTTGCCAACCACCAGGCTGGAAATACCTGGAGATTTTGGGAGTGGAGCCTGAGGAGGGCGTGATTTGGGTAGGGGAGGGACTTCAGTGGGGTATAACGCCCTAGAGTCCACCTTCCAAAGCGGCCATTTTCTCCAGGGGAACTGACCTCTGTTGCCTGGAGATCAATTGTAAAAGCAGGAGATCTCCAGCCACCATCTGGAGGTTGGCAACCCTACCCATTGGCCAGTGTGTAAAGCAGGGTGCTGGACTAGCTGGACTAGGGTTGCCAGGTCCCTCTTTGCCACCAAATTTTTTGGAGGCGGAGCCTGATGAGGGCGGGGTTTGGGGAGGGGAGGGACTTCAATGCCATAGAGTCCAATTGCCAAAGCAGCCATTTTCTCCAGGGGAACTGATCTCTATCAGCTGGAGATCAGTTGTAATAGCAGGAGATCTTCAGCTAGTACCTGGCAGTTGGCAACCCTAAGCTGTACCCTTGTTCTCATCCAGCTAGGCTCTTCTTATGTTCTGAAGACAGCCCATTTGCTGTTCGAGCAACTTTTATGGCCAAGGAACCCGGCAGTGTTGGAGAGGAACGATGCTGCAGCTGACTTGACCTCTGCCTGTCTCGGCCGAGCGGTGGGAGGAGGGGTGGGCAGCCGAATCTGGAGGTGTTTCCTGGGCATTGAGCCACCAAGGCTCCTCCGGGGAGCTGTAACTCCAGCTCGGCCTGCGTCCTGCTGTCAGGCCCAGCGCCCGGAGCTTGTTATTGCAGGTGCTCTGTCTGCCCTCGCCCCCCCCAGCCCTCCAATGTGTCCCTGTCCCCAAGGCGGTGCCCCTTTCTCTGCTCTCCGTCTCCGACAGCAGGCGCCTTCTCCTCACCTGCCACCCCCAAAGCCCAGGGACGGAGGGATGGGTGCCCAGTTCAATGAGACCTCCTGCAGAGTGGCCCCCCTTGCCCACCCCCGTCCTGGCCATAACAGGGAACTAGGGAGAGTTAGAGAAGCATGGAATCATAGAGTTGGAAGGGACCACCAGGGTCATCTAGTCCAACCCCCTGCACAATGCAGGAAATTCACAACCACCTCTCCACACACACACACACACACACACACACATACTAGTGTTGCCAGGTCCCTCTTCACCACTGGTGGGAGGTTTTTGGGGTGGAGCCTGAGGAGGGCGGGGTTTGGGGAGGGGAGGGACTTGCCACAGAGTCCAATGGCCACAGAGTCCAATGGCCAAAGCAGACCTTTTCTCCAGGGGAACTGATCACTATCAGCTGGAGATCAGTTAAATTGCAGGAGATCTCCAGCTAGTACCTGGAGGTAGGCAACCCTATTGAGGAGACTGTCAGAGGACCACTTGGTGGAGATAGAACCCAATGGTGTCCTATTGACCTGTTCTGTTTTGTTTTTGTTTTTTTAATTCGGACAGCTGTTTCTTCTTCGGACAGCTGAAAGGGTAGGTCCTGTCTCACTAACCTATTAGAGTTTTTTGAAAGCGTCAATAAGCATGTGGACAGGAATGAGCCTGTGGATATTGTGTATTTGGATTTCCAAAAAGCTTTTGACAAAGTCCCCCACAAAAGACTGCTAAGCAAACTTCATAATCATGGGATAAGAGGAGAAGTCCTCTTATGGATTGAGAGCTGGCTGAAAAATAGGAAGCAGAGAGTAGGAATCAATGGTCAGTTCTCACAATGGCTGGATATGAGCAGTGGGATGCCTCAGGGATCTGTGTTGGGACTGGTGCTTTTCAACCTGTTCATCAATGACCTGGAGTTGGGGTTAAACAGTGAAGTAGCCAAGTTTGCAGATGACACCAAATTATTTAGGGTGGTTTAAACAAAATCGGACTGTGAAGAGCTCCAGAAGGATCTCTGCATACTGGAAGAATGGGCATTAAAATGGCAAATGAGATTCAGTGTGAGTAAGTGTAAAGTGATGCATATTGGGGCAAAAAATCCCAACTTCACATATACGCTGATGGGATCTGTGCTGGCAGCGACAGACCAAGAAAGGGATCTTGGGGTGGTACTGGATAGTTCAATGAAGATGTCAATCCAGTGTGCAGCTGCTGTAAAAAAGGCAAATTCCATGCTGGCCATAATTAGAAGAGGAATTGAGAATAAAACTGCTGATATCATACTACCCTTGTACAAATCTATGGTAAGACACACTTGGAATACTGTGTACAGTTCTGGTCACCGCACCTAAAAAAGGATATTACAGAGCTTGAGAAGGTGCAGAAAAGAGCAACCAAAATGATTAGGGGACTAGAGCAACTGTCCTATGGGGAGCGGTTAAGACGCTTAGGGCTGTTTAGCTTGGAGAGAAGGCAGCTAAGGGGAGACATGATAGAGGTTTATAAAATTATGCATGGTTTGGAGAGAGTGGACAGGGAGAGGTTTTTCTCCCTCTCCCATAATACTAGAACACGGGGTCATCTGCTGAAGCTGGAGGGTGAGATTCAAAACAGATAAAAGGAAGTTTTTTCACACAACGCATAGTTAAATTGTGGAACTCCCTGCCCCAGGATGTGGTGATGGCTGCCAGTTTGGAGGGCTTTAAGAGGGGAGTGGACATATTCATGGAGGAAAGGGGTATTCATGGCTATTAGTTAGAATGGATACTAGTCATGCTGCATACCTATTCTCTCTAGTATCCGAGGAGCAGGCCTATTATCTTAGGTGCTGTGGAACACAGGCAGGATGCTGCTGCAGTGGTCTTGTTTGTGGGCTTCCTAGAGGCCCCTGGTTGGCCACTGTGTGAACAGACTGCTGGACTTGATGGGCCTTGGTCTGATCCAGCAGGGCCTTTCTTGTGTTCTTCTTGGCCTTCTTTCAGTGAGTGAGCTACCATAGACTGTATGCCCTTAGCTCTCATATGGGATTTTTTTTAAAAATAGGCAATTTGCAGGCAGCTATAGGCATTGGGTGTACAGTATGGGACCCTACAGTCTGGAAGCATTATGAAGCCGGTGGACCAGCCCAACCTAGAATAAATACTAGGAACTGAACTTTCTGCCCCGTATGTTCAGCCCCGGCACCAGGCCCTCAGAACCCACATCCGTGTTTAGATTCAAGCGTGGCCAGCCACGGACCTGACCCAGCTTGAAAATACACAACAAAAGATGTGACTCTATGCAATCCTCCGTTTTTTCCCCGTTGGGGGGATGATTCCACAGCAGCTTTAGCTCTGTTTTTCGTCGCCACCTGGAGAGCCTGGGTGGTGTAGTGGTTAAGAGCGGTGGTTTGGAGCAGTGGACTCTGATCTGGAGAGCCGGGTTGGTTTCCCCACTCCTCCACATGAAGCCTGCTAGGTGACCTTGGGCTAGTCACAGCTCTCTTAGAGCTCTCTCAGCCCCACCTCTACGGTTGCCAGCCTCCAGGTACTAGCTGGGGATCTCCTGCTATTACAGCTGATCTCCAGACGACAGAGATCAGTTCCCCTGGAGAAAATGGCCGCTTTGGCAATGGGGCTATATGGCATTGAGGTCCCTTCCCTCCCCAAACCCCGCCCACCTCAGGCTCTGACCCAAAAACCTCCTGTCGGTGGCAAAGAGGGACCTGGCAACCCTACCCACCTACCTCACAGGGTGTCTGTAGTGGGGAGGGGAAGGGAAGGTGATTGTAAGCTGCTTTGATTCTTCCTTAAGTAGTAGAGAAAGTTGGCATATAAAAACCAACTCTTCTACTTCTTATTTTTCTTCTTCTTCTTCTTCTTCTTCATTGTCTTCTTCTTCGTCATCATCGTCGTCTTCTTCTTGCGTGGGGCTCCCTCTGCGCTTATGCTTCATCATCCCCTCTCATTTCACCCTCCAGTATCCCCCAACCCCCAGCCCTCTTTGCTTTTCTCTGATTCCACCTTTCCAGCTGCCCCTCTCTGCCTTTTGCATCCAGCCAGCCCTTCCTTTCCCCAGGAGGGGTGTGCATGTGCGGGAGACCTACCTTCACCTGTCAATCTCACTCTGCCAGAAGGAGAGCCCCGCTGGCTTTCCTCCCCACCCAACTTTGCATCACTTGGAACTTGCCCGTGGGTTTGTTTGGATCCTGTTGCCCAGCAGCAAGCTTCTTCCATGCACACTCTTTCCCCATTACTCTCCGACACCTCCCGGTACGATTCCTGTACCCCGCCTTCTAGCATGTGAGTCACTTGGAGCTTGAAGCGTTCTTGGGAGCACCACGAGGTCCCATAATGTATGGAAACCTAAGGAGGGCTGCTGAACCGGATGGCCCAGGCATACCTATTCTCTCCAGGATCAGAGGAGCATGCTTATTATCTTAGGTGCTGTGGGACACAGGCAGGATGCTGCTGCTGCAGTCGTCGTGTTTGTGGGCTTCCTAGAGGTACCTAGTCGGCCACTGTGTGAACAGACTGCTGGGCTTGATGGGCCTTGCTCTGATCCAGCATGGCCTCTCTTATGTTCTTATGTAGGGAAAATGCAATTCAGTACCAATGGAAATGGGGTCTCTCTGCTGGAAACTAAACCAGGTATGATGGAAAGGGGTCTGGCAGCATCTTCCTCTTGCTCTAATAGCCCCATTGATGGCAATTAAGATTTGGGGAAGATTTTTCAACGGTAACGTTGAGAATGTCCTGACCTGGATGACCCAGCCTGGTCTGACCTTGTCAGATCTCAGAAGCTAAGCTGGGTCTGGCCCTGGTTAATACTCAGATGAGAGATGACCAATGAATCCCAGGGTCGCTACGCAGAGGAAAGCAATGGCAAACCACCACTGGGGTGAAGTTGACTCTACTGTGCATGTCATTTTCGGGTGCTTGTTCTATCAGGAAGTCCGATTCAAGCTAATTTCTCCTCTCCTTACTCTAATAAAGGATAGTGCCGAGGAAAGGAGACTGAGGAGTCTCCTATGGGAAGGATCAGACCTATGGTTGCCAACCTCCAAGTAGGAGCAGGAGATCTCCTGCTATTACAACTGATCTCCAGCCGATAGAGATCAGTTCACCTGGAGAAAATGGCCGCTTCGGCAATTGGACTCTATGGCATTGAAGTCCCTCCCCTCCCCAAACCCCACCCTCCTCAGGCTCCACCCCCAAAACCTCCCGCCGGTGGCGAAGAGGGACCTGGCAACCCTAATCAGACCAGAAGGTGAAACAAGTAGCTAAATTCTGTGCCACAATATATAAGATCCATCAGGCAAAGCTGGGGTTTGGTAACTCAACTTAAAATAGAGAATGTTTTATTATTTTGAGGTCTGTTTAAATTATATAATCCGTCTATGAATCTATATCCTATAGTTTTAGTCACTGTATATTCTCCAATTTTAATTCTGTAACTGATACGAACGTTTTTAATGACATTTGCCATATTAATAAATTAATCGGAAACCACCACTGTTAGTCTCTTGCCTTGAGAACCCTACTGGGTCACCATAAATTGGCTTGACGTAGGGTTGCCAACCTCCAGGTGGTGGCTGGAGATCTCCCCTATTACAACTGATCTC
The DNA here is from genome assembly GCF_029931775.1 of Euleptes europaea. Lineage (NCBI taxonomy): Eukaryota > Metazoa > Chordata > Lepidosauria > Squamata > Sphaerodactylidae > Euleptes > Euleptes europaea. The sequence continues at coordinate 10,027,175 of NC_079330.1, read as the reverse complement.
CAGCCGATAGAGATCAGTTCATCTGGAGAAAAGGGCCGCTTTGGCCATTGGACTCTATGGCATTGAAGTCCCTCCCCTCCCCAAAGCCCTCCCTCCCCAGGCTCCGCCCTAAAAACCTCCTGCCGTTGGCGAAGAGGGACCTGGCAGCCCTAGCTTGACAGCACTTTACACACACAATCTTGCTATCATAGGAACAATCGCTTCAAGATGGCTTGCTGTGCTTGCATTAATCCTGGCATTAATTTTCGAAATCCCACTAGCTGAGTCAGAATTCAGGAGAGGGGAAATCTGGTCATTCCCTCAAATAAAAACATAAATTACAGCTGAGAAACATTAACTTGGATTTGATTGCCTTAACCCATCTGGATCAATGTTGAACACTTAACGTTGAGTTCAGTCTATGTCTTCCATGCCTTTATCATCATTCTTATCACCGTTCTGTTTTCATTCTCAGATCTTTGGGAATTTCGAGTTCTCTGTCTTGTGTCTTCTGCATTTAGAATCGGTTTACAACGCGCAGACATGGCCGGGGAGGCGAGGATCTGTGTCCTTCCATTCCGCGAGCCCGGCGCGTTACTCTCAAGGAAACCCACCAGGAGGCCCCAATTGTGATGTATGATTAATTAGGATGAAGAAAGTGAGAATAATGTGGGAGGCCGAGCAGAGAGGCCTAAAGCCAAGGGGGCTGCGCTGATGTTTAGTCCAGAATCTTTTTTTCACAGATGATTAAAAAAAAAAAAGCTTCTTCCCAAACAGGAAGCCGGTTTTATCGACTCGGCCTGATAGTGAGAAGGGAGGTAGTCATCCCCTCTCTGCCAGCCTGGGAACTGAAGGGAAGGGAAGATTACACCGTCGGCTGGAAACCCCACCTAGGGAAACACGGCCTGCCCTGGTCAACCCATACTAAGGTTGCTAACTTCCAGGGGGGGGGGGCTGGAGACCTCCCTGAATTACAAATGATCTCCAGACCACTTAAATCACTTATTTATTATTGATAGAAGAAGAAGAAGAAGAAGAAGAAGAAGAAGAAGAAGAAGAAGAAGAAGAAGAAGAAGAAGAAGAAGAAGAAGAAGAAGAAGAAGAGTTGGGTTTTATATGCCGACTTTCTCGACCTTTTAAGGAGGGTCAAACTGGCTTACAATCTCCTTCCCTTCCTCTCCCTAGTTCAGATACCTTGGGGGGTAGGTTGGGCTGAGAGTGTTCGGAGAGAACTGTGACTAGCCCAAGGTCACCCAGCTGGCTTCATGTGAAAGAACCGGCATGGTGTAGTGGTTAAGAGCGGTGGTTTGGAGCGGTGGACTCTAATCTGGAGAACTGGGTTTGATTCCCCACTCCTCCACATGAGCAAAAGACACTAATCTGGTGAACCGGGTTGGTTTCCCCATTCCTACACCTGAAGCCAGCTGGGTGACCTTGAACTAGTCACAGATCTCTCAGAACTCCCTCAGATCCACCTACTTCACAAGGTGCCTGTTGGGGGAGAGGAAGGGAAGGAGATTATAAAATGGTTTGATTCTCCTTAAAAGGTAGAGCAAGTCGGCATATAAAAACCAACTCTTCTTCTTCGCCCTGTTGCTGGCCCTCCAGAATAATGGGTAGACTACCAAGTGAGACCATGTGAGGTGGACCACTGGTCTGATCCAGCGGGGTTCTTCTTATGTTCTTGTATTCATGTGTACCTATATTATTCTGTGGTGGTTTAAACTGTAATTTTAATTTACAACCTAACATACGTATTTAATATTTTCCCCCAAAGTGATGAATGTTCCTTCTCTAACGTATTTTAATTATTGTTATATTACTTTGTCTAAACACCTATGTGCTATCTTGACTTCCTTGAATAGATGAATGAATGGACTATAAATATTTCTCAGTTACACATAAAACAATACAGATGAATTGTGTGAAGCACAGTGAGAAGCAGAGGACTGGAACCCTCATCGAAAATTTCAGCCAACAAACACGCAAACCTCGTTTTATTGCGCCTCACAGATATTGCATTTTAAGCAAGGCTATCGGCGCCATTTTTTCCAACAGCATGTGCTCACTTCTTGTCTCTGTGTAAAATTGTGGTAATTCTTGCAATATTTCAAAAGTTTAAAATTATTATTACAGTACATTTTTTAAAGATATAGTGCTATTGCACACTTAATAAGCTACAGTATAGTGTAAGAATAACCAGCGTGGTGTAGTGGTTAAGAGCAGCAGTTTGGAGCAGTGGAGACTGATCTGGAGAACCGGGTTTGATTCCCCACTCCTCCATATAAAGCCGGCTGGGTAACCTTGGGCTAGTCACACTCTCTCAGCCCCACCTACCTCACAGGGTGTCTGTTGTGGGGAGGGGAGGGGAAGGTGATTGTAAGCCGGTTTTATTCTTTCTTAAGTGGTAGAGAAGGTCAGCATATATAAACCAACTCTTCTTCTTCTTTTATGCACTGGGAAACCGGGGGGGGGGGGGAATAGTGTGACTCGCTTTATTGCAGTGGTCTGGAACCAAACCCGCAATATCTACGAGGTATGCTTGTAATAAGAAATGAAGTGGGAAACGAGCTCATGCTGGCTTCCCAGCTGTCCACACCCTACGGAGAGAGATCTTTGGTGCCAACCTCTGAGCGCCCGCACACACACACCCTTTGGCGCTCCGCTTTTCTTCCTTTCCCCTTCTCCTTCCAGCTACTTAGCACATCCTTCGCGATTAACGAGTCTCCATCCTGTTCGCCCACCTTCTGGAGTAGAGCATAGCAAGCCCTTGCCTGCTCTCTCTGCTGACTTGCCTTCCTTCTCCGATAAGGGATGACAGAGGCCCAGGGATTCCAGGGAGAGCCCTCCCAACCATTCTGTTTTATCCATAACAAAACAAGAGTCCTTGCTCCAGATCTATAAATAGGCAACCCTGCAGGATGAGCCAAGAATAAGTCCAGGCTTTCCAGTAGTTGAACCCCATGCAATCTTCCATGACTCCTTTGGTCATGCTGGCCACCAAGGAGAAAGTGACTGTGACATAGAATTGATACATTATTATCAATTAATAAATCGATATATGAGAGCCAGCGTGGTGTAGTGGTTAAGAGCGGTTGTTTGGAGTGGTGGACTCTGATCTGGAGAACCGGGTTTGATTCTTCACTCCTCCGCATGAGTAGCAGAGGCTAATCTGGTGGTCTGGGTTGGTTCCCCCGCTCCTACACATGAAGCCAGCTGGTAGGTGGGGCTGAGAGAGCTCTAAGAGAGCTGTGACTAGCCGAAGGTCACCCAGCTGGCTTCCTGTGTAGGAGTGACGAAAGCAGCCCAGTTCACCAGATTAGCATCCATCGCTCATGTGGAGGAGTGGGGAATCTAACCCGGTTCTCCAGATTAGAGTCCACTGCTCCAAACCACTGCTCTTAACCACTACATCACACTGGTGGAGCCAGCCACAAAATGACTGTAACACAGGGGGAATCAGGTGTTGTGATGGCAGCGGCTGCCGAAGCAAAATTTTAAAAAATCTGTACAGCCAGTCAAAGCTCGAATAGTCAAACAGAATCCTTGCTGAGCAAAAGCCCTACATGGCCCCGCCCATTTCCTAAAATCACCCATCCCTTTTGACTTGCAAACTGGGTCCCTCCTCAGTCTTGATTTTATGCTAGATTTGGACAAAAAGGTGAGTGAGCACATATGAAGTTGCCTTATACTAAATCAGCCCCTTGGTCCACCAAGATCAGTATTGCCTACTCAGACTGGCAGCCGCTCTCCAGGGTCTCAGTCAGAGGTCTTTCACATCACCTACTGCCCTGGAGACACCAGGGATTGAAACCTGGGACCTTCTGCATGCCAAGCAGAGGCTCTTCCACTGAGCCACAGCCTATCCCTGCCTGGGTTTGGGGGTGACAGAAGTGAAAGGAATTCAGGGAAGAAGTGTTCAGGGGGGAGGGTGCTCCAGAGTCAACACAGGAGAAGGAGTGATGCTCCTGAGATGAAGAACAAGAGCGAGTCGGCAGAGTGAGTGAAGGTCATTCGGGGTATGAGAGCCGAGGAGAGCAGCTGTCGGACAGTTGCTTTTGCGCAGAGTCATCGGTAGGTGGATCAGTCCACAAGCAGTCCCGAGGATGCTCCCGGGCCAAATTCATCCCCGCAGAGAGCAAGAGGGTGTTGTCAGCTAACGGCTGTCTCAGGCTTCACCTGTTGCTCAGTGATGAAAGACCAGAAATGACTCTTCACTCACGAGAAGAGGGAAAGTCACGCTAGGCTACCAAATAGGGGGGTCTTCTCTTTCCGAGCCGTCTCATGCTCTGATTTCTCAGCGTCAGTGTTGTCAATGGCATTTCATCTGAATGGAGAGAGGCGTCCAGCGGGGTGCCACAGGGTTCAGATCTGGGCCCGGTACTTTTCAATATTTTTATCGGTGATCTGGACGAGGGGGTGGAGGGACTATTCATTATATTGGCAGATGACACCAAATTGGGAGGAGCAGCGAACACACCGGAAGATATAGAATTCAACGAGATCTGAACACAATGGGAAAGGGAGCGGATGTGAACAGGATGCAATTCAACAAGGATGAGTGCAGAGTTCTACATCTGGGTAACAGAAATGAGGGACATGCATACTGGATGGGGTGTACACTTCTGGGCAGCAGTGTCTGTGAACAAGATCTTGGGGTACGGGTGGACCGAAAGTTAAATATGAGCAGCCGGTATGATGCAGCGACAAAAAAAGCTAATGCAATCTTGGGGTGCATCAACAGAGGCATTACATCCAAATTGCAAGATGACATAGTTCCGCTGTACACTGCATTGATCAGACTGCACCTGGAGTAATGGGTGCAGTTCTGGAGGCCTCACTTCAAAAAGGATGTGGACAGAATTGAGCGGGTGCAGAGGAGAGTGACGAGGATGCTCAGGGGCCTGGAGACCAAGCCCTACGAGGAAAGGCTGAGGGAGTTGGGAATGTTTAATCTGGAGAAGAGGCGGTTGAAGGGGGACATGATTGCTCTCTTGAAGTATCTGAAGGGCTGTCACTTAGAGGAGGGCAGGGAGCTGTTCCTGTTGGCAGCAGAGGATAGGACTTGCAATAATGGTTTTAAATTGCGGGTGGAAAGGTACCGGGTGGATATTACGGGGGGGGGATTACAGTAAGAGTTGTTTGGCAGTGGAATTAGCTACCTAGGGAGGTGGCGAGCTCTCCCTCACTGGCAGTCTTTAAGCAGAGGCTGAACAAGCACTTGTCAGGGATGCTCTAGGCTGATCCTGCATTGAGCAGGGGGTTGGACTAGATGGGCTAGATGGTCCCTTCCAACTCTATGATTCTCCTCTTTCATATCTGCCTTATTTCAGAATTTTAGACTTGAGAACAACAACAAAAAGATAGTTTCAGAGTGTAGCTGTGCTGGGCTGCAGTAGAACAGCTGGATTCGAATCCAGTAGCACCTTAGAGATCGACAAAATTTTCAGGGTATAAGCTTTCGAGGTATCTGACGAAAAGAGCTTTGACTCTCGAAAGCTCATACCCCAAAAATCTTGTTGGACTCTAAGGTGCTACTGGGCTCGAATTTAGCAACACAAAGGTTTCTGAACAAGGAGGCATATCCAGCGAGTTGGGGATAAGGGATATTTGGCAACTTCAAGTTGCTGCCGAATTCTAGGCCCAGCAAAATTTCGCCTATGCAAACTTGGAGACTTCCAACATCTGAGTAATTTCAGGGTTTCGTAGAGTCTAGCATTTCTCAGAGGGTCATTGTACTTGCCTTTGGCAAGTGGGATCAGATTAACCCAGATGTTGTTGACCAAATTCACAAGGGATTTGTGATGCTGTCAAGTTTGGGGAAATAAGGTTATGAATAAGAATGAAAGTTTGGGGAACTGGGGGTAGGGGGACTAGAAAGCCCTGGCAAAGCTGCAAGCCCCACCAACAGTTGGGCTGGAAATGTCCGAGGGTTTGGGGTCAAACAAAACAACATCCCTTTCTTTTGCATTCTTCTTTCCACCCCAGTCCCACTATTGGAAGGTAAGTTTGGAGGGAAAGGAATAAGGATGGAAGACTCGTATTGAGCAAGGAGGAGAACTGATTATGGAGAAGGCTACGTGGGAGATACACCTGGAGTTGGTTTAGGGTTTGCTAAAAAGGCAAATGCGATCTTGGGCTGCATCAACAGAAGTATAGTGTCCAGATCACACGAAGTGATGGTATCGCTTTACTTTACCTAGAGTATTGTGTTCAGTTTTAGGTACCACAATTTAAGAAAGATGTAGATAAGCTGGAACGTGTCCAAAGGAGGGCAACAAAGATGGTGAGGGGTCTGGAGACCAAGTCCTATGAGGAAAGGTTGAAGGAGCTGAGTATGTGTAGCCTGAAGAGGAGCAGACTGAGAGGGGATTTGATAACCATCTTTAAGTACTTGCTGTCATATGGAGGAGGGTGCCAAGTTGTTTTCTGTTGCCCCAGAAGGTCAGACCAGAACCAAGGGGTTAAAATTAAATCAGAAGAGTTTCCATCTAGACATTAGGAAGAATTTTCTAAGAGCAGTTCCTCAGTGGAACAGGCTTCCTCAGGTGGTGGTAAGCTCTCCTTCACTGGAAGCTTTTAAGCAGAGGCTAGATGGCCATCTGTCAGCAGTGCTGATTCTATGAACTTAGGCAGATCATGAGAAGGAGAGCATCTTAGCCATCTTCTGGGCACTGTGGGTGTGTGGGGGAGGTAGTTGTGAATTTCCTGCATTGTGCAGGGGGTTGGACTAGATGGACCCTGGTGGTCCCTTCCAACTCTATGATTCTATGATTCCTAGGTATGCAGCCTAAGATCCAGGAGTTATACTGTCAAGGCCACTGATATACACATTCTCTGGTCCTTTCCCAGAATTCCAAACATGTGGGGTCTAGTAACGGTGCAGTTCTAATAAACACATTTTACCACCAAAAAACAAAACAAAAAATCAAACTTACCCTGCTGAAAATGCCCAGTATAGTTTTTCCCCCCCCCCATGAGTTCAGTCCCCCATACTCTCAAATTGTTGATTGGTTTGCAGATTTTAAAAGACTGTTTTAAGCGTCATCGCAACAGTGCAGTTGGTGGCATTCGTCATGACATCGGCAGCCGGCTGGTAGCCGCTCTTGGCTCATGCCCAGAATTTATCGGATTGTGTGTGGTTTATGGGAACTGTAGTCTACTCAGTCTTCCATTTCCGGGGGATCAAGGGGGGAGGAACTGCCAGTGAACTCAAGGAACTGAAAACTCAAGCAGATGGCACATACAGGAGACTGGGAAATAACTTCAGAAGCTCTCCTAGCTATGTTGTTAAGAAAGAATAAAATTTAATGCAGAGCAGAATAGCAGAAAGCAAAGGAACCGGGCAGAGGTAGGGATGCTAGCCTCCGGGGGGCCTGGGGGGTTCCCCAGAATTACAACTCATCTCCAGACTACAGAGATCAGTTCCCCCAGAAAAAATGGGTCCTTTGGAGCATGAACTTTATGGCATTGTACCCCACTGAGGTCCCTGTCCTCCCCAGGATCCATTCCCAAACCTCCAGGAGTTTCCCAGCTTGGATCATAGAATCATAGAGTTGGAAGGGGCCATAGAGGCCATCTAGTCCAACCCCCTGCTTAATGCAGGATCAACTTAGAGCATCCCTGACAAGTGTTTGTCCAGTCTCTGTTTAAAGACTGCCAGCGAGGGGGAGCTCACCACCTCCCTAGGTAGCTGATTCCACTGTCGAAGGACTTTTACTGTAAAAAAGAAAATCCTGGCAACCCAACCCCCAACCCCACACACACCAAGGGAACTGATCTTTGTCATTAGAGATCAGTTGTGATTCCAGGAAATTTCTAGGCCCTGCCTGAAGTTTGGGGTTTGCAGTGGGAGAGAGGAATTGGTGGAAATCACCTCCCCTTCTTCAAATGTAAATGCTGTTCTGTCAGAAGAATTGCATGGTTGGATACAGGCCATTATATACCACCTCCCCGCACAAGCTTACAGAAGCCAAATAAATGCAGGCTAGGGTTTGCACAATCTGTGCAAATGCACACAACGTGTATGAATGCGTGGAGCAGAAGAGCCAAAGGCCTGATCTCAAATCTCGTTCTTCTCTACATCCCTCCTAATAATAAATGCCATCAAGTTACAGCTGACTTGCGGCCACCCCATAAGTCAAGGCAAGAGACAAACAGAGGTGGTTTGCCCTTGCCTGCCTCTCCATAACAACGGTCTTCCTTGTTGATCTCCAATCTGAGTACTAACCATGGCCAACCCTGCTTAGCTTCCGAGATCTAACCAGTCTGAACTATTCAGGCTGCTACTGGCACCCTTTAAAGTGGGTGTGGGGGGATTGATATGAATTTCAACTTGAAATGCAGAATGATGAACTGGATGTGTGCATCAACTTTCATCCCAATACTCAAATGCTCAACAGAGTTCTTATATCCCCCCCACACACACACACACACACTGTCAGCAATGCTCATTCTGTGACCTTAGGCAGATGATGAGAGGGAGGGCATCTTGGCCATCTTCTGGTCACTGGGGGTGTGGGGGGGGAGGTAGTTGTGAATTTCCTGCATTGTGCAGGGGGTTGGACTAGATGACCCTGGTGGTCCCTTCCAACTCTATAATTCTATGATTCTACAAATGGAATTCTGAACAGATGAGTTTAACCCAATGTTTCACTTTGCTTCACCTATTGTGAGTTTGTGAATACATTTTTCTTGGGACAATCAGTGAATCTTGGGACACATGCACCTACCGCCCAGTTAACAGCTTGCGTGTGAACTCAGGGGAAGAAACACACACACAAAATTCTGCTCTATGAAAAAGATGAAGGGTTGTACGATGGATTTTGACTTTCTTTCTATGGGTTGTGACTCTCCCATTTTCGACGGATATGGCATAGTCTTTACAACACCCCCCCCCCACTGCCCAATCACTCCAGAACAAGTTTTTATGCCATTGCTATGGTTACCTCTTCCATCCCGACACTGAGCCGAGGGGCTGTCTCTCCCGACCAGTTTCTTTGGGATGGGAATACAAAAGAATGTCAACTTAAAAGACCTGCAAACCTAAGGAATTAAACCGAGGAACCTAATGGAGGCAGTGAACACTCAGAAGAGAATGTAAAGATCACGTGAAGGAATTTAATCCATCAAAGAGCCAAAAGATTTAAATTAAGGGATTTCGTTGGTAATGTATGTACAGGAATAAAATTACAGACGCTGGTGTCAAAGGTTTGACACTTGCATTTTTGAAGAAACTGAGAATGGTGTAGACAGAATGAAGCTGTTCAGAGAAATATGCTACTTGGCTTTCGCTTAGAGTGGCTTTATACAGCAAAAAGCGTATAAAAAAGTCTTACATTTTCACCACCCTCTTTCTTTTATGTCTTACATTTTCACCACCCTCTTTCTTCCAAGAGCTCAGGGCAGTGTACGTACTTGCTTCTCCCACCTTCCATTTTATCCCTCACAACAACCCTGGAAGGTAGATTAGGCTGAGGTTGGGGGACTAGCCCAAGATCACCTGACAAACATCATGGGAGAGAAGAGATTCGAGTCCCGCTCTCCTAGGCCAATGGTCACTACACTCTTGAGAAAGTTCACTAATATCGCATCTTTTGTTAATTAATTAATTTATTTCTAGCTACCATGACTAACATGTTCTAGGGTGGTGCCCAGGTAGACCTAGGATTGCCAACCTCCAGGTACTAGCTGGAGTTCTCCTGCTATTACAAGTGATCTCCAGCCGATAGAGATCAGTTCACCTGGAGAAAATGGTAGCTTTGGCAATTGGACTCTATGGCATTGAAGTCCCACCCCTCCCCAAACCCCGCCCTCCTCAAAAACCTCCCGCCAGTGGCGAAGAGGGACTTGGCAACCCTGCCTCTGTAGTCTGGTGATCAGTTGTAATTCCAGGAGATCTCCAGGTAGGCTTGCCAATTGCCCGGTGGGGGTGGGCAAAAGCCCACCAATCCACCAGGCAGCCTGCTGATCCTCAGCTGGTCAGCGGGCAAAAGAGGGCCAGGCAGAGGGGGAGGCGCGCGACCCACACGACGTGCTGATGTCACTTCTGGGTTTACCCAGAAGAGACGCGGACTCTCTAGCAACCTCCGGCAGAGTTTGCTAGAGCATCCGCGACCCTTCCAGGTAAACCCGGAAGTGATGTCAGCATGCCGCACAGGTGGTGCGCCCCCAGCCACGCCCTGGCAAAGCTCCCGCCGGTGGAGCAGAGGGACCTGGAAAACTTATGCCCAGGCCCTACCTGCAGATTGGCAGCCCTACCGACTCGGTACAAGGCAGCTTCATACATTCCTATGTGTAGTCAAAGTCTTTGTGTACCTGCAGGAAAGGTATACCCGCAGGTAAAGGGCCGGCCAAATGCCCTCCTCCTCTCCCCGCAGAAGAACCCACGGCAGCGGGCAGGGGCTGGTCTCACACCAACCAAAGTAGTGTGAGTAACCGGAGACTCCACGGGAGGCTTTGGGCCTCTTAACTCAAATAGCATTACAGACAATAGCCTGGCTGCTCTCTTAAGGGCTTGGCTGGCGGAGGGAGGTGTCCGGCCAGCGCTACGGTGCCTTCCAAAGGCGCCTGGGGTAATCACATCCGCCCCTCGCCGGCCGATGGGGCTCGGGGCTGAGAAGAAAAATCCCCCTGAATCGTCTTGCGTCTAATCCTGTCTCCGCAGAAGGGGGGCCCTGCAAAAAAAAAAAAAAAAGGTTAGCGAATAATTCCCTCTTGGACATATCCAGGAAGGCAGTGATTCCCTGGCCTTGCGAAGCAGCCAGATATCTAGGGTTGCCAGGTCCCTCAAAAGGGTTGCCAACCTCCAGGTGGTGAATGTTGGATATCGCAGACCCGCAAAAAAGAGGCTTGTGTACAAAACAGCATGGTCTGCCTTTATCAATATAACTAATCTGCTTGGGTTATAAGTAGGGTTGCCAAGTCTCTCTTCGCCACCAGTGGGAGGTTTTGGGGCGGAGCCTTAGGAGGGCGGGGTTTGGGGAGGGGAGGGACTTCAGTGCCGTAGAGCCCAATTGCCAAAGCAGCCATTTTCTCCAGGCGAACTGATCTCTATCGGCTGGAGATCAGTTGTAATAGCGGGAGATATCCAGCTATTACCTGGAGGTTGGCAACCCTAGTTATAAGTGGAGAATATTAGTGATTTGATGAAGGAACTGTTGATAAGAAAACACATACAGAAAGTTATAGGTGTTTGAAGGGAACTGATGAAGAACAGAAACGTCCGTCTTCCTCTTCTTCCTTGAGACTCACCTGTGACTCCTACTATTTATTTTAATAACTAATTGGGAAGACATCTGTTATGCATTTCTGTACCTACATTCTGATTATCAGATTGTAATATTTACCTTGTGGTTACTGGATGTTTATACTGCATGTGGCAGACAGTTTTTGTTATATTGAGGACACATTGTACTTTGTTAACAGTTCACTTATTTGTGTGCTTTCGTTTCTAATATCTATTTGCACAGAGGTGTCTATATTTTGCGACAACCTCCAGGTGGTGGCTGGAGAGCGCCTGCTATTACAACTGATCTCCAGCTGATAGAGATCAGTTCCCCTGGAGACAATGGCGTCTTTAGTAATTCGCCTGTATGGAATTGAAGTCCCTCCCCTCTCCAAACCCCACCCTCCTCAGGCTCCACCTCCAAAATCTCCAGGTATTTCCCAACCGGGAGCTGGCAACCCTATCCTTCGATGCCACCGGCAGGAGCTTTGTAGGGTCGGATCTGGGGTGTGAAGATCTTGTGTGCGCACCCGGAAGTGACAACATCGTGCCTAGGGTTACTAGGTCCACCAGCGGGAGGTTTTTGGGGAGGAACCTAAGGAGGGCTGGGTTTGGGGAGGAGGGACTTCAATGCCATAGAGTCCAATGGCCAAAGCGGCCATTTTCTCCAAGTGAATGGATCTCTATCGGCTGGAGGTCAGTTGTAATAGCAGATCTCCAGCTACATCCTGAAGGTTGGCAACCCTAATTGTGCCACACACACAAATCTCTGCCTCCCTCAGCTGGCCTACTCCCACCTGCCGGCCAGCTCAGGGACAGCGGGCAGCCTGGTGAGTTGGCAGGCATTTGCCCACCACCACCAGGCAGTTGGGAACCCTACAGATACTTTCCCTGGGTAAATATCCTTTTGCACTGTCCTTACGTATACCAACTTAGGCTAAAATTGATTATACCATGTTTTAACAAATGGTCCACATCTTCTTGGGCAACTTTGGAACAAAAGGTTCAGTTCCTCTTAGAGGACTCTGAAACTCAGTGTGCCTATTTTGTTGCTCAGTTTTTGGAGGCTGCAGAGACGAGACGAAGGGAGATGTTATTTTAGAGATGGGTCTTATTTAAGTTTTATGGTTTTACTGTTCAAGACCTTGGTCTAAGAATGAGGGGGGGGAGAGAAAAAGAAAGAAAGAAAGAAAGAAAGAAAGAAAGAAAGAAAGAAAGAAAGAAAGAAAGAAAGAAAGAAAGAAAGAAAGAAAGAAAGAAAGAAAGAAAGAAAGAAAGAAAGAAAGAAAGAAAGAACCACGAGGGACAGACACTGATGCAGCTCTACAGCCAGTGTGGTGCAGTGGTTAAGAACGGTGGTTTGGAGCGGTGGAGTCTGATCTGGAGAACCAGGTTTGATTCCCCACTCCTCCACATGAGCGGCGGAGGCTAATCTGGTGAACGGGATTTGTTTCCCCACTCCTACACATGAAGCCAGCTGGGTGACCTTGGGCAAGTCATTCTCTCTCAGCCTCACCTACCTCACAGGGTGTCTGTTGTGGGGAAGGGAAGGTGATTGTAAGCCGGTTTGATTCCCCCTTAAGTGGCAGAGAAAGTTGGCATATAAAAACCAACTCTTCTTCTTCTGCTTCTTCTTCTCTTCCTGCCCTCCTTCTCATGATCTTCCTAAGTTCACAGATACACATCCACAGGCCATCTGCAGCCCCACACACAACACCCCTGATTCACACCACGCTCTCATCCCCCTCTGGCCGACTGACGCTCAGCTCAGAGTCACTCCCATGGGTAACTACCCCCCCCCCGCCGCCACCTTTCCTTGCTCTCTGACTGGCAAGCCCTCCGGGGGCTATTTCTGGCTCCGGCGCACCTGCAGGGCCACCGGTGTCATGAGGGGAAACTTGAGCTTCCTGCCTGAGAAGGCACCTTCCAGCTCCCCGGGCGACGGGCAGGAGCAATTCCCTGCTCTGCCCGGACCCCCTAGGGAGCCCTGCAGGGTCGGATGTCAGGAAGGAGGGTCCGCTTACAGGGGGCTGAATCTCAGCAATGCAGTGCGGGAGCAGCCGGGCAGCGAGGTGATGGTGCCAGGCCCTCTTGCTCCTCGAAAGCCGTGCTCTGGCTTCAGCCAAGCAGGCCGGCGCCGAAGCCTTAAAGCCGGTCAGTACCGAATGGTGGGCTGACTCGGGGCTTGTTATGTAAGCAGAACGAACATCAGGTTATCCTAGGGTTGCCAACCTCCAGGTAGTAGCTGGAGATCTCCTGCTATTACAACTGATCTCTAGCCGATAGAGATCAGTTCCCCTGGAGAAAATGGCCGCTTTGGCAATTGGACTCTATGGCATTGAAGTCCCTCCCCTCCCCAAACCCCGCCCTCCTCAGGCTCCGCCCGGAAAATCTCCCGCCGGTGGCAAAGAGGGACCTGGCAACCCTGCTCCTCATGTCTGAAGTCCCCGGCTTCCAGAGGGACTTGTATATAAATGGCCCAATGCAGAAATTTGGGTCTTGTTTTCTCTCTCCCTCCCCCTCTCTCTCTCTCTCTCTTGCTTTCTTCTATGCCCACATTCCTGTCTACTCTCCCAATCCAGCCAAGATGCCATGGCGTGGGCATGTCGCCCGGTGTGAAGGGGTGCAGCTGGATGAAGGCAGCTGTTTGTCGATTCCAGCTTGGCAGAGGAGGCCGGAACCGTCTCGCTTCTGTCGGATGGGGTGTCCTGCAGGGGCAGCCACCACCATCGAGGTAGCCTCCTCCTCCTCCTCTTGCGACATGCATCGAAGAGGTCACTCATGCACCAGGGCCGTCGCAGCCACTGTTCAGAGCAGACGGCGTGAGCTTCTAGCGCAACCCGATCGGTCAATTTGCACGAACGCCAAACAGCCTGAGTCAATCCGAAATCCACACAGAGCTTTTGGGGGTGGTTCAAGATTCTTGGCAGCCCGGTTGAGAATGGTTTTGGTTTCTAAGGACAGGCCGTGGCGCACTTTTCAGGAGAGAGAAATGGAGAGGGTAGACTTCAACAAGGAAGCAGTCCTGACTTCACCTCTTATATATCCTCTTCCTAACTCATCTTCAGTTATTCCATTTCCCCACAATAACTAGGGTCGCCAACCTCAAGGTACTAGCTGGAGATCTCCTGCTATTACAACTGATCTCAAACCGACAGAAATCGGTTCCCCTGGAGAAAATGGCCGCTTTGGTAATTGGACTCTATGGCATTGAAGTCCCTCGTCCTCCCCCTCCCCAAACCCTGCCCTCCTCAGGCTCCACCCCAAAATCTCCAGCTATTTCCCAACCCAGCGCTTCCCCCATTCTCAATTTCAACCATCATACCTCCCCTAAAATTAATTTCTGATGAACATCAGGACCTACAACAGGGTCTGTGCCTAAAGTTGACCCAGCTTCAGAGGACAGATTCTATGGTATACCATAGACTCTAGGAGAAACAGAAATCCTAGACTGACATCACATTTCCACTGAGCTCCTCCCCCTCCCCAGACTCTGCCCTCTCCAGGTGTGTGTGTGTGAGAAATGCCGTCAAGTTGCTTCCGACTCATGGCGACCCTATGAATGAAAGTCCTCCAAAATGTCCTATCCTTGACAGCCCTGCTCAGATCCTGCAAACTGAGGGCTGTGGCTTCCTTTATTGAGTCAATCCATCTCTTGTTGGGTCTTCCTCTTTTCCTGCTGCCCTCAACTTTTCCTAGCATGACTGTCTTTTCCAGTGACTCTTGTCGTCTCATGACGTGACCATGAGGTATCACCTTCAAACCTCTAGGAATTACTCAAGCTGCAGTTGGCAATCCTACCCACATATAATTTGTCTAGGCCTTATATAAACTTGTGACTAATTCTCCCACCCTATACATATAAACACAACAGCCAGTGTGGTGTAGTGGTTAAGGCGTTGGACTAGGACCTGGGAAACCTAGGTTCAAATCCCCACTCTGCCATAGAAACTTGCTGGGTGACCTTGGGCCAGTCACACACGCTCCTCCCTGACCCCAAAAATCTCCCACCAGTGGAGAAAAGGGACCTGGCAACCCTAACCTGCATGGCCAACTAGAACCCCAACCTGGCCCTGCCCACTTTCTAAAAAATAAACTTTTCAGGCACCTGGAAAGGTATTGGTGGGAGCCATGGCACCCACGGGCACCCCGCTAGGGACTCCTGGCTTAGGCCCTGACCTCAAAGCCGGGCAAGACTGACGTGCGAAGCAAAAGGATTCTCTGGTCCGACAGCTGCTGGGAGCCTTCTGCAGACATCTCCCCAGCCCTCCCAGAGACCACCCCAGCTCCCAGAAAGGGTTAATGCTTCAGCCCCACCGACTGGCTCAAGGCCAGGGGCAGAAAGGCAGGCTGACCAGAAGGGCCCGTCCTGTCGCCAGCACCTGTGCCTTGGCCGGACCCCAGCTAGGCAGCCCCTGTCAATCCAGGCCGCCCCTCCCTGGGTGCAGGTTGCAGCCAGGGAGCCTCTGCATGGCTCTATTGTTCCATGGGAAACTGGCTCCTTTCCTGTTCTTCATCTGTCAGCGGGATTTTGAGAGAAAATGCTCCGAAATATGAAGTGAATGCAGCCGGGCTGGGGCTGGAGTCCTCTCTCGGAAAGGGGGGGGAGAATTAAACCGGGGGGACGTGAAGAGTGTGTCCGAACTAATCCGGCGCTCGGTGAGAATCGGCGGAGAGCTTGGTAGCAAGTGAACTTTTGCCCCGTAGTGGCCAGCATTACCACACGCACACCTCCAAAGGGGAAGTTGTGGTCTGCTGTGTAAACCCCCAAACAACCCCTTTCCGATTCCCTTGCAAGCATCCAAAATAGCAAAGAACAGCCCAAGGGCAGCTGGTTCTATACCTGGGGCTGGAGACTTGTAAAGGCTCATTTCTGGTAGTTGATATAGGCGAGGAAGTAGGGTTACCAACCTCCAGGTGGGTTGTCAGAAGCAACGTATGAACGAAAACAACACCAGGCTAAAGAATGGAACAATATATAATGAAATACATAAAACATTACAATGTATAGCAGTCTAAGAAGAGCCTGTTGGCGCAGAGTAGTAAGCTGCAGTACTGCAGTCTAAGCTCTGCTCACGACCTGAGTTCGATCCCGACGGAAGTCGGTTTCAGGTAGCCGGCTCAAGGTTGACTCAGCCTTCCATCCTTCCGAGGTCGGTAAAATGAGTACCCAGCTTGCTGGGGGTAAAGGGAAGATGACTGGTGGCAAACCACCCCGTAAACACAGTCTGCCTAGTAAACGTCGGGATGTGACGTCACCCCATGGGTTAGGAATGACCCAGTGCTTGCACAGGGGACCTTTACCTTTATAGCTTTATATCTATAGAGTGTCTAAGCATACCTGTAGACGAACATTACAGTCCAACCTCACATGGGGGTAAATAAGAAAGAGAAATCCAACAAGATGGGAAGAATACTGGTGGTCAGGTAAGTGTGGATGCTGAACAATGATCTAAAATGGATCAAAAAGGTCCATTTTGAATCTAATATGGCAAGAGGCTTAAATGTCCTATGAAAGAATTGAATACTATGCACGGACTCTTCTGAGATCAAATGACTGATGAAGGCTTTGGCAGAAACCGACTTCTAATGTGTATCCGGAATGACCGTCTCCTTCTTTGATCTCTTTTGGACCTTTTTGATCCATTTTGGATCATTGTTCAGCATCCACCTCCTGCTATTACAACTGATCTCCAGCTGAGATCAGTTCCCCTGGAGAAAATGGCCGCTTTGGCAATGAGACTCTATGGCCTTGAAGTCCCTCCCCTCTCCAAACCCTGCCCTCCTCAGGCTCCACCTGGCAACCCTACGAATAATGCCCTTTCGATCCGCTTTCAACGCACTTTGAAGCTGGACTTTACTGTGTGAACTGGCAAAATCCACTTGCAAAAGATTGTTAAAGGGTACTGAAAGCGGAGCGAAAGCGCATTATTTGGCATGTGTCAAAGCGCCCAGATTCTGTCACGCATCTATTCCGTGTCAAAGCTGCTTTTCCCGCTGCCTCTCAACCCTGCCTCTCTTTCGGCTGCTAGGGTCACTCTCTGCTCTCGCAGCGTGACTCGTATTGCCGGCCAGTCTGAGCCTCGGGGCTCTTCTGCTTGTTTACAGGGTCTGGAATCTCCTTGGTATGGAATGGGCTTGGGCTGGCATTTCGTCTCTCCAAGAGTGTTATCGATCCAGCCCAGGTTCGGATTTCCCCAGGCCTGTTCGCTTTCTATGACCAGGAGTCTTTTGCAAAGACCGGAGCGGCTATGCGGAGAAAGGAGAGGAGACGCAAGTCCTGCCTTGCCTCTCTCGAGCTTGAGAATGCCTCTTCGCCACAGCGGCCGACCCAACTGGGCACTGTCCCCCACGGCGGGGACAGTTACCCGGCCTCCTGCTTCTATTCCAATTCTCTCTGCCACCTAGGGTTGCCAGCCTCCAGGTACTAGCTGGAGATCTCCTGCTATTACAACTGATCTCCAGCCAATAGAGATCTGTTCCCCTGGAGAAATTTCTTGTATTTTGGGAGAGGGAGGAAAAAAATTATCCTTGTCAACTCTCTCCACCCCACGCAGAATTTTTAAAATGACTAGCATATCCCCCACCCCCACCCCCAGTCATCTCTTTTCTAGACTTCTGGCCATGAGTCACACTTAAAGAGTTTCTGGCAAGTACAACTTTTTGGTGCTTTGGAATTGGCTCCACAACCATACAGGGGGAAAAGGTGCGTTGAGTCCTGAAAATACAGCTTTTATACAGCCTGGAAAACGTTTGGGACACTTGTGTGTTATCCCCCTTAGAGTTGCCTACTCTGGGTTGGAAAATACCTGGAGATTTTGGGGGTGGAGCCTGAGGAGGGTGGGGGATAGGGAGGGGTGGGTTTTCAATGGGGCATAAAGCCATAGAGTCCACTTTCCAAAGCGGCCATTTTCTCCAGGTGAACTGATCTCTATCGCATGGATCAGTGGTAATCCCAGGAGATCTCCAGCCACAACCTGGAGGCTAGCCACCCTAATGTAAGACCATCTTCTCCAGCAGCCGCCACCCCCCAAAAAACCTGGAAGCAGCCCTGCCATAAGGTTGCCAACCTCCAGGTAGTAGCTGGAGATTTCCCACTATTACAACTGATCTCCAGCCGATAGCGATCAGTTCACCTGGAGAAAATGGCCACTTTGGCAATTGGACTCTATGGCATTGAAGTCCCACCCCTCCCCAAACCCCACCCTCCTCAGGCTCTGCCCCAAAAAACCCTGCTGGTGGCAACCCTACCTGGCAACCCTACACTGCCGCTACCTGAGACATCCATAGGGTTGCAAGGTCCCTCGTTGCCACCGGTGGGGTTTTGGGGGCAAAGCCTGAGGAGGGCGGGGTTTGGGGAGGGGAGGGACTTCAATGCCATAGAGTCCAATGGCCAAAGCGCCCCTTTTCTCCAGGGGAACTGACCTCTATCGGCTGGAGATCAGTTGTAATAGCAGGAGATCTCCAGCTAGTACCTGGAGGTTAAGCAACCAAAATAAACACCTCTGCACCAGTACCAAAGGTAAGAAAGTTAGTGCAGGAGAGCCTGGCAAAAAACAACTGACAGAACTAGTGATATAACAAGGTGTATTAAGTGCACTACAAAACAACAATAAGGACTAACAAGGCTATGTACAAAACATACACGAATTCTTTTCAATAGTCAACCTAGAAGAATACGTCTGTGCAACTATGTATCTGATATGATGTATCCTGTATTGGAAATAGATTACTTGGAGTTTACATAGTTGTTTTCTCATCCCTATGGGAGAAAGGAACGGAACTGAAGAAGAAAAAGAAATGATCGTCTTCCTATTCACCATATGATGAAAGTTCTTACTACATCACCAACATAGCATCCTTTGGATATTTGTACCTTTGTGGACTATTGAAAAGTACATAGCCTTGTTAGTCCTTATTGTTGTTTTGTAGTGCACTTAATACACCTTGTTATATCGCTAGTTCTGTCAGTTGCTTTTTGCCAGGCTCTCCTGCAGTACCTGGAGGTTGGCAACCCCAGACATCCAGCCACACCATTATTGGTAGTTAGAAGAAAAGAAGAACGACACCCTGCTTCCGAACAGTGAGGACCTGGAGTTTGCATTATATCGCATGTTGGACCAGGATTTCTTCCTGCTTCTTCTACTTCCCAGGTGCCTTTGCTGACTCTGTAATGTTGACAACAGAGCCCACCCGCCTCTCTCCTCCCAGCCTGGTGGGAAAAGTCGCCCACCGACTCCCTCGCAAGCTGAGCGAGGGCAGGTGAAGCAAAGTACTTCTGCTAATCCCGGCTGGCTCCAGGGCCGGCTCTCAGGTTACCGAATCCGTGAATGAGATCTATGTTTCGAAATGCTCGGGCTTCTTGGAATTTCGGCCGGACCAGTTATCTGCTCAGCAGATTAGGAGCTCCTGCCGGAGAATAGGCTCACGTGCAAAGGGGTCCGGCATCTCACACGCTCCTCAGCTACCCAAAGACTATCCCTAGACCTAGAAGATGCCTCTAAGAAACAGTCGCATTCGCCAGGTGAGGCTCCAAATAAAAGAAGTTTTAAAAGGCTTTTTTTCGCATAACCAAATAGAAAGGTCTCAAATAAGGGCAGGCAATCTCTGACAAGTGGAGGGTTTCTGACTCTGAGGCTGTCAAGGTTCCCTACTTATGGCCTAGAACCTTCACAACAAGCCCAAACATTTATGTGTGTTTTCGGGTCCACAAAATATTCGTACTAGAGACACACAAGCGAGAAAAGAACATTTTGTAAGACTTGAAGTGTTTAGCTGCACAATGAGCACCTTTGTGGAATTGAAAAAGTTCCCAAGTGTCTACAGAAATAAGACCTAACAATCTATAGGGTTGCCAGGTCCCTCTTCACCACCGGCGGGAGATTTTTGGGGCGGAGCCTGAGGAGGTCTGGGTTTGGGGAGGGGAGGGACTGCAGTGTCATAGAGTCCAATTGCCAAAACAGCCATTTTCTCCAGGTGAACTAATAATCTCGATCGGCTGGAGATCAGTTGTAAAAGCAGATCTCCAGCTAGTATAGGGTTGCCAAACTCCAGGTACTGCTGGAAAAGATAAAGGCTCAGCGCAGTATGGATAATGGGAAAGATCCAGACAGCACTCACAAATTGTAATACAAAAATAAGCTTTATCAAAGTGTGAAATAGTGCAAAAGGTGCAAAATATATATTCAAGGATGACGAAGATACACATACAAAATAAATAATGGAAGTCCAATATGATATCAAGTTCAAATGTCCAAAGACACAAAGTAGGTAAATATCCTGAAAACAGGTAAGTCAATATTTATAATCCAGTATGGACTTCTGTTGTACTTATAGACAGCTGAAGGAGCAGATGTCCCAGGCGAGAGCCACAAAGGGAAGGTGACCGGACGTGTTCTCTAGATTCAAATCACGTTTCCCTCCTCAGGCTCCGCCCCAAAAATCTCCAGGTATTTCCCACATGAAGCTTCCTTCTACTGAATCAGACCCTTGGTCCATCAAAGTCAGTACTGTCTACTCAGACCAGTAGCGGCTCTCCAGGGTCTCAGGCAGGGGTCTTTCATATTACCGACTTGCCTAGTCCCCTTAACTGGAGATGCTGGGGCTTGAACCTGGGACCTTCTGCAGGCCAAGCAGATGCTCTACCACTGAGCCACAGCCCTTCCCAACCCAGAACTGGCAACCTTAAGCTAGTACCTGGAGGTTGGCAACCCTAGCCTCTGTTGAGACTAGGGTTATCAGTTCCGGGTTGGGAAATACCTGGAGATTTTGGGGGTGGGGCCTGAGGAGGGCGGGGCTTGGAGAGGGGAGGGACTTCAATGCCATGGAGCCCAACTGCCAAAGCGGCCAATGTCTCTAGAGGGACTAATTTCTGTCGCCTGGCGTAATAGCGGGAGATTCCCAGCCCCACCTGGAGGCTCTAAATATACATACAAACCAATCTAAACAAGCAAATATGAATGATACATTATACATATACCACATACAAACTTTGCCATTCCCTATGCATCTCCCAGTGGAGGAAGCGCCCCTGTATATTGTAGGTAATGTCCGTGGCAGGTTGTCTTGACTTTTCTCAATGTAAGTGTCCAAAGTCAACATATATTATTTGCTGGATTCATAGGTAATGGCAAAGCTTGTATGCGGTATATGTATAATGTATCATTCATATTTGCTTGTTTAGATTAGTTTGCATGTGTATTTAGATATTGTAGAGTGTGTTTAGAGATTGTAGAGTGATAAGATGCAGTACTGCAGTCCAAGCTCTGCTCACGACCTGAGTTCGATCCCAACGGAAGTCGGTTTCAGGTAGCCGGCTCAAGGTTGACTCAGCCTTCCATCCTTCCGAGGTTGGTAAAATGAGGACCCAGCTTGCTGGGGGTCAAGGGAAGACGACTGGGGAAGGCACTGGCAAACCACCCCATAAACAAAGCCTGCCTAGAAAACGCCGGGATGTGACATCACCCCATGAGTCAGGAATGCTTGCACAGGGGACCATTACCTTTAGAGTGTGTTACCTTGTAGGAATGTTGTAGGAACTTTATAGGAATGTTTATTGATGGTGAATAAGAAATAATCGGCATAAGCAAATAGCAGGTTGTTTAGAATATTGTCGAAGGCTTTCACGGTCAGAGTTCATTGGTTCTTGTAGGTTATCCGGGCTGTGTAACCGTGGTCTTGGAATTTTCTTTCCTGACGTTTCGCCAGCAACTGTGGCAGGCATCTTCAGAGTAGTAACACTGAAGGACAGTGTCTCTGAGACAGAGACACTGTCCTTCAGTGTTACTACTCTGAAGATGCCTGCCACAGTTGCTGGCAAAACGTCAGGAAAAAAGATTCCAAGACCACGGTTACACAGCCCGGATAACCTACAAGAAGCAGGTTGTTTATTTTGTTTAATTGTAAGCTCCTTAACAACCGAGGTTCCTATTTTTGCGGGGACCACCTGGAGGTTGGCAACCCTAGCTGCAGCCCACGGATGGTCAGCAACTCCATGTGAAGATGCTAATGTGCTGGTAAAGCCCAGGTGAAACCCCATCAGCTTGGGTCCCACTGCTAAGCTCTTTGCTGGAACGTGCTGCCTGTCTACGTCTTCCCCTTCCTGTGCCGGTTCCCTGCCATCGGGTGCACACCCATCCTCCATGGGACAGGCCTAGCAATGTTTGTTTTTCTTCATAAAGGCATTCCTTAGCATATTAGCTTCTTGGTATGGAATTAGTCAGAGAGGTATTTTGCTCTCTCTGCACACACACACACAGATGCATGCACACCTCCACCCACAGCTATCTTACCCAAATATCTGGGGCAAAGAGTGCAACCTGTAATAGTCCTCCTGCATTTACCTGAAGAAGTCCCACTGTTAAGCCTGTGATGTATTGCATTTTTAACCATATTTTTTAGACCTGAAATGTAGTTTTGTTACCTTTGAAGCTCCTAGGCTCTGCACCTATCATAGAATCGTAGAGTTGGAAGGGCCCACCAGGGACATATAGTCCAACCCCCTGCACAACGCATGAAAGTCACAACTAGAAGAAGAAGAGTTGGCTTTTATATGCAGATTTCTCTGCCACTTAAGGGAGAATCAAACTGGCTTACAATCACCTTCCCTTCCCCTCCCCACAACATACACCCTGTGAGGTGGGTGGGGCTGAGAGAGCTGTGACTTGCCCAAGGTCACCCAGCTGGTATCGTGTGTAGGAGTGGGGAAACAAATCCAGTTCCCCAGATTAGCCTCCGCCGCTCATGTGGAGGAGTGGGAAATCAAACCCGGCTCTCCAGATAAGGCTCCACCGCTCCAAACCACTGCTCTTAACCATTACACCACACTACCTCCCCCCACACCCCCAGTGACCCCTAATCCATGCCCAGAAGATGGCCAAGGTGCCCTCCCTCTCATCATCTGCCTAAGGTCATAGAATCAGCATTGCTGACAGATGGCCATCTAGCCTCTGCTTAAAAACCTCTAGGGAAGGAGAGCTCACCACCTCCCGAGGAAGCCTGTTCCACTGAGGAACCGCTCTAACTGTTAGAAAATTCTTCCCACCTGTATTGCTGGTCAATGACTGTATTATTAAAGATTTGATTACCTGAAGAAGTCACAGCCACAGAGAAGCTGTTTTACGGTTGCCAGCTCTGGACTGGGAAATACTTGGGGATTTGGGAGCCTGGTGGGGGGCAGGGTTTGGGGAAGGGAGGGACTTCAATGCCACAGAGTCCACCTTCCAAAGCGGCCATTTTCTCTAGGTGAACTGATCTCTGTCACCTGAAGATTAGTTGGAATCCCAGGAGAACTCTAGATACTGCCTGGAGGCTGGTAACCCTGTGCCTTATATTGAGTCAGTCCATTGGTCTGTCAATAAGGTTTCCAACCTCCAGGTACTAGCTGGAGATCTCCTGCTGTTACAACTGATCTTCAGCCAATAGAGATCAGTTCCCCAGGAGAAAATGGCCCTTTGGCAATTGGACTCTACGGCATTGAAGTCCCTCCTCTCCCCAAACCCTGCCCTCCTCGGGCTCCGCTCCAAAAACCTCCCACCGGTGGAGAAGAAGGACCTGGCAACCCTATCTGTCAAGGTCAGTATTGTCTACTCAGACTGACAGTAGCTCTCTGGGGTCTCAGGCAGAGGCCTTTCGTGTCACCTACCGCCTGCTCCTTTAAACTGGAGATGCTGGGGATTGAACCTGGGACCTTCTGCATGCTAAGCAGATGCTTGTCCACTGAGCCACAGTGTCTAGCATATACAGGGGGCAGCAGGGGCTGCCCAGGCAGACAAATCTCTTCCCAGTCTCTTTCAACTTGAAGTCCTCTCTTAGCTTCCTTTAGATGCCAGGCCAAAACATTTCTCTTTACCAAGGATTTCAACTAAGGGCTTCCATGTTTTCTTAGCTGCTTTGTGGTCTGCTGTTAGCCTGAGGACTGTGCTATTAATATCATTTTTAGACTTCTCTATTCATTTTATGCCCTGGCTTGTTCCCATTGACTTGCTTTTTTATTGATGGCACAATTTGTTTTATTGCCTCCGTTTTATTGTCACGATTGGTTCACATTGACCCCGGTCAGTTGTGTGAGCCACCACAAACCACGCTGGAGAGGCAACATACACATTTTCTCCATAAACTGGAGATACTGGGGACTGAACCTGGGACCTTCGGCACACAAAGCACATGCTCTGCCAATGAGCTATATTTCTGTCAATGAAGGCATGACGCGTCGCTGGCTGCCTTCTAGTGAATCGGACCCTTGGTCTATCAAGCTCAGACTCTCTCGTCCACTCTGGCTGGCAGCAGCTCTGTAAGGTCTCCAGCGGAGGTCTTCCACACAACCTCCCACCCAATACTTTCTTAGGTGGACATGCAGGAATCATAGGCCTTTTATGCAGTGATGTTTCCCCGCAGTCACCCCCGCCAACTGACTCCTTCGAGGCTTCCTTTTGATTATGCGTGCCTGTGTGGTGTAGTGGTTAAGAGCAGTGGTTTGGACCAGCTGTGGACTCTGATCTGGAGAACCAGCTTTGATTCCCCACTCCTCCACATGAGCGGCGGAGGCTAATCTGGCGAACCGGGTTGATTTCCCCACTGCTGCACATGAAGCCAGTTGGGCTAGTCACAGCTCTCTCGGCCCCACCTACCTCACAGGGTGTCTGTTGTGAGGAGAGGAAGGTAAGGTGATTGTAAGCCAGTTTGATTCCTCCTTAAGTGGTAGAGAAACCAACTCTTCTTCTTCTTCTTCCAACAGTCAAAGGTTGCCTCACTCTCCCGGTGCATTTTGCCCATGTTTTCCGCATGCCCTTTTAGCCAGAATCTGGAAAATACAGGCAAAGCACACAAGGAAAGCAAGCCGAACTCTGACAGTTGGGAAAGGCATGCATAATCGAAAGGGAGCCCTGAAGCAGTCGGCAGGGGTGACTACGGGAAACACCCCCACATAAAAGGCCATAAACTCTGGAAGGAAGTCTCTTTCTCACAGCTGTGTATGGATTGCCAGCTCTAGCTTGGGAAATCCCTGGAGATTTAGGGGCAGAACCTGGAGAAGGCAGAATTTGGGATGGGTAGGGAGCTGAACGAGGATATGATTCCATAGATTCTACCCTCCAAAGCTGCCATTTCCTAGGAGAAGGAGAAGAGTTGGTTTTTATATGCCTACTTAAGGGAGACTCAAACCTCCCCTTCCCCTCCCCACAACAGACACCCTGCGAGGTAGGTGCGGCTGAGAGAGCTCTAACAGAGCTGTAACTTGCCCAAGGTCACCCAGCTGGCTTTGTGTGTAGGAGTGGGGAAACAAATCCAGTTCACCAAATTAACGTCCACTGCTCATGTGGAGGAGAGAGGAATCAAACCCGGTTCTCCAGATCAAACTCCACCGCTCCAGGAGAACTGATCTCTATTGTCCGGAGATCAGTTGTAATTCCAGATCTCCAGCCACCCCCTGGAGTCTGGCAACCCTCCTTCCCAGTGTGGTGTAGTGGTTAAGAATGGTGGTTTGGAGTAGTGGAGTCTGATCTGGAGAACCGGGTTTGATTCCCCACTCCTCCACATGAGCGGTGGAGGCTAATCTGGTGAACTGGATTTGTTTCCCCACTCCTACACACGAAGCCAGCTGGGTGACCTTGGGCAAGTCACACTCTCTCAGCCTCACCTATTCACAGGGTGTCTATTGTGGGGAGGGGAAAGGAAGGTGATTGTAAGCCAGTTTGATTCTCCCTTAAGTGGCAGAGAAAGTCGGCATATAAAAACCAACTCCTACTCCTACTCCTTCTTCTTCTTTTTCCCCTGTGTCCTGGGAATTTCCACCAGCTGCTTTCGAGCCTGGCGAAGTTGCCCAGGTGGGCAAGGCAGCCGGAGTCTTTCTCTGCATTTCAGGGCCGCCTCCGGTCAGCTGCAGATGCAGGACAGGCGAGAGGGCTCTCGAAAACAGCCCCCTGAGGCTCCGACGGGCCTTCGACAGGGAAGACACCAGCTGAGAGATAACAGAAGATGTTGAAAAACAAGCATCACTTTGATCAGCATTTCCTGTTACAACACAGCCCGGGCCCGTTGCGTGCCAGATTCTGCAGGGAGCCAAGGTCCAGGTTTCCAAAAAAATATTTCTGTGTGGGAGCGGAGTGGCCGTCTTTTCGCTGGGCTCTGGCAACGGCAACCATAACAGGATGAGCCTCATTCCTCTCATAAATCTGGAGGCAAAAGGGCCTGGTTCACGGGAAGGCAGCCTTTTAAGCGCCTTGGAACCGGCCTGGAGTGGAATCTGGGAGGCAGTTGCTGAATTCAGCGGAATTAGAAGGGAGAAGCTATCCAGAAAGCCTAGGGTTGCCAACCTCCCGGTAATAGCGGGAGATCTCCTGCTATTACAACTGATCTCCAGCCAACAGAGATCAGATCACCTGGAGAAAATGGACTCTTGGTCTACTGGACTAAAACATTCACACACAACCCTGTGAATATTTATTTGTTATCGGAGAGATCCTGGGTGTCTGGCTTGCTAAGAAAGATCACGCTGGGTAGCCATGTTAGTTTGTCAATAGCAGTAGAAAAGAGCAAGAGTCCATTAGCACCTTATAGATTAACAGAAATTTCTGTCAGGGAATGAGCTTTCATGAGCTGTGTGCTCTTTTCTATTGCTAAGAAAGTACTCAAAACCATCCAGTATTTGAGCTTGAGAAGCTTTATAGAATACAGAATCATAGAGTTGGAAGGGACCACCAGGGTCATCTAGTCCAACCCACTGCACAATGCAGGGAATTCACAACTACCTCCTCCCACACACACCCCCAGTAACCCCTACTCCATGCCCATAAGATGGCCAAATTGCCCTCCCTCTCATCATCTGCCTAAGGTCATAGAATCAGCATTGCTGACAGATGGCCATCTAGCCTCTGCTTAACAACCGCCAGGGAAGGAGCGCTCACCGCCTCCCGAGGAAGCCTGTCCCACTGAGGAACTGCTCTGTTAGAAAATTCTTCCTAATGTCTAGACGGAAACTCTTCTGGTTTGATTTCAACCCGTTGGTTCTGGTCCGACCTTCTGGAGCATGATGCATGGCTGTTGATGCATGGCTGTTTCCTCGCGATGACCCCGCCGACTACTTCAGGGCTTTGCTTTGATCATGCTTGCCTTTTTCGACCGTCAGAGGTCGTCTTGCTCTCCCTGCGCATTTCCACGCGCTTTCCGTGCATTTTCTGGATTTGTGTTCAGCCAGCATCCAGGAAACGTGGGGAAACCTTGCGGAAACACAGGGGGAGAGCGAGGCATCCTCTGACGGTCGGGAAATGCCAGCAGAATCAAAGCAAAGCCCCGAAATAGTTTGCAGGTTGACCGCGAGGAAAAAGCCATGCCTAAATGGCCATGGCGTAGTGTTTAAGGTGTTGGACTAGGATCTGGGAAACCCGGGTTCGAATCCCCACTCTGCCATGGAAACTTGAGAGCCAGCGTGGTGTAGTGGCGAAGAGCGGTGGTTTGGAGCAGTGGTCTCTAATCTGGAGAACCGGGTTTGATTCCCCTCTCCTCCACATGAGTGGTGGATGCTAATCTGTGGAACTGGATTTGTTTCCCCACTCCAACACATGAAGCCAGCTGGGTGACCTTGGGCTAGTCACAGTTCTCTTAGAGCTCTCTCAGCCCCACCTACCGGCTGACAGGGTGTCTGTTGTGGGGAGGGGAAGGGAAGGTGATTGTAAGCTAGTTTGATTCTCCCTTAAGTGGTAGAGAAAGTCAGCATATAAAAACCAACTCCTCCTCTTCTTCTTCTTCCTCTTCCTCTTCGTAACCTTGGGCCAGTCTCACATAGGGTTTCTGGGTCCCTCTTTGCCAGCGGCGGGAGGTTTTTGGGGTGGAGCCCGAGGAGGGTGGGGTTTGGGGAGGGGAGGGACCTCAATGCCATAGAGTCCAATGGCCAAAGCGGCCTTTTTCTCCCGGGGAACTGATCTCTATCGGCTGGAGATCAGTTGTAATAGCAGGAGACCTCCAGCTAGTACCTGGAGGTTGGCAATCCTAGTCCCACACCCTCAGCCTAACTTACCTCACAGGGTTGTTGTGAGGATAAAAACGGAGGAGCAGAGAGAATGATGTAAGCTGCTTAAGGAGAAAGGTGGGATATAACGAAAGTAAAATAAATAAATAAAAGCATTCCTCTAGGTGTCTCTGGCAACGTGGCGTTGAAAGCCCTACGGCCACAGGCAAAGGCCTTGTTAGGGTGCCTCCGGCCCACTCATATCCTAGAAACCAGGCTCTGGTGTCAAGAATGTAGCCTTTGGCAGAACATGAAAAGAAATGTCAAGCTTCCACATTCCATAGGGAAGGATTTGAATAGGGATGAGTTTCCCGGCCAGGGGAGGGGGAGGCCGGATTAGGACCGGTCTTAGCGGGGGCTTCTCTCCGGACACCATCTAAGCAGTGAAAGGGGAGAGCCAGATTAGCGCTTAATCGCGTTAGGGGGCGAAACCCAAACTGAGCATCGCGCCCGCTCGGCCTCGTCCCCCGACTCTCTAACAGAGGATGCTACAGATTCATTGATCCCATGAAAAGGAGGGGGGGTCAGATCAGGTGCCTCCCCCTTTGGGGCCTGGGAGGGTGGCGGCAAAAGGGTCGGGCAAAAGGGAACGTTATCCTTCTTTTCATGTGCCGCTTGGTCTCTTGGGAACGTTATAGGGTGGGGAAGAGGCAGGCGATTGGGCAAGGCCATTGCTGGAGCTATTGGGTAAAGTCGACATGAGAGACAGTGTGGCCCACTGGTTAGAGTGTTGTGTGAAGATCCGAAAGGCCTGGGTTCAGATCCCTGCTCTGCGGTGGTAGCTAGCTGGGTGACCTTGGGCCAGTCACACCCACTCCGCCTAACCTACCTCACAGGGTTGTGGGGAGGATAAAATGGAGGAGAGGAGAATGACGTGAGCTGATTTGGGCCCCCAATGGGAAGAAAAGTGGGGTGTAACTGAGGTGAATCAATAGGAATTCAATTAATTATGCAAATTCATTTTACAATTAAAACAAAATTCAGAAGGGCTTACCTCCCAACACTAATTCCAGCACTAGAACAAGCAGTAGACGTGTAACAGAAATAGATTTCCTGGGAATATCAGGCACATTTCTTTTACAGTGTTATCCATGTGCAAGGTGCCTTGCAGAGGGTAAAACAAAGGTCCCTGCCCCAAGGAGGCTACAATATAAAATTCAACTCAAGGAAGCAACAGAGAGAGGGAGAGAGGGAGAGAGGGAGGAAGAGAGGAGATGCAATATAGATATGAGTGATGTGGAAAAGGAGTAGGGATGCCAACTCTGGGTTGGTAAATTCCTGGAGATCTGGGGGTGGAGCCTGGGAAGGACAGGGTTAGGGGAGAGGAGGGACCTCCGCAGGAAAGAATGCTTTAGAGCCCACCCCCAACGCAGCAATTTTCTCCAGGGGAATGGATCTGTTTCATCTGGAGATCAGCTGTAATTCCAGGAGATCTCCAGACCAAACCTGGAGGTTGGCAACCCTAGGGGAGACAGAAGGTTGCGGTTTTTTCCCCTTCTTTCCTCCATAAGAGCAGAGGCAGTCTAATTCTGAATACCAGATGCTGGGGGGGGGGAGAGCTACAGGGGGGAGCTAGCGCTTTCATGCCACGCTTTGGAGGTTTCTGGATGTCCACCATGATGGTGGGCTAGGTGGAACCTTCACCTAATCCAGTACGGCTCTTCTTGGGTTCATAAGCTCATGTCAACACTGGCGGGATCACTGCAAAAAGCTGTCAGAAGGGGACGTTGTGTTCTCCTACATTGCCTTAGGGCAGGTTCCAAAATAACTCTTAAAGTCGTGTTTGTATGGCTAGACCACCATGGATGGGCTCAGAGGGTGCGGAACATTCTTGTACCTCCGACAAGTCCTTCTTTGCTCAAGCAATCCCCCCCAGAATACGGTACACTCTCTACAACGGTTTTAATTTGACCATGAGAGACCAACTTCAGACCCCGAAGTTGCTTCTTTTCCATGGTGCTTACTGAGAAATGTACTATATCAAGATCTTCCCCCGTGAGAAGCTGGAATCTTTCTGATCTGAAAGCTATTCCAACACCTCGATGTCTGTTTTTATTTTCTTGGGCTACAGGAATTGGGTGGGGGGCACTCAGCAGCTCCGAAACTGCCAGTTACATTGTCCAACCAGAACAGTTAGCACATCTTCACATCAAACTGGATTGTATTGACAGACGTTGATCCGACAGGGCTTTCCACTTTCTGTCAATTTTTGCACCATCTCCATCACTTGGAGGGGAAGCTTTCTGGCTCTGGATGACATAGACCTCATGTTTAGGTGAGCTGTTTCATTCCCCGGGGCTGTGCCTACCAGACAATGGCAAACTTTTTCTTGTATCCGCTGGCCGGCAGGCAGGATAGACAGGAAGGATTAGAAGTGGAAGGTACAGCTCGTCCCTCTCCGAAGGCAGGCAACCAGCCTTACTGCCCTACAGCGGACAGAGTCAGATGAGCGTAGAGGTTAAAACGTAAGAATAACAGTGCAGTCCTAAGGACCCTTTCCTGAGAGTAAGCCCTATTGAGTAGACTGGAGAAGTATTCTGAGTAGACCTGTTTAGGATTGCTCTCTAAGTCAGGGATTCAATCCCCCACTCAGACATTGGTGCTGTTTTTATGGAACTCTATGACAAGCCAGGCTGTTATGGACATTTAACAAGGAGTTGACAAGGTGAACTGAACCAACGAATGTAGAAGAAGAGTTGGTTTTTATATGCTGACTTTCTCTACCACTTAAGGAAGAATCAAAGCGGCTTACAATCGCATTCTCTTCACCTCCTCACAACAGACACCCTGTGAGGTAGATGGGGCTGAGAGAGCTCTAAAAGAGCTGTGACTTGCCCAAGGTCACCCAGCTGGCTTCATGTGCAGGAGGAGGGAAACCAACCTAGTTCACCAGATTAGCCTCCGCCACTCATGTGGAGGAGTGGGGAATCAAACCCGGTTCTCCAGATCAGAGTCCACCGCTCCAAACCACCGCTTAACCACTAAACCACGCTGGTTATCTCTCAGCTCCCTGTTGTTCCAAGCGGCAAGAAGTTCCAGGGTCCCCGTTTTATAGGATCCCTTTCACTGTAAGGAAAGAAGATTGGAAGTTTGTGGTGTTTTTCTTAAATCTGTCTATTTGCAAGTTTAAAACCTGAGCATGGAGGAGTATCCAGAAATGCCCAGTCTTTAAGAGCAGCCATGGTTCTCAAAAGCAAGCAGCATGCCCCGGGAAGCCTGCCCATTGCTCCAAAAGCATTTTTGTGCCAGCCAGACACATAACTTATTTTCCTTATGCATGGGATGTTTTGCCTTAGATTTGCCTCTCTCTAGGTGCACATTTTCCCCATCCGAATTCTTAAAACTCCAAAATAAGCCCCCAGGCAGAGTTGTGAGAACTCGGATCGGGGAAATGTGCATCTAGAGTAGGGTTGCCAGGTCCCTCTTTGCAACCGGTGGGAGGTTTTTGGGGTGGAGCTTGAGGAGGGCGGGGTTTGGGGAGGGGAGGGTCTTTGATGCCGTAGAGTCCAATGGCCAAAGCAGCCATTTTCTGCAGGTGAACTGATCTCTATCAGCTGGAGATCAGTTGTAATAGCAGAAGATCTTCTGTAATAGCAGAAGATCTTATGCTATTACCTGGAGGTTGGAATTCAAAATATGGCACTTTAAACAGAAATATCCAAATCAGGAACGTCACGAAGCAAAACTTGCAGTTAGAATAATGTATTAGAACATTAGAAACAAAGCCACTTCTAACGCAACAAATATATCATTAGAACAAAGTTCCAAGACAAATACATATACATATACATATGCATACATATATGCATTTCACAGAATATTGCACGGAACAATCAAAAGGCTTGAGAAAGTATACGAAATGGAACTTTAACGGATTTCCATTGCTACTCTATTCTTGGTTCCCGGTGCTGTATGAAGTGACTGTTAAGTACACCACAGATTACGAACTCAATTTAGCCGAGCGCTGCCGGCATATGCTCACAATTTGTATATGTATTTGTCTTGGAACTTTGTTCTAATGATATATTTGTTGCGTTAGAAGTGGCTTAGTTTCTAATGTTCTAATACATTATTCTAACTGCAAGTTTTGCATCGTGACTTTCCTGGATATTTCTGTTTAAAGTGCCATATTTTGAATTCCACACTCCTGTAAGCACTTATTAGCTGTTTTTTGAATATTACCTGGAGGTTGGCAACCCTAATCTAGAGAGCCGCAAATCCAAGGCAAAACCTCCCATGCATAAATGGCCTAAGAGAGATTTCTCTCTCTTTCGCCGGCTACCTTAAAGCAACCCCAACGGTTTGCTTCAGCCCCAACAAGGTGGGGTGTATATGGAACCTCATAGCTGCTACCTGTGCCTTTCAAGCAAGCCCTCTTCCAACCATCGGGAAAACTCAACTTATTAACTTAAGGCGTATCTTGAGTGACTGAACTGAACCGAATCAGGAGCAAATGTCCTCCGAGCTTTCTACCAGCTGGGCAGCCAAAGAGCAATGCCACTTGGGTTTTACGTAGCACAGGCTTTCTCCCCCTACCCACCCTCAGCCATCAAGGAAATAGACGCCAAGAGGTGTTGGGTCACCAAAGTGAATGAAGCAGGGTTTGGTTGTCATGGTTCCCAAGGCCCCTCCAGACGGAGTTTATTGGCACCAGGCCCGCCGTTGGCAAAAGCCGAGCTCTAGAAACATGGAGAGGTAACAGATCCGACCCAGGCCCAAGCCCCCGCAAATGCTGGACGTCTTTTCGATAGGGCCCTGTCCTTTAGGAACGGGGCACTGGTAGG
The DNA here is from genome assembly GCF_029931775.1 of Euleptes europaea. Lineage (NCBI taxonomy): Eukaryota > Metazoa > Chordata > Lepidosauria > Squamata > Sphaerodactylidae > Euleptes > Euleptes europaea. Next base: position 9,994,183 of record NC_079330.1, on the reverse strand, counting down.
GTTGCCAACCTCCAGGCACTAGCTGGAGATCGCCTGCTATTACAACTGATCTCCAGCCGATGGAGATCAGTTCCCCCGGGAGAAAATGGCCGCTTTGGCCACTGGACTCTATGGCATTGAATCCTTCCCCAAACCCCGCCTTCCCCAGGCTCCGCCCCCAAAACCTTCCGCCGATGGTGAAGAGGGACCTGGCAACCCTAGGCATTGGCCCTGTGTGGAACAGACAAAGTATCTTGAGACAATAAGTGCTTTACTCTACATTTGTTATTCTGGGACGGTCATTTTTCGACCAATTTAAAAACCAAGAAGATATAATCAGAGAACTTCAAAAAGTTACTGTCATAGGGTTGCCAGCTCCAAGTTGAGAAATACCTGGAGATTTTTGGGGGGTGGAGCCTGAGGAGGGCTGGGTTTGGGGACAGGAGGGACTTCAATGGGGTATAACACCATGGAGTCCACCTTCCAGAGAGGCCCTTTTCTCCGGGTGAACTGATTTCTGTGGCCCGGAGATCAGTTGTAATAGCGGGAGATCTCCAGCTGCCACCTGGAGGTTGGCAACCGTAGTTACTGATCATATTTTTCTCCTACCCTTTTTTTCAAGATCAGAATGATGTACACTGTGTTCTCCCTTCTGTTTTCCCCTCACAACAACCCTGTGTGGTAGGTTGCGCCAAATGATGCTGAGCGGCCCAAAGACACCAGATAAGCTCTATGCCTAGGGTTGCCAGCTCCAGTTTGGGAAATACCTGGAGATTTTTGGTTTGGAGCCTGAGGACGGCGGGGTTTGGGAGGGGAGGGGAGTCAATGCCGTAGAGTCCAGTGGCCAAAGCTGCCATTTTCTCCAAGTGAATTGATCTCCATCAGCTGGAGATCAGTTGTAATAGAAGGAGATCTCCTGGTACTACAAGGAGGTTGGCAACCCTATTCATGCCTGAACAGTGACGTGAACAAGGAGTTGTCCGAGTCCAATACATTAAGCATTACAACACACCAGGCTTACTTGCCTGTGATGGGTAAACTCCACCTTTGGCCCCGATCTCCCACCCTCAAGAAACTGAGGAGCAGAAGAAGAAAATGCTGGGAAATGGCCTTCACGGTGATGCTCTAGCAATTCCCACGTGTTTCTATGGGCTTGACTGTAGAGGCCAGGGAAAAATTCCTAGAAGTTCACCCAGAAGTGATGTCACATCTTCCCCAGGCGACACCCACAAAATCTCCCGGCATTTGCTGAGACAGTGCTTCTTTCTCAACAGTGCAAGACAGATCTTGGCAGCTGTAAGGTGTGAAATCGCAGGAGGGCCTTTCGTGTTCACGCGCATGCATCGGTACCTAACATTGCTTTAGCCTGGCCCATTAAGCTGAGGATTGTCTTCTCTGTAGGGTTGCCAGGTCCCTCTTCGCCACCGGTGGGAGGTTTTTGAGGCGGAGCCTGAGGAGGGTGGGGTTTGGGGAGGGGAGGGGCTTCAATGCCATAGAGTCCAATTGGCAAAGTAGGCATTTTCTCCAGGGGAACTGATCTCTATCAGCTGGAGATCAGTTGTAATAGCGGGAGATCTCCAGCTACTGCCTGGAGGTTGGCAACCCAACTTCTCTGACTGGCTGTCACTCTCCAAAATCCTAACAAGAAGGTCTTTTAGTACCTGAGGGATGAAATGGGAAAGAGATTTACAAGGGACAGATTCGAGAAAGTTAGCGATGTGCAAATATTCCCTGCGTTGTTGTAGTGTGTAGTGGTTAAGAGCGGTGGTTTGGAGCGGTGGGCTCTGATCTGGAGAACCGGGTTTGATTCCCCACTCCTCCACATGAGCGGTGGAGGCTATTCTGGTGAACTGGATTCGTTTCCGCTCCTACACATGAAGCCAGCTGGGTGTCCTTGGGGTAGTAATAGCTCTAACTCTCTCAGCCCCACCCACCTCACAGGGTGTCTGTTGTGGGGAGGGGAAGGGAAGGCAATTTTAAGCCGGTTTGAGTCTCCCTTAAGTGGTAGAGAAAGTCAACATATAAAAACCAAGTCTTCTTCTTTTTTTTAATATTCCTTATTATGTTATCAAGAGTTGCAGTTCTCCACTTATATTCTCCTATTATATTAGGTGCCGCTGAACACAGGCAGGATAATGCAGCTGCAGTCGTCTTGTTTGGGGGCTTCCTAGAGGCCCCTGGTTGGCCACTGTGTGAACAGACTGCTGGACTAGATGGGCCTTGGTCAGATCCAGTAGGACTCTTCTCATGTTCTTATGTTCACTTTCCACTGTTCATTTTGTAGATTTCTTTGGCTTGTGTACGTACTCCTGTATGCATGTGCGTACTCCAATGTATGCATCCGGTGTGTGTCACGTAAACTTGTAATATGCCTCAAATGTATAACACTGATTTACTGAAGAACAAATAATTGTGGCGATTGTGTATGTTTTACAGAAGAAAATAGCCTCTGTTGCCACATAATTTTCTAACAGACTTGTGTGAAACAAGGCAGAAGCAAATAAAAATGGGGCTTTGGGAATCTGAAAATGCAGGGATGAGAAATTCAGAATAATTTCTACAGAAAATTGGGAATTAGGGTTGCCAGCCTCCAGGTACGCTCCTCTGATACAAGTTAGCAGTATTCTCGCTAGAACTTTTCGTGTCAATTTCAACGTCCAAGCGCCTGTGAATTAACAGAGCGTTTATATTATATGGACTTTATTTTTATGTGTCTTCAATTGAATTTTTCACTGTATATACAATGAACTTATTATATGTTCTAATTCGATTGTTTAGATGTTGCACACTAATATAGTAATCTTGTAATGCAATATTGGCTTTTCTCTTTTTTACTGCTGTTTCTTTGTTTACTAACCTCCAGGTACTAGCTGGAGATCTCCTTCTATTGCAATTGATCTCCAGCCGATAAAGATCAGTTCACCTGGAGAAAATGGGCGCTGTGGCAATTGGACTCTATGGCATTGAAGTCCCTCCCCTCCCAAACCTCGCCCTCCTCAAACTCCGCCCCAAAAACCTCCTGCCGATAGTGAAGAGGGACCTGGCAACGCTATCGGGAATAGGGACTGTTACCACGTTGATGGACTCCCCATTTGGTTGATCGCTACAGCCTGATGGTGGAAATAGGGTTGCCAGCTCCGGGTTGGGAAATACCTGGAGATCTTGGGGGTGGAGCCTGAGGAGGGTGGGGTTTAGAGAGGGGGGAGGGACTTCAATGCCATAGAGTCCAAAGGCCAAAGCGGTCATTTTCTCCAGGGGACCTGGAGATCAGTTGTAACAGCAGGAGATCTCCAGCCACCACCTGGAGGTTGACAACTGTAGGCAACCGAACAGGGTTTTCAAGGCAAGAGACACACAGAGGTGGTTTTCTATTGCCTGACTGTGGGTAGTGACCCTGGTGGTCTCCCATCCCAGTACTAACCAAGGCCAACCCTGCTTAGCTTCAAAAATCTGACAAGATTATTATAGCCTGCTGGAAACTAAAGGATCGGATGCCCGGGGCTAACCCTTCATTCGTGGCTTTGCAAACCGCGAGTCTCACAGCGGCGTCCCTAAAAACTCAAAGAAGATCTACACATGCCACAAACTACAGAACAGGAGAGAAGCTCGAGATGTGTTACGTTCCACTCCCTGGAGGGATACAGACACACAAGATGACAGATGCTTACACAGACATAGGAGCGAGGGAGCAAAAAGCAGCCAACGTCCCCCCCCCTCTGCCTCTGTGCCATCAACACATTCCTTCCCCCATGCCCGCTGGCAGTATCTATCTCCAGGGCAATGGCTGTTGGAAACTTTACTAGATCTGGTAGGAAGCAACCCTAGGAAAGGCTGGGGAAGCTTTCCCTAGACAGCCTAGCCCCTCCTGTCCACTTTTTGTCAAAAGCACGACTATTTGTGCTTCAGGTGGGATGGCTAGTTTAGCAGAACATTTACCCCTGGCTATCACAGGGTTATGGTATGCCTGTCAGGGCCCTGACCTGGATGGCCCAGGCTAGCCTGATGTGGTCAGATCTCAGGAGCTAAGCAGGGTCTGCCCTGGGGTTGCCAACCTCAAGAAGAAGGAAGAAGGAAGAAGAAGGAAGAAGAAGAAGAAGAGTTGGCTTTTATATGCCGACTTTCTCTACCACTTAAGGGACAATCAAACTGGCTTACAATCACCTTCCCTTCCCCTCCCCACAACAGACACCCTGTGAGGTGGGTGGGGCTGAGAGAGCTCTAAGAGAACTGTGACTAGCCCAAGGTCACCCAGCTGGCTTCATGTGTAGGAGCGGGGAAACCAATCCAGTTCACCAGATTAGCCTCCGCCGCTCATGCGGAGGAGTGGGGAATGAAACCCGGTTCTCCAGATCAGAATCCACCGCTCCAAACCGCCTCTCTTAACCACTATACCACCCTGGCTCTCTGCAGATCTGGTGGTGGCTGGAGATCTCCCGCTCTTACAACTGATCTCCAGGCGATAGAGAACAATTCACCTGGAGAAAATGGCTGCTTTGGAAAGTGGACTCTATGGCATTATACCCCATGGAACTCGTGCCCCTCCCCAAACCCCACCCTCCTTAGGCTCCAGCCCCAAAATCTCCAGGTATTTCCTAACCTGGAGCTGGCAACCGTAGTCTGCCCTGGTTAGTAGTTGGGTGAGAGACCACCAAGAAAGTCCAAGGTAACTACACAGAGGCAGGCAATGGCAAACCACCTCTGTTTGTCTCTTGCCTTGAAAACCCTACTGGGTTGCCATAAGTCAGCTGCAACTTGACGGCATTTTACACACACACACACACATTGCCTGTCAGGAACTCGCAAAAGGCTGTGTGTCCATTTCGCATTGTGTGTATTCCATTCTTCCACATAAGCACAGGAAAGATACCAGCTATACAATTCGGCATCCTGAAAAATTCAGCAGAGCAACCTTGTTGTGCTGCTGATGGATGCCTTTTCTGCATTCGGCTGCAAGCAGAACTGAAATAGGGATGTCAATTCCGGGCTCCTAGCCAGAAGTGACGTTGTGACATTGTGCAACGCTGTTCCCGCTCCCATTTTCCCCCCTGCTGCTCCATCGAGCTCAGGGGGGCAGTGTTACCAACCTCAATGTGGTGGCTGGAGATACCCCACTATTACAACTGATCTCCAGCCGACAGAGATGAGATCACCTGGAGAAAATGACCACTTTAGCAATTGGACTCTACGGCATTGTAGTCCCTCCCCTCTCCAAATCCCGCCCCGCCCGCCCACTGCTGGGGGAAACAGCAGGGAGAGGCCTTGGCTTTCTGCCTTCTTCCTAGAGACCTCTTTTTGGCCACTGCAGGAATCGAGATGTTCAACCAGATGAACCTTTGACCTGATCTAACAGGCAGCGGGATCTACCGCTGGGATATTTCCTGCAATCGTCCCTCCAAATTCCACAAGGGTGATGATTCTTTTTTTTTTTTTTTTACCAAGTACATGAATTTATTATATATAAAAATCATAATTCCAGCCACCCACTCAAATCCTTTTTGATATAATCCTTTCTCATTGACAGGTGAAGATTGGTCTTTGCAAGACAGAGATGCCAGCCTCCAGGTGGGACCTGGGGATCCCCCTAGAAATATAGCTTATCTCCAGACTACAGAGATTAGTTCCCCTGGATAAAATCGATGCTTTGGAGGGTGGACTCTATGTAGGTTGCCAGGTCCCTCTTTGCCACCGGCGGGAGGTTTTGGGGCAGAGCCTGAGAAGGGCGGGGTTTGGGGAGGGGAGGGACTTCAATGCCATAGGGTCCAAATGCCAAAGCGGCCATTTTCGCCAGGTGAACTGATCTCTATCAGCTGGAGATCAGTTGTAATAGCAAGAGATCTCCAGCTAGTACCTGGAGGTTGGCAACCTTAACTCTATGGCATTGTACCCTTCCACACACACACAGAGAGAGGTCCCTGTCCTCCCCAGACTCTATCCCCAAATCTCCAGAGGTTTCCAACCTTGGATCTGGCAACCTTACCCCCCATCCCCCGCCAGTGGCCAGAGGGGACCTGGCGACCCCAACGCAAGATGGAGGGGAGCGCGGGGGCACTGCGAGCAGGTTGACTCCATAGAATCATAGAATCATAGAATCATAGAGTTGGAAGGGACCACCAGGGTCATCTAGTTCAACCCCCTGCACAATGCAGGAATTTCACAACTACCTCCCACACACACCCCCAGCGACCCCTACTCCATGCCCAGAAGATGCCCAAGATGCCCTTCCTCTCATGAACCACCTAAGTTCATAGAATCAGGATTGCTGACAGATGACCCTCTAGCCTCTGCTTAAAAACCTCCAGGGAAGGAGAGCTTACCACCTCCCGAGGAAGCCTGTTCCACTGAGGAACCACTCTAACTGTTAGAAAATTCTTCCTAATGTCTAGAAGGAAACTCTTTTGATTTAATTTTAACACGTTGGTTCTGGTCCGACCTTCAGGGGCAACAGAAAACAACTCGGCACCCTCCTCTATGTGACAGCCCTTCAAGTACTTGAAGATGGTTACCATATCCCCTCTCAGTCTTCTCCTCTTCAGGCTAAACATACCCAGCTCCTTCAACCTTTCCTCATGGTATTTGGTCTCTAGACCCCTCACCATCTTTGTTGCCCTCCTCCACGGCAATCTGTTCAGCAGGCCGGCGGCCTCCTCTCCCACAAAGTCAAGCAGCAAAGAAAGGACACAGCTGGGGAGGGAGGGGGCTGCTCTGGGGACCGGGGCAGGGTGGGGCCCTCTTCTCAGGCTTAGACCCCCGGTCCCGGAAAAGTCGGCAAAGCGTTAGCTCATGCCTGCCGCCCGGAGAGCAGACAAACCGCACGACGGCACCTGTTCCCGATAAGCTGCTTAATCCCGCACCATAATTATTCTTTATTAATGGACGCCCTGTCTTCATTACATGCCTTAATTAGTGTTTGGTGAGCCAATACAAAAGGGATAAGGGTATGTCAGATTTTCCAAAGGGGAGGTTTATGCAGCGCTACCAAAATAACCTCGTCTGGGATGTCGGAGTTCCTGTTTCAACGCTGCCCTTCGGCCGCAGTTGTGAGAAGGGATCCCGGTTAATCCCACGGCGAGGCCGGGGCAAACTGGAGCGCGCTGCCTGAGGGTCCCCCTTCCCTCTCCTCCCTCCCACCCCGCCCCTCGGCTGGAGTTGCTGAGCTCATGCAGGCCGCAGTGAATGTCTGTCATGCACAGACTCATTCGCTGAGATCCAAGAAATGCCTCGTCAATCGGAGCATCTTGCTTCTATGACACCCTTCCCTGCAACCGCCGGGTCACTCTCTGATTCTACTCTTAAGCATTTTGTTATCAGTAATGGCATCTTGTTCAATGGTATGCAGTTTCCTTGTGTACATTCAGACCCTAACTATCTTGTGTGTGTGTGTGTGTGTGTGTGTTAAGTGCTGTCACGTTTCTTCCGACTCCTGGCGACCCTGTGAATCAATGTCCTTCAAAACGTCCTCTCCTTAACAGCCTTGCTCAGGTCTTATAAACTGAGGCCCATGGCTTCCTTGATAGAGTCCATCCTAAAAAAATTATTTACAATTGGTTTTGAGCCACAAAATCTGATAAGAGTTGGGACTGAAGAAAGCCAAGTCTGTGGTCCATCCACGTCTCGTTGATATTGAGTTTCAAAATGACAATGCTCTACTCCCTAACCACTTTAAAAACCTCAGGTCGTGGATAGGCAGTTATTCACTCCCTTATCTAACCTCAATTACTTCCCCAACATTAAGATGGGCCTTTTCTAGGGCCCGATTTGATGCCCTTCCATCTACTGTATGTTCAGGAAGGTTTCTTCATTGCCCAAGAGAGACACGCAAATGCTCTTGTCCCATGGATACAGTGGAGACGCTAGCACATATTTTGCTCCATTGTAAACATTATAATGATGCCAGAAATCGTTTAATTACTTCCCTCCTATCTCAATTTGTACACTCTCACACCTCTGAGGCCTCCTTGGTAGAATATCTACTGGAAGATAGGGTGAGTTATACCTCATATTCCGTAGCAAAATTTTGCTTCTATGTTTGCTGGAAACGGAAGGCATTTATGAAGAACTTATGGGCAAACCTTCAGATTAACTAGTATCATGGCTGAGATGCTAAGTGGAAGTTGTATAATTTTATTATAGGATGTATATTTTATATTTTATGCTGGCCTTTGGCTGTAATAATAAATGATAATACTGATATAGAGTCCATCCATCTCATGTTGGGTCTTCCTCTTTTCTGGCTGCCTTTTCCTAGCATGATTGTCTTTTCCAGTGACTCTTGTCTTCTCATAATGTGACCAAAGTACGATAGCATCTGCTTGGTATGCAGAAGGTCCCAGGTTCAATCTCCAGCATCTCCAGTTAAAGGGACTAGGCAAGATGTGAAAGACCTCTGCCTGAGACCCTGGAGAGCCACTGCCAGTCCAAGTAGACAATACTGACTTTGATGGACCAAGGGTCTGATTCGGTATAAGGCAGCTCCATGTTTTCATGTGATCTAGACTATCTTACAAATGGAAATATTTCAGATTCACAAGTTTCTCAAGGCAATGTAATGATGGAAAGTGCCATCAAGTCGCAGCTGACTTAAGGCAACCACATAGTGTTTTCAAGAGGAGTGGTTTGCCATTGCCTATCTCTGCTGTAAGGATGTGTCACTAGCCACCAAGATCAAGTCAATCCATGCCATCATATTCCCTATTACTATGTATGGATGTGAAAGCTGGACATTGAAGAAAGCTGATAGGAAGAAAGTAGATTCCTTTAAAATGTGGTGTTGGAGAAGAGTGTAACGGATACTGTGGACTGCCAAAAAAACAAATCAGTGAGTTCTAGATCAAATCAAGCCTGAACTGACCCTAGAAGCTAAAATGACTAAACTGAGGCTGTCATATTTTGGTAACATCATGAGAAGACAAGAGTCACTGGAAAAGACAATTATGCCAGGAAAGGTTGAGGGCAGCAGGAAAAGAGGAAGACCCAACTAGAGATGGATTGACTCAATAAAGGAAGCCACAGCCCTCAATTTGCAAGATCTGAGCAAGGCTGTCAAAGATAGGACATTTTGGAGGACAGTGATTCATAGGGTCACCGTGAGTCGAAAGCGACTTGACAGCTCTTAACACTCATCTCTGCATAGCAACACTGGACTTACTTGGTAGTCTCCCGTCCAAGCACTAACCAGGGCTGACCCTGCATAGCTTCTGATATCAGAAGAGGCCAGACTAGGCTGGGTCATCCAGGTCAGGACATTCACAATGTTACTGTAGAAAAATCTTCCCCAAATCGTAATTGCCATCAATGGGGCTATTAGAGCAAGAGGCTGCCAGACCCCTTCTTTCCATCATACCTGGTTTAGTTTCCAGCAGAGAGGCCCCTTTCCATTGGTACTGAATTGCATTGACCCTACATAAGAACATAAGAAAGGCCCTGCTGGATCAGACCAAGGCCCATCAAGTCCAGCAGTCTGTTCACACAGTGGCCAGCCAGGTGCCTCTAGGAAGCCCACAAACAAGATGGCTGCAGCAGCATTATCCTGCCTGTGTTCCACAGCACCTAATATAATAGGCATGCTCCTCAGATCCTGGAGAGAATTAGGTATGCATCCTGACTAGTATCCATAAGAACCTAAGGAAAGCCATGCTAGATCAGACCAAGGTCCATCAAATCCAGCAGTCTGCTCACACAGTGGCCAACCAGGTGCCTCTAGGTAGCCCACAAACAAGATGGCTGCAGCAGCATTATCCTGCCTGTGTTCCACAGCACCTAATATATTTGGCATGCTCCTCTGATCCTGGAGAGAATAGGTATGCGTCATGACTAGCATCCATTTTGATTAGTAGCCATGCATACCCCTCTCCTCCACAAACATGTCCTCTCCCCTCTTAAAGCCTTCCATGTTGGTAGCCATCACCACATCCTGGGGCAGGGAGTTCCACAATTTAACTATGCGTTGCTTGAAGAAATACTTCCTTTTATCAGTTTTGAATCTCTCACCCTCCAGCTTCAGCAGATGACCCCGTGTTCTAATATTTATGAGAGAGGGAGAAAAGCTTCTCCCTGTCCGCTCCCTCCATACCATGCATAATTTTATAGACTTCTATCATGTCTCCCCTTAGCCGCCTTCTTTCCAAGCTAAACAGCCCTAAGTGTTTTAACTGCTCCTCCTAGGGCAGTTGCTCTAGTCTATTCCTTTTGAATCCTGCAAGTCACTTATGGGTGCCAGTTCTGGCTCAAAAGCCAGATAAAAATATAATGAACGAACGAACGAAACAGTAGCTTCTTATTTCAATAGGGAAAATGTTTGATGTATTTTGAGCCAGGGAGGGTCATTGCATCAGGGTATATAAATGAGGTTTCCAGGAAACTTCCCCTCCCTGTCTGCGCACACTGGGATAGCACCAAGAAGGGAAATTGGATTCTTAATACTCCTCAGGCAGTCAATTCTCTCCTCTGCTCACACTGCTGAGTACACCTCTCCCTGGGAAAATTAGCCCATCTGTGACAGACATACCGAAGTCTGTTAGAATCGGCGAGCGTGGCGTTTTGTGTTCTTAGGATTTCCCCCCTGAAGATGTTCTGCAAGCCTATGATTGTATGACAGGTTGTGCCAAGATCATTTTTGTGGGGGGGATCTGATAAATGCACGTGCACGGAATCAAAACCACACAAGCATAATCACACCACATTTGCATTTCTTTCTCTTTTTTTGCAGCGTTGCGTTAGGTTGCTCCTGAGCAATGTCTTCTGATGGTGGCACCTTGCGAACGGGTAAGATCAACAGAGTTGCACTTACCTGTGACTGTTGTTCATCGAGTGGTCTTCTGCACATTCCTGCATGGGTACTGCGCATGCGCAGGCTGGCTGGTCCGCGCAAGTGCTGTACCCATGCGGGACTGCACAGAAGCCGCGAAGATGAACGATCGTTGCCCAGACCCGAGCATTCTCTGTTGTGGCTCCCACTGAGAATATCAAAATAGGATACTAGCTGGCAGGCTTGTCCCCGTTGTGGTTCTGTGTTACATTATCAACACTTTTGTTTTTTTGCTTTTGCTCATACTGTTGTGGTTTTGTGTTATATTATCAACACTTGCTTTTTGCGTTTGCTCATTGATAGGAAGTAGATTCCTTGGAAATGTGGTGTTGGAGAAGAGTGTTACGGAGCAATGTCTTCTGCCAAAAAAAGACAAATCAGTGGGTTCTAGATCAAATCAAGACCCTAGAAGCTAAAATGACTAAACTGAGGCTGTCGTATTTTGGCCACATTATGAGAAGACAAGAGTCTATTATCATAAGCTGCCTTTGTATGCTCGGATGTGTATGAAAACCCTAACCACCGCCTCCTAGCCTAAGGCCTCCCAACTCTTAAGGCCAAACTAGGGAGAGAAGCCTGAACTGACCCTAGAAGCTAAAATGACTAAACTGAGGCTATCGTATTTTAGTCACATTATGAGAAGACAAGAGTCACTGGATAAGACAGTCATGCTAGGAAAAGTTGAGGGCAGCAGGAAAAGAGGAAGACCCAACAAGAGATGGACTGACCCAATAAAGGAAGCCACAGCCCTCAGTTTGCAAGATCTGAACAAGGCAGTCAAAGATAGGACATTTTGGAGGACTTTGATTCATAGGGTCACCATGAGTTAGAAGCGACTTGATGGCATTTAACACACACACACACACACGCACACACACACATTATTTGTATACTGGAATACATGTTTTGCAATTTAGTTGAAGCTTTGTTGATACTACTATTTTGTGAAACTTTGGAGTCACTACAAGTTATTAGATAAATGTCGTGTAACCTCTGGTGCTTTGCACATTTTTTTCCTGTCCCACCTAGGGTTGGCAGCTCTGGGTTAGGAAATACCTGGAGATTGGGGGATGGAGCCTGGGGAGGGCGGGGTTTGGGGAGAGACCTCAGCAGAGTCCACCCTCCAAAGCAGCCGTTTCCTCCAGGAGACCTGATCTTGGTCATCTGGAGATCATTTGTAATAGCGGGAGATCTCCAGGTGCTACCTGGAGATTTGAAATCCTACTCCCACCTGGTGAATGGCCTGCTTGAGAAGAAACTGTCCACATTCCAAGGGCTGGCCCCAGAATTTTGGGCAACTTAGTCTGGGGTGCCCAAGCCCCCCACCAAACTCTTGGGAAGTGGGAAGATGGCACCCACTCTCCTTGCTCCCCCACACACTGCAGGGAGGCAGGGGAAGGTGGGGAAATAGTGCTTACCCCCTCTGCCCCCCTGCAGGGTAAAAGGATGGCAGTGCTCACCCCTACCATGGGAAGAAGCTGTTGCTCGCCTCTTTGCCCATTTTCCAAACACCACAGTGTGGTGCATGGCAAAAGTAAAAAGGAAGAGTGCCAGGAGAGGTGGGTCCAGACCTGCTCCCCCCACTCCTCCTCCTGGAGGGAAGAATCATAGAGTTGGAAGGGACCACCAGGGTCATCTAATCTAACCTCCTGCACAATGCAGGACGTCCACAACTACCTCCCCCCCACACCCCCAGCGACCCCTACTCCATGCCCAGAAGATGCCCAAGATGCCCTCCCTTTCATCATCTGCCCAAAATAATAGAATCAGCATTGCTGACAAATGGCCATCTAGCCTCTGCTTAAAAACCTCTAGGGAAGGAGAGCTCGCCACCTCCCGAGGAAGCCTGTCCCACTGAGGAACCACTCTGTTAGAAAATTCTTCCTAATGTCTAGACGGAAACTCTTCTGATTTAATTTTAACCCATTGGTTCTGGTCCGACCTTCTGGGGCAACAGAAAACAACTCGGCACCCTCCTCTATATGACAGCCCTTCAAGTACTTGAAGATGGTGATCATATCCCCTCTCAGTCTTCTCCTCTCCAGGCTAAACATACCCAGCTCCTTCAACCTTTCCTCATAGGACTTGGTCTCCAGACCCCTCACCATCTTTGTTGCCCTTTTCTGGACCCGTTCCAGCTTGGTCTACATCTTTCTTAAATTGTGGTGCCCAAAACTGAACACAAATACTCTAGGTGAGGTCTAACCAGAGCAGAGTAAAGCGATACCATCACTTCGTGTGATCTCTCTGGTCAGTGGGCAGCCTGGCAGGAGGGGCACAGGGCTGCATCGTGCCCCTCCACCACTGCCACCCTCGGCAATCACCTAGCGCCACCTAGTGGAGGGGCCAGCATTGCGCACTGCACACACACAACGTGTAAAATGGAATTATTCAGGAAGGCATTTTCATCAAAGAAAATAAGAGTGGTTGACGCCTCTGTGAAATTGAGTCAGTTTTCATTGCTTTCTTCCTTGTACAGTTTCTGTTTGTTGCATTGTTTTGGCCGATTTTGCGATTCAGCTGTGACATCATTTGTACTATACCAATTTTATTCACGGTATATTGTATTGTTTTTTGTTCTCATTGTGTTAATGGTGTTATCTGCCTTGAGCCTCAGTGAGAAAGGGGGACTAGAAATGAAGTAAAAATGTAGGAGAGGAGAAATGCAAATGAGCCGAAGGAACAGAACGCTGCTCCAAACCATGCATTGCTCCAAGTTTGGAATGAATTTTGGAAATTCTCCTACTTAAAGGAATTTCAGAAATGGCACAACAAATCCATGAAACAAAAGGAATGGGAAACTGCCTGTTCTTAGCAACAACATCACCCAGACAGTAGGCGTTTGCTGTGGTAATTACCAGCACAAAACAGTACGGATGAGTTTGAATATTTCATCCCTGCCCGTTTGACTTCAAAATCCCTACTTGAAGTGCACATCGCCCTTGGGCCAACTGAATCCGTGACTCTTGATTTGCGCGCCATTTTCAATCTGCTCGCACCGAATTTTTCCCGTGCCAATTTCTGAACGCACTTTGCATCTGTCAATCCACACGATCCTCCGCTGTACGTATCAGTGATATACGTTGTATAGACAAGTGCTTCATAATACAACCTGTATACACCACACAAAGATACCTGCAAAGCCCATCGTGGAAAGCACAGAGCTGAAGTGGTTGGTGCAAACAGAAATGAAGATCCAACGGAATCCACGACTCTTTATTTGCACGCCATTTTCAATCTGCTTGCACCGAATTTTTCCTGTGCCAATTTCCAAACGCACTCGTCTTTGTCGATCCACATTACCGTCCACCATACGTATCAGCGATACATGTTGTATATATGAGTGCTTTATAAGACAACCTGTATGCACTATGCAAACGTATCCGCAAACCCCACAGAGCTGAAGCGGCTGATACAAACAGAAATGAAGATCTGAAAGACGGGGCTCTTGGCTCAGCGTTAGTGTGTGTTGTGCCCGTCAAGTCACTTCCGACTCACGGCAACCCTATGAATCAATGTCCTCCAAGATGTCCTATCTTTGACAGCTTTGCTCATATCTTGCAAATTGAGGGCTGTGGCTTCCTTTATTGAGTCAATCCATCTCTTGTTGGGTCTTCCTCTTTTCCTGCTGCCCTCAACTTTTCCTAGCACGGCTATCTTTGCTAGTGACTCTTGTCTTCTCATAATGTGACCAAAATATAATAGCCTCACTTTAGTCATTTTAGTTTCTACGGTCAGTTCAGGCCTGATCTATAACCCACTGATTTGTTGGGGGGGGGGGTTGGCAGTCCATGATATCCGTAACACTCTCCTCTAACACCACATCTCAAAGGGTCGTGTTTTCCATACCCTTGGGGAAGACAGGCTTTAAAAATGATACTTTGGCATCCCGTTGAGCGTTCCCATATTTTTAGGGAGTCATGTGACCCCCCCCCAAAAAAATTTCATTGTCCCTGTCTTGTGGTTCTTTGGGGAGGGAACCATTCCACAGTTCAGTGCCTCCCTTGACCTTTCTTAGATAAAAGGTTGAGCCATGCACTGGGAAGAAAGCTGGCGAGTCCGAAAAAAGAGAGCACAGCCCCGAGGCTGACAAAGCCAAGCTCAGCACGGGTCTTTTCTCTGCCGGCCACCCTCTCCCGGTTAATGATTGCCAACGTTGGCAGCAAGTTCCAGGCCGCTGCTCGGCAAGAAAAGGCAATTAATTCAAGACTAACAGGATTTGAGATTCTCAGCAGCCTAAGGAGACTCATTCCAAGGGGGAGGGTTGATTAGATATGGGGGGGAGATGATCTGAAATCCTAGGTGGCTTCCAGAATAGCCTATTGCCTTTGTGTCACAGAGGGCATTGCCAGGCCGGGGAGAACTCTCCCACGCTTTTCTCCCTGGTGCCAAAGATAGCCCTCGATGGTCTGGTGTCGCCAATGAGTATAATGCCATAGGATTAACCCTCCAAAACAGCCATTTTATCTAGGGAAACTGATTTTGTTCATCTGGAGACCAATTGTAACAGCGGGAGATCTCCCGGTGGCACCTGGAGGCTGGCAACCCTACCACCCACCCTGAGAAACTCTTCAGTCGCCGAGAACTCTCCAGCCTTTCTGCAGCTCAGCTGAAGAAGAGAGGCAGCCTTTGCTCTTTTGTGCATCTCCGTCTTGGCCATTTTTCACGGCGCAGCTAAGAAGCCTCCTGGAGGCTTGTTTGTGTGAAGGATCCCTTTTCCAAGACAAAGCAAATATATTGTGTGGGGCTTGAAATAAGCAGTGGAGAGGCTGTTTTTTTTTAAAAAATAAATAAATCTTTTCCCCATCGCTTTCAGAAAGCAAATGAATGATAAGGCATCCCAGCGGGGAACGGGGACGGCCCTGCAATGTCCCGCTGGTGCTAGTGACGGATGTGCCCTGAGAGTTGCGAAACAAGAGGACCGAAGATGAAGGGGAGGTCAGCGGGGGGGGGGGAGAGCAGAGAGATGTTATGTGTAAACTTTCTAGGAGTCAGCAAAGTCCTCCTCTCTCACACACACACACACCCCAAGTCCAATCCCCGCTGCCTCCCGCTGCCTGGTAAAACTGGTGAGCTGCGTCGGCCCAAACCCAAATGCCTCTCTGATGCTCTGAAATAAGTGTGAGGAGGAGAAGAAGAAGAAGAGTTGTTTTTTATATGCCAACTTTCTCTACCACTTAAGGGAGAATTAAATTGGCTTACAATCACCTTCTATTCCTCTCCCCACTACAGACACCCAGTGAGGTAGGTGAGGCTGAGAGAGGTCTAGGAGCTGTGACTAGCCCAAGGTCACCCAGCTGGCTTCATGTGTAGGCATGGGAAAACAATCCAGTTCACCAGATCAGCCTCCGCTGGTCATGTGGAGGAGTGGGGAAACAAATCCACTTCACCAGATTAGCTCATGTGGAGGAGTGGGGAATCCAACCCGGTTCTCCAGATCAGACTCCACTGCTCCAAACCACCGCTCTTAACCACTGCACCATGCTGGCTCCCTCTGAGGGAATGGTTTAACAGAGGGAGAGGGCAGGACTGGATTTGCTTTTTTTTAAGGTGGGCAAAAGTACAATTAGCACCCTCCATATATTATATACATTTTTCTATCTTTCTGCTGCTGCCCCTCCCCTAGATCTGGCCCTGGGAGAGGGAGACAAACAAGAATGGAAAAGGAGCCCTCCTGGATCAGACCTGTCGCCCTCCAACTCCAGTGTCCCATCTCCCAGAAGGGGTGCCTAAAAGACCAAAAGGAGCCCCGTGGCGCGGAGGGGTAAGGTGCAGTACTGTGATGTGACGTCACCCCATGGGTCAGTAACAGGGTAGCCAGGCAATTGCCCGCCAATCCCAGCAACCTGGCAACCCTCAATAAACTTGACTTGACTTGAACCTGGCAACCCTAGTCAGTAGGGTTGCCAGCTCCAGGTTAGGAAATACGTGGAGATGTTGGGGGTGGAGCCTGAGGAGGGCGGGGTTTGGAGAGGGAAGGGACTTCAATGCCATAGAGTCCAGTTGCCAAAGCGGCCATTTTCTCCAAGGGAACTGATCTCTGTCACCTGATCTCTGCCACCTGGAGATCAGTTCTAATAGCAGGAGATCTCCAGCCACTACCTGGAGTCGGGCTGGCAACCTCCAGGTAATAGCTGGCGATTTCCTGCTATTTCAGCGGATCTCCAGCCGATAGGGATCATTCACCTGGAGGAAATGGTCGTTTTGGCAACTGGACTCTATGGCATTGAAGTCTCTCCCCAAACCCTGCCTTCCTCAGGCTCCACCCCCATAACCTCCCGCCGGTGGCGAAGAGGGACCTGGCAACCCTACAAGTAATGACCTGGTGTTTGCACAGGGGACTACCTTTACCTTTAAAAGACCAAAGGGGGAAAAAATGCAGCACAGGACTACTGATTCTCTCGGGAAAGGAAGCAGAAAACAGGGGCTGTCCCTCGTAAATACGGACAGTTGGAGCGTATGTATACATAACCCAGAAAGAGCTGGCATATGTAGTAACTAAAGAGGACCGGTCTCTTGCCAGGCATCAAATGGAAGGAAGCAGATGGAGCGTGAGCCAACGCTGGCCGTTCGCTGCTTACTGGGCTGAGGCCAACGGCCTGCCAATTTGCTATTTGCATTGGAACAGGACATTATTTTTCCCCTCCTATTTATACAGCATACCTCAGGAATAAACCAATTACTCTTGTTTTTGTTTTGTTTTTTTGGGGAGGGGGGGAAGAAGCCTTCTCCATCAAGTCCCGCACACATCTGTAACCTCTGGAAAGGACATCCTCGCGCTGCCCGCCAGCTGGGCCATCCGTTTCGAATGGCCCCGCGCCCAGCTCGCTTTCCTGCCGGCGAGGGGCCTGCTCCGTACGCCCCAGGCCGCAGGGGCTGTTTATCGGGTTCATAAACAAATTGCGGCTATAAAAGTCTCCTTAAATAGCCTGAGTTGGAGCAAAAACTCCGAGGAGCCAAAGAGGGAAGGGGGGGGCGACTACAAGATTAACCAACCCGCTTTTCAGGCTCAGCAGTGTAGGCTTCTTCATGTGGGTTGGAAATTCTCAAGGTAGGTCTGGAAGCCTCAAGATTTTTAACCCCTTCTCAGTTGGGGTGCCAGGTCCCTCTTCACTACCGGCAGGAGATTTTTGGGACGAAGCCTGATAAGGGCGGGGTTTGGGGAGGGGAGGGGAGGGACTTCAATGCCATAGAGTCCAATTGCCAAAGTGGGCATTTCCTCCAGGGGAACCGATCTCTATCTGCTGGAGATCAGTTGTAATAGCAGATCTCCACCCACCACCTGGAGGCTGGTAACCCTACTTCTCAGGGTCTTTGGGGAAAGAAGTTAAAGGGTCCCATTTTTATGCTCGGCCTTGAACGCACGAACACATGAAGCTGCCTTCTACTGAATCAGACCCTCAGTCCATCAAAGTCAGTATTGTCTACTCAGTCCAGCAGAGGCTCTCCAGGATCTCAGGTAGAGGTATTTCTCATCACCTACTTGCCTAGTTCCTAACTGGAGATGCCAGGGATTGAACCTGGGACCTTCCTCAAGCCAAGCAGATGCTCTACCACTGAGCCACGGCCCCTCTGCTCCTTCATCCCTCCGCAGCTGCCATTTTGTCCAGTGGAACCGATCTCTGTGGTCTGGAGATCGGTCGTAATTCCAGGAGCTCTCCAGGCCCCACCTGGAGGTTGGCAATCTAAGACGGCACTGTTCAAGCAGAGGAGAAGTGTGTGTGTGTGTGTGTGCTAAACTCTTCCTCCAGGTGCTGATTTTGCCTCGGCAAGCACTCCTCCTCCACACACGAACCACACGCCGCATTTCTCTCGACTTCTATCTCTTCTTGAATCCCAGCTGGCCCTGTCTTCTGGCCTTGGAAGTCCCATAGGGCTCCCTTCCAGTTGGGCTCCCTTCCAGTCAATCCGTGAAGAACAACAACAGAGAGAGGCCAGCGACAGAGACGATCCTTCAAAAGCCCTTCTCCAATGTTTGGGGAGGGGCCATGGCTCAGTGGCAGAGCCTCTGCTTGGCATGCAGAAGGCCCCAGGTTCAATCCCCGGCATCTCCAGTTAAAGGCACTAGGCAAGTAGGTGATGTGAAGGACCTCTGCCTAAGACCCTGGAGAGTCCCTGCCTGTGAGTAGACAATACTGACTTTGATGGACTGAGGGTCTGATTCAGTAGAAGGCATCTTCATGCATTCATGTGTTCAATGTATTAACAAACAGCCTCCAATGGGTGGGGACCCCTTTTAGAGGTTAATTCCCAACAGGGAGCAACCGCCAAGGGCAAATCCATCAAACGTCATAAAGAGATAAACTGAGGCTAACGGAAAGAGCTGAAGCTGGTGCCAGAAAGATATCAGAGTTGGGGCTGGGCAAAGAGCTACAGGGAAAGCGTCCGCGGGTGAGGGGCCATGAGAGAAAAGGCCCTGGCTCTAGTGCCCCCCCCCCCACTGCTGCTTCTCTGCAGGACACACAGAACAGGGCCTCCAATGAAGACTGAGACTGTCGTGAAGGCACACGGGCCCGCATGGATCTGAGCCCTGATTTACACATGGAGGAGGAGGAGGCAGGACAGATTGAGCGGCTTCAAAGAGCCAGTGTGGTGTAGTGGTTAAGAGCGGCGGTATGGAGCAGTGGACTCAGATCTGGAGAACCGGGTTGGATTCCCCACTCCTCCACATGAGCTAATCTGGTGAAGTGGATTTGTTTCCCACTCCTCCACACGTAGCCAGCTGGATGACCTTGGGCTAGTCACAGCTCTCATAGAGCTCTCTCAGCCCCACAGGGTATCTGTTGTGGGGCAGGGATGGGAAGGTGATTGTAAGCCAGTTTGATTCTTCCTTAAGTGGTAGAGAAAGTCGGCATATAAAAACCAACTCTTTTTCTTCTTCTTCTTCTTCAGGTGGCAGGTTGCATTTATGCTTCTTCACATAAAAAGTTCCCTGGGACTTAGGGACAGTGTGGAGAGGGCCTAGCACAGCAGGGAGAGAGGAGTTCTCCTGCTGCTTTGCTGAGAGTTTTTCACAGAGACGAGTGTCCCAAAATGCGAACCTCCACCTGCAGTCTGAAGCAGTAAGAGACCCCGTTCGATTAACTCGGTATTAACTCCCCCCGCAGCCCCCCCCCAACGACCCCAGCTTTTCTCGAATTGCTGGACACTGTTTGCAGTGCTGCTAAATAAAATGTCCAGACAACACACTGTGATTTAAATAAACTGTACGGATCACCGACAGACTGAATGCCAGCTATGCAGCCCGTACAGAACCAGTACTGATTTACCATCGTGCAATTCAACCCAAAGGTTTTTTTTTGTTTTTTAAAATCTACATTTGAATGCGTTCTCTTCCAACACAATACGGTTGACGTCCCATAAATCTTATTTAATTCAACTGGGATAAAATACCAACCTCGTCTTGTATGAGCCATTTGCACAAAGCCAAGACCCCACTCTGAAAGCAAATGATGTCATGAAATGAACACCAGAATGTTAACTTAGCAGGATTGGCTTTTTTTTTTTTTTTAGTTGGTAGCAATGGATAAAAAAACCCATGCCAAGAATAAACAAAGATACTTTGGGGATGTTTCATTCCAGTGACCATTGGGAGGTTCTGGAACGCATCCGACACATAAAGGGTGTTCCGAGCATGATAGCTCTACAGAAGAAACGTGAGCATTCCTACAGTGCCATCCCATGCAGAGTTACACCTGCTTAAGATCATTTGCTTCAATGGGCTTAGAAGAGTACAACTCTGTTTAGGATGGCACATTCTGATTCCCTGCTGGATGATAAAACGTGTGTCACATAACGGATTCTAAATCGGCAAGAAACTGCAGAAGGATCAGATCTGTTTTTACAGCGTGGTATAGTGGTTAAGAGCGGTGGTTTGGAGCAGTGGGGTCTGATCTGGAGAACCGGGTTTGATTCCCCACTCCTCCACAGGAGCGGCAGAGGCTAATCTGGAGAGCCGAGTTGGTTTCCCCGCTCCTACACATGAAGCCAGCTGGGTGACCTTGGGCTAGTCACTCTTTCTCACCCCCACTTACCTCACAGGGTGTCTGTTGTGGGGAAGGGAAGGGAAGGGAAGGGAAGGGAAGGAGATTGTAAACCGGTTTGATTCTCCTTAAAAGGCTGAGAAAATCGACATATAAAAACCAACTCTTCTTCCTCTTTCAAGGTGTCCCTTTCCCAGAGTCCCCAAAAACACCCAAGTACATGAAGCTGCCTTATACCAAATCAGACAGTCTATCCAGATCAGTACTGTCTACTGTAGTATTTAATTGTTTTAGCAAATTGTGATGGCCAATGGCTATATACGATAAAATTTTAATTCATTCAGTACTGTCTTCTGTGGCTGGCCATATTTCTCCAGGGCCTCATGTGGAGGTCTTTCACGTCACTTACTACTCGATACTTTTAACTGGAGGTGCCAGGGATTGAACCGGGGACCTTCTGCATGCAGAACAGAAGCTCTATCACTGAGCCATTGGTTCTCGCATCACTTCAGCAGAGGAATGTGCAGGGATCCTACCGTGCCATTGGGTGCATAGTCTGTTGCAATGCTAGAACAAAACTCTAGAACCACCATCACCACCCCCAATCTGGAAGTCTAGTCTACAGTCTAGCATTTTGCTTTGTTTTCCAATCCTACCTTTCCTCCAAGAAACCTAGGACAGCGTAAATAGGATCCCTTCATCCCATTTTAGCTTCACAAACCACCCCGTGAGGCAGGTTGGATTGAGAGAACACAGCTGACCCGGAGTCATCCAGTGGCTGAGCGGGGGATTCGAACCCAGGTCTGCCCAGTGGGAGTCCACCCACTACACCACACTGGCCAAGTCCAAACGTCTGGCAAATAAGGACCAAGATGCGGGTATTGGCTGAAAAAGTCAGCTCATTTCGGAAATTAAGGTGGTGAGAATCCAACTGTCTGTGGTCCGGGGAGAAGAGTCAGGTCCAGCCCCCTAGGGTGCCGGCATTTAAGTTCTTAAATTAGATGTGATCATGTCTCCCTCTAGTGGTCGGTCTGGCTACTGCTGCCAGCCTAAGGCCTCAAAATCACCTGGCATAGTTTACCTGAAGGAAAGACAGACTTGTCAGGATGCTTCAACTATGGTCCGTCCTAGCTTACCTCTTGTAAGCCATTTGGGCACGTGAAGCCTCCAGATATTGAATCAGCCTACAGGCCCATCCCAGTATTGCCTACTCTGACTGGCAACCGCTCTCCAGACAGGGCGGGGGTCTTTCACACCACCTGCTGCTTGAGATCCTATATCTGGAGATGCCAGGGACTGAACTGGTGGCCTTCCGCATACACAGCAAGTGCTTGACGTAGCCTCTCCTCATAAGTACCGAGCAGTATTTGCTAGGAGGCAGTGTGATACAGGGGGCAGGAAGCGGGATTTGGACCTGAGTTCAAATCCTTGCTGGACTTCTTTTTCAGGCCAGCCTACCTCATAAGGGCAAGGTGCACAAGTTCTCCTCTCTGCCATTTTGTCCTCATGGTGAGGGAGGTTAGGCTGAGTGACTGGCCCAAGGTGACCCAGTGAACTTCACTAGAATCCAGGTCCCCCTGCTCCTGATCTAGCACTCTCTAGCCACGATACCACACAACATCTAGAATCATAGAGTTGGAAGGGATCACCAGGGTCATCTAGTCCAACCCCCTGCACAATGCAGGAAATTCACAACTACCTCCCCACCCCCAATGACCCCTACTCCATGCTCAAGAGATGGCACAAAACCTCCAGGATCCCTGGCTATTCTGACCTGGAGTAAAATTGCTTCCTGACCCCAAAGTGGCAATCAGCACCTGTGTCAACGGGAATAAAATTGGGTGTGGCATCAGAAGTCGGTATGGTTGGGCAGCTGCCAAATCTCATAGACCAGCGAGGCCCCACCGCCAACCAGGGAGAGCACTTGCCCAAGTCTGTAACCTCCCTCTAGGGAGCCATCCAATGGCCCGCCCATTGGGAAATCACCTCAAACACTCTGCATTGAGTCTTGTCCCACCACCCACCACCAATCCTGTTTGGCCTCTTTCCCCATTGAAGCAAAACTATCACCTGGAGAGCCAGCGTGGTGTAGTGGTTAAGAGCAGTGGTTTGGAGAGGTGGAGTCTGATCTGGAGAACCGGGTTTTGATTCCCCACTCCTCCACATGAGTGGCGGAGGCTAATCTGGTGAACTGGGTTGGTTTCCCCACTCCTACACACAAAGCCAGCTGGGTGGCCTTGGGCTAGTCATAGCTCTGCAAGAGCTCTCTCAGCCCTACCTACCTCACAGGGTGTCTGTTGTGGGGAGGGGGAGGGAAGATGATTGTAAGCCAGTTTGAGTCTCCCATAAGTGGTAGAGAATTCGGCATATAAAAACCAACTCTTATTATTATTATTTCTCATATACCTTCATATCTACCTTTACCATCATAAGGACTAGGAACTTGGGTGTTGTTTTTTTAATTAAAGCAATGACGCAGGGCCTCCTAGGTCTATTTCCTCCTCGAGGGGCACTTGGCTGCCATTCACATCTGGCCTCCTGGGGGAAAGGGAGGAGGTACCAAAAATTCCTGCAGCAGTAGATTGAGAGATGGGATGGGATCCTTCCAGAAAGAGCCTGCAAACCTCTCGCCAGCCTCCTCTCCCCTGTAAAAGAAACAGGAGCAAAGGTGAGCAAAATATTCAGTCGTAAGCACTGCTGTATCGGAGAGCGAAGCGCTGATGAAGCAAACCATGATTCAGGCTAAAAAAGGTTGGGGACCCCTGGGGGAGGGGCTGTGGCTCAGTGGTAGTTGGCATGCAGAAGGCCCCAGGTTCAATCCCCGGCATCTCCAGTTAAAGGGACTAGGCGAATAGGTGATGTGAAACACCTCTGCCTGAGACCCTGGAGAGCCACTGCTGGTCTGAGTAGACAATACTGACTTTGATGGACCAAGGGTCTGATTCAGTATGAGACAGCTTCATGTGTTCATGTGTCTATCTAGATTGCTATTGCCTGCTCTGGCCGGCGACTGGATAGAAAGGGTGACCTTCTTAACACAATCTCTCTGCCTTTCCCCTGCCCTTCTATATTTTGCCTCTTTTAAGTTTCTAAGCCTGCCAGCAGGGCCAGCCTCTTCGATCAATTGCCGACCGCTTTGGGAGAAAAACCGCCTAAAAAGCGACACCGAAATTACAAATTAAGGAAAGGGCTCGGCTTGGAAGTCAGGACGCTTGATGAAATTATCTGTTTTTGTTGATGTGATGTTGCTGAGCTACACTTTCTTCTTTCTGGGCAAGGCAGGCAGGCTGATTGTGTGTTCCTGGGCAGGAGCGCAAGTATTCTCCGCATGGATTCAACTCATCCACAAAGCCGCACAGAGAATCAATCCGGCAGAAACAGAGCTCGGAGGACAGGTTAGGACCTGCCTGTTCCAGCCCTCTCCGGTTCCCTGCCCTACCTTCTGCTCAGCCCAGGCTAGATGGATACGGTTTGTTTTGCATAATTGTCCAGATTCTATTAATCCTAGAGAGGGCCAAGAAGTTAGACATGGCTTTGAATCTCCCTCCCTCCTCCCCTTTAAAAAAAAAATCCTGTTTGGCCTCTTTCCCCCTGCAGCTAAAATTCCAAGTATTTCTTGCATACCTTCCAGTATACCTTTGTCCTCCTAAGGACTAGGAACTTGCTTCTGTATTGACGAAAGCAAGGGTTTCTGAAATTGACACCTGGCAACTTTAAAACAGGAATCCAGCGGCACCTTCAAGACCAAAAACATTATTTCAGCATTGGCTTCCAGGGGTGAGAGCTCACGGTAAACTCAGGGGCCATGGCTCAGTGGTAAAGCATCTGCTTGGCATGCAGAAGGTCCCAGGTCCAATCCCCGGCATCTCCAGTTAGGGACCAGGCAAGTAGGAGATGTGAAAGACCTCAAGTCTGAGACCCCAGAGAGCCGCTGCCAGTCTGAGTAGACAATGCTGACTTTGGTGGACCAAGGGTCTGATTCAGTATAAGACAGCTTCATGTGACTCATGGTGACTTATGAGCCAGCATGGTGTAGTGGTTAAGAGTGGTGGTTTGGAGCGGTGGACTCTGAGCTGGAGAACTGGGTTTGATTCCGCACTCCTCCACATGAGCTAATCTGGTGAACTGGATTTGTTTCCCCACTCCTACACATGAAGCCAGCGGGGTGACCTTGGGCTAGTCACACTCTCTCAGCCCCACCTACCTGACAGGGTGTCTGTTGTGGGGAGGGGAAGGGAAGGTGATTGTATGCCGGTTTGATTCTTCCTTAAGTGGTGGAGAAAGTCGGCATATACAAACCAACTCTTCTTCTTATGCTGAAATTAATTCTGTTTCATTTTGCTGCAGCAAATTGACAGAGCTGCACCTGATACGCACCTTCTAAATGCTGCCCCTCGCTATGAGACTGTGGATTTATACCCCCCCTTTACAGATGAGCTCAACACACAGGGCATCTTTTCTATCAAGGGCATGTTCTGACTCGCCTTTCAAACTAGGGCTGCCATCCAGCCTTAGTAAATGAATCACTGCAGGTTTTTTGCTGATTGATCAAGGAATGGCAATCATTATTCATATGCAAACTTACAAAAATGTAGCCAAAGACGCTGCTATCTAGACATCTAGACATCAGTAAGGCCTGAGCTACAAAATAATAAATGACTACATAAGAGGAGAGGCTATTCTGGGACTGACAATTTTGGGACATGAATTTTGCAGATGTTAAAACTACACTCCAACATTAAGTGGATTGGGGAGGTATCCATTATACCCATCGAGATTATATTATGGGATTTTGGGGAGGAGGGGGCATCTAGATAGCCTGGTAGGCTGTTCCTGCTGAGAATACCAGCACGACTGGTGAACTGGGCGACAAGTCCTGCTATCGGGGCTTACTCTTGAGTAAGCCTGCACAGAACTGCAGCCTCGAAGAAGGGTCTGGCGGGCGGGCTCCCACCAAGCGCGAAAGCTGCGAGGAAGCTTGCGTTGGAGCCTGGCTGGGGCGAGGCCACATGAAGTTGCCTTATACTGAATGGCCCCTGGTCCATCAAAGTCAATATTGACTACTTAGACCGGCAGCAGCTCTTCAGGGTCTCAGGCAGAGGTCTTTCACATCACCTGCTTGCCTAGCCCTTTTAACTGGAGGTGCCCGGGATTGAACCGGGGACCTTCTGCATGCCAAGCAGAGGCTCTACACCACTGAACCATGGTCCCGCTCCATGGGTCTCAGGCAGGGATCTTTCACATCACCCACTTGCTTTCGGGCCACTGCCCCCTTGGTTCTACAAACTCGACCCCAGCGCCCTCCTACCTTATCCAACAACACAGTTGAAGGGGCCCACCTCTAGTGCCCCTCTGCTGCCCCCTTGCCTCTCAGTGCCCCTCTAGGTAATCCCACCGCCCACAGGGGGTGGTACTGTCCACTTTGGGAACCAAACCCCACTTTAACTGGAGATGCCGAGGATTGAACCGGGGACCCTCCGCATGCCAAGCAGAGGCTCTACCACTAAGCCAAGGCCCCTCTCCATGGCTCTCCGGCAGAGGTCTTTCACATCACCCACTTGCCGGGTCCCTTGAACTGGAGGGGTCGGGGACTGAACCTGGGACCTTCTGCACACCAAGCAGAGGCTCTACCACTGAGCCACAGCCACTCTCCATGGGGATGCCAGTGATTGAACTGGGAACCTTCTGCACGCAGAGGTCTTTCACATCACCGACTTGCCTGGTCCCTTGAACTGGAGATGCTGGGGATTAAACCGGGGACCATCTGCAGCCAAGCAGATGCTCTAGCACTGAGCCACGGCCCGTCTCCATGGGGATGCCAGTGATTGAACCGGGGACCTTCTGCACGCCAAGCAGAGGCTCTACCACTGAGCCACAGCCCCTCTCCAAGGCTCTCCAGGGCTCAAGCATCACCTACTTGCCCAGTCCCTTTAACTGGAGACGCTGGGGATTGAACCGGGGACCTTCTGCACGCCAAGCAGATGCCCTACCACTGAGCCAAGGCCCCTCCCCATGGCTCTCCAGGGTCTGAGGCAGGGGTCTTGCCCATCACCGACTTGCCTGGTCCCTTGAACTGGAGGGGCCGGGGATTGAACCGGGGACCTTCTGCACACCAAGCAGATGCCCTACCACTAAGCCACGGCCCCTCCCCATGGCTCTCCAGGGTCTGGGGCAGAGGTCTTGCCCACCACCGCCTTGCCGGGTCCCTTGAACTGGAGGCGCCGGGGATCGAGCCGGGAACCTTCCGCCCGCGGCGAGGCGAGGCGAGGCGGCTGCAGGGCGCTCCGCCTCCGGGGTGTCCCCGGCCCGCCCCGAGAGCCGCCCCCCGGGGCCGCGCCCCGCCCGCCCGCCCGCTCGCTCCATCCCGGGAGCGCCGGGCCGACTTGACAGTCCGGCCGAGCAGCTGCCGCCGGCGCATCGGGCCGCCCGCTCTGCCCGGCGGAGGCACCTGAGCCCGGGCGGCCGGGCCGGGCCGGGGCTGGCTGGCTGGCCGGCCGGGCGGCCCCTCCGCTGCGGAGGTCCCCCGTCGCTCCGGGCGCGCCGTCCAGGATGAGCCCGCGCTACTTCCTGCGCTCGCTGCTGCTCCTCATCCTGGCCGCCTTCTCGGCCAACGCCAGCAACTGGCTGTGAGTGCGGGGAGGCGCGGGGAGGGGAGGGCAAGCCCGGCCGGGGAGGGGGCGAGCCGGCGGGGGGCTGCCGCGGCCGCCGCCCCTCTCGCCCGCTCCGAGCCGCGGCAGCAGGTGTCGGCTGCCGCCCCCGAGAGCCAGCCGGCGGCGGCCGGAGCCGTCGAGGTCGCGCTGGTCCCTCGCCCGCTCTTCCCTCGGGGGGCTTCGCTTGGCCCTGGAAGCGGGGATCGCCCCCTCGAGGAAGCGCCTCCAGCCGGCGGGGAGGACGGGAGGGGGGGGGTCTCCCGGGTAATCGCCGAGCCCCTCTTTCCCTGGGGCGAGGGGACGGCGGCGCTTCCCTCCCCCCGAAGAAGCCCCCCCCCCCCCGGTTCCGAGGACGCCGTCCCCCCCGGCCCCGCTGGGGGCTTGCTTCCGAGGAGACCTCCCGCCGCCGGCGCCCCCCTCGGCCCGGCCGCCTCCCCCGGCCGCAGCTGTTGTCTCGGGGGCGAAGCTCCGAGGGGTCTGGCGATGCCTTCCCCGGCGCTTCGGGGGAGCGCTCCGGACTCGGCGGGTCTGCTCGGAGCCCGGCGAGGGTCGAAGTCGGCCGGAGGCTTCCTGCCGAGCTAGTTGGCGTAAGGAGGCTCCCTCCGAAATTGTGTTTCGGGTTGGATCCGGTTGCCTTCCAGACAAACGGGGCTCTTGGAGCATCGATCTGTGGGTCTTATTCCTGCTTGTGGGTTCCGGTTCTTTTCATGGCATTTCTAGGGGCTGAGCATTGGAAACCAGGGCACGCTAAGTCCCTGGATCGGGGCCTCTACCAGATTTTCCCCCATGGCTTGTGTTCAAACAGTAGTGTGCGAAGGGCCGGAATGTATGTAGCAGACAACCTGTTGAACTTAGAGGGGTGGACTAGTATGTGTTTTGTTTTTTTTTAACTTGGTCTGCCTTGCAAGATTGTTGTGCGTATATGAGATCGTCCTGGGGGGTGCCATCCTGAGTTCCTTGGAAGAACAGCTGGAGAGAAATATAGCAAACATGTTTTTTTTTAAAAAAAACTATGAGAATACATCGACCCCTTTATCTAAAGGGGTATCCTTAGCTGACCCTATATATTTCCACCTAAGCAACAGAGATTTTTGGAACAGAGGGTACTATTTCAGCACAAACTGATTTAAAAGAGAGAGAGGGAAGGCCTAGTGGTTCTAACAGTATGATTACTTTCAGAAACATCTTTATTATTTATGGTATTTATCAGATTTTTTAAATCTAGCCTTTCTTCCAAGAAGCTCAGGGTGGTGCATGGGTGGTGTTCCTTCCCAATTTATCTTTGCAAGAACCCAGTGGTGTAGGTTATGTTAAACGAAAGTGACCGGCCACTTTCTCCCCCCCCCCCCCCCAGCTTTGTAGCAGAGCAGGGATTTATTCTGTTTTACAAACTTGGGTTTCACAGTCTGCATAGTCCTTTACTTTCTTTTAAGCAACCTAAGCACACATGGACACATGAATCTGCCTTATGCTGAATCAGACCCTTGGTCCATCAAAGTCAGTATTGTCTACTCAGACCGGCAGCGGCTCTCCAGGGTCTCAGGCAGAGGTCTTTCACATCACCTAATTGCCTAGTCCCTATAACTGGAGATGTCGGGAATTGAACCTGGGACCTTCTGCATGCCACGCAGATGCTCAGCCACTGAGCCACAGTGCACTCTGCCATACGAATCCAGAAAATGTTACGGATTAAAAAGGCACTCTTCTTGTTTAATATCAGTTCTGCTAAAGAGCTAAGGAGGGGTGTTAACCTTCGAGTGACCCTTCCCCGGACAGGGCGTTCCATCGCTAGGCCTCATAACCGCTCCCGGGACTTCAGATTTTGTAGATCTCGTGCATTATTAGGATCATGAGCGCCGCTATTTGCTTAGGTCTCTTGGCGTCACCGCACATGTTCGGGGGTGGGGGCTCGCTTCGGAGTGCTTTGCATTTGTGAGCGTGAGCTCCTTCTCCAGAAGGACCTCTGTGTGGTTTGTGGAGACCAAGGATAGGGACAGCGCCCAGGGCTTACATGGGCATTCTACCTCTGACCACTATGCGCAGAATTGTGTAGGGAAAAGCCTGTGATGCACCATCGTGCACAGTTAGCTGCTCGTCTCCAACTCTCATCCGTCGTTGCCATTTCGCACCACCTCGTAACACCTGTGAGGCTGTTTTGACGCTGTTGCTTGGCCTTGAGACTGGGCCAAGTGTAAGAAGTAAATTCCACTGAAATCAGGTGCTGACGGGTCAGAAATTGTATAGAGCTTGGACCGTGCCTGTCTCCATACCACCGGATTTCAATTAAGTATTTCTTTTTGTCCAGATATAGGTTGATTTGCAAGAAGGAGCAGGAAATAGTCCTTTTGGAAGGGCTCGTGTCAAGGGCTCAGACCCTCTGGGGAGGCCCTTAGCACCACTGGCAGCCTTTTTTTCCCCCTTGCCCCTTTCAAATCAAGTTGTTTAGCTGCATTGAATTTCAGTTCTTCGGTTGGGGGAGGGCGGATATTCTGTTCCGGGGTATGTTGACTTCCAGCCCGTTGCCTTATCAAGAGGCTTGGGTTATAGATAGTGTCTCCATCTACTACTAAATTTGAACCTAGTTGACTTTTTTGGGGTGGCGAACCGCGGAGGGGGGCTGTCAAACCCTTCTGCCTCCTGATCCCCTTCCCTTATCTTTCCCCTGGTATTGCCAGAAGATACTCAGCCATAAGATTAGGTGCTGTCTACATAAGCAATAATCGCGACCCGTCTCAGGTGCCATCCAAATGGTCTCTCTGCCGACATTTCACTATCTGGTCGACTCTCAGTCACCCACTTGACTGGGAAGTGATCTTGCAATGGTCAAGTTAAAGGCATGTGCAGCTTTTAATTTGCTGGGTGTTTTGGGAGCTATTTGGAGGAAGGGTCATGTGTGTGTGTGAGTGAGTGCGCACGCATGCACAATTCTGCACAAGGGTGACCCTCCTCCCCATCAATGAATGTATCTCAATGTAGAATTCAGTTTTCTGAAAACTGCCTTTAATGTAGTGGTTCCCAGAATGGGCAGTATCACCCCCTGGTGGGTGGTGGGATTACCTAGGGGGGCACTGAGAAGCATGGGGGCAGCAGGGGGGCGCAAGAGGTGGGCCCCTTCAACTGTGTTGCTGGATAGGGTACGGGGCGCTGGGGTTGAGTTTGTGGAACCAAGGGGGCGGTGGCCCGAAAAGTTTGGGAACCACTGCTTTAATGCATGTAAAAAAAAGTTTCTAGTCCTCATGTTTTCAATGTGTTGAGAAGTGTGCGGGCAACGCTTGGTAATGTTTTAGAAACCACAGTGGTGAAAACACCCTCTAGCGGCTGGCCCTTCCCCAACGGCAAAGAAAATAGTCGTACCAGATAAGAAATGGGCTTAATTTGTGTAATTTATGATTTTTTTTTAAATAACAGCTTTCATTGGTGCAAAAAGTTTAGCATTTCATGTACCAGGAAACACATTTCAAACACTTTGGCCTTCCCAAATGCGTGTTCGCAGCTGCGCAAGGGGGGTAAAGCTGTAGTGTGATAGTGTGCGAGATGGGTTTGCAGTGCAATCCTTAATAGAGTGACACCCTTCCAAAACCCATTGACTTTAGAGGGATTAGAAGAGTGTAGCTGTGTTCAGGATTGCACTGTTAGACTGGGAAAAAAACAGGGTTAAGTCTCTCCCCTCCCTTTTGCTGGGTTTCTTCTCTAAGAGCCAGCGTGGCGTAATGGGTAAGAGTGGCGGTTTGGAGCGGTGGATTCTGATCTGGAGAACCGGGTTCGATTCCCCACTCCTCCACATGAGCGGCGGAGGCTTATCTGGTGAACTGGGTTGGTGGGTTGGTTTCCTCACTCCTCCACACGAAGCCAGCTGGGTGACCTCGGGCTAGTCCCACACTCTCAGCGGCACCTACCTCACAGGGTGTCTGTTGTGGGGAGGGGAAGGGAAGGTGATTGTAAGCCGGTTTGATTCTTCCTTAAGTGGTAGAAAAAGTCGGCATATAAAAACCAACTCTTCTCCTCCTCCTCCTTCTCCTCCTCCTCTCATCTCCAGAGCAGTTTTTCTCCTGGGGGGGGGGGGGAGAGATTTTGCCCTGTGTGTTTGTGTGTACTTTAGCTTGTGTGTACTGTACTTGTGTATACTGTAACCTTGTTGGGTTAAATCCTGCATTTGGAAAAAGAAAGCCTGTGCTATACAGACCAGCCACAGATTTCTGTAACAGTCTTATGGGTTCTTTTTGTATGCTCAGCCCCCCACAAAAAATTTATTCAAGCCAACTCACAACTTCAAAAACTATGAAAACTATTGTTTTCTGACGGTATGAGCCATGCCTGTGCAACAGAACATCAGGTGCTTGGGAGCTTTTTTTTTTTTTTTTAGTGCAAATGAATTTTCAGTGTGATGAGTTTAGATGGATGGTCCTAGCCAAATGACCTTTGCCCAGAGCTTATGGGCTCTGCTAAGAGACGTGAGAGACAGCGTGGTGTAGTGGTTAAGAGCGGCGGACTCTAATCTGGAGGACCGGGTTCGATTCCCCACTCCTCCACATGAAGCTGCTGGGTGACCTTGGGCCAGTCACAGTTCTCTCCAAACTCTCTCAGCCCACACAGAGGCACATGAACACATGAGCTCATGAAGCTGCCTTATACTGAATCAGACCCTTGGTCCATCAAAGTCAATATTGTCGACTCCGACCGGCAGCAGCTCTCCAAGGTCTCAGGCAGAGGTCTTTCACATCAGCTGTTTGCCTAGTCCCTTTAACTGGAGATGCTGGGGATTGAACCTGGGACCTTCTGCATGCCAAGCAGATGCTCTACCACTGAGCCACGGCCCCTCCCCTAAAATCTATTGAATTACTTAACACACATGAAGCTGCCTTCTACTGAATCAGACCCTTGGTCCATCGAAGTCAAATTTGTTTACTCCGACCGGCGGGAGCTCCCCAGGGTCTCAGGCTGAGGTCTTTCACATCACCTACTTGCCTGGTCCCTTTAACTGGAGATTCCATGGATTGAACCTGGGTCCTTCTGCATGCCAAGCGGATGCTCTACCACTGAGCCATGGCCCTGTCCTATAGGTACCCTGTAGGTACAATGGTCCCAGACCTTTTAGGCAGGCAATGGCAAACCACCTGCGAATGTCTCTTGCCTTGAAAACCCTACGGGGTCGCCGTAAGTCAGCTGACTTGACGGCACTTTCCACCACCACCAAGAGACGTGGACAGTTCTAGCAGGGGGCCGGCAGGAGAACTTTCGGTTTGCCTCTGACTGCCGGCAGCCTTGGGTGGGAGCAACGGCACTGCTGCCCGGGCTAATAAATTAAATTATAATTTTCCTTTTAAAAAGTAGTAGGCTGCTACCTACACAGGGGCATTCTTGACTTCAGAGCATATTCGAGTACCCTCAAATAACAGGTGATTACTCGGTAATATTCGCTAGGCATCTTGCAGAGGGCTGTATGTAGTGGGAAAGGGGGAAGCCGCTGGTTTCTCTTCTCCCTTGCTGATAGGGAAAAAGATGCGGGGGGACAAGCAATCGGAGAGGGCGTTCTAGATAGAACAAGCTCGCATGGAGGAGAGATCCTTCGGTGGCAGTTAGATGTGACAGCGGAATGGAACCTCCATGTTCGGAGGCATTCTACCTCTGAAGGCAGGGAGAGACTTAGGCCTCTGTGTTGAAGGCCATTTTGAGGCATTTGCCTGTTACAGTGAACAGGATGCCGGAGTAGAGCGGTGGAGTCTGATCTGGTGAACCGGGTTGGATTTCCCACTCCTCCACATGAGCGGCGGAGGCTAATCCGGTGAACTGGATTGGTTTCCCCGCTTCTACGCACGAAGCCAGCTGGGTGCCCTTGGGCTAGTCACAGTTCTGTTAAGAGCTGTCTCAGCCCCACCTACCTCACAGGGTGTCTGTTGTGGGGAGGGGGAGGGAAGGCGATTGTAAGCCGGTTTGATTCTTCAGTGGGAGAGAGTGTCGGCATATAAAAATCAAGTCTTCTTCTCCTTCTTCTAGATGGCTCTTTGGCCCAGTCCAAAGATTGAAAACTTGCATATGCACACATGCATATATTTATTTATATCTTGCTTATGTCCCCTCCTCCATGAGGTGGGCCAGGCTGTGAGTTTGTGACTCGCCCAAGGCCACCCAATGAACAGCCATGGTAGAAGTGGGGATTCAAACCCAAGTCTCCCAGGGTCCAAGTCCGCCGTTCTCTCTACTACCGCCCTGGCTCGTGAATTCTTCTTGAATACTTCATACTGTTATTGAATACCTAAGCTTCTCTTAAAGATGCTGGTAAAACGCCAAATACTGTGGTCTAGACTGAACCCTCAATCTTACTGAAAGGTCAATTTACGTCTGGGCTGTACCACTTCCGGTTGGCGGATCATGCGACTGATTACTCTTCCATACAAAATATCCCTGCACGTAGAAAACTAGACTCCCAGGAGAACCAGTTCTAGTCTAGCCTTCCAGATCTGCTAGTTTTCTACATGCAGGGTTGTTGTTGTTTTTCCTAAAGAGGAGCCGTCAGTCATGTGAGTCTCCATCTGCGATCTAAAGAGCCAGGAACAGACTGGGAAGTTAAAAGTGCCTGAGAGCAAGGTGTGATCAAAAATGGCACTGCTTGATTCACACCCTGCCAATGGCAGTGCAGGAGAAAAAGGCAGGGGAATGTATTCCTGAGATCAGTTCCCCTGGATAAAATGGCCTGCTTCGGAGGGTGGACTCTACAGCATTCCACCTTGCCGAGTTCCTGCCCCTCCCCAAACCCCGCCCTCCCTAAGTCTCTGCCCCCAAATCTCCAGGAATTTCCTGGTCTGAAGCTAGCAACCCTATGATGTTGGCTTTCTAACCCAGCTGTTTTTTTATGGTTGTTCACCAGTTTGTCCTCCCCCCTCCCCCCGCCAAATTCAGAATTTTCCAAAAATGAGTGCAAGGAACTCACCATGCTGGCAGCTTGGGGTTTCTCCTTCGGAGGTAGGGTTGCCAACCTCCGGGTACTAGCTGGAGATCTCCCGCTATTACAACCGATCTCCAGCCAATAAGAGATCTGTTCACCTGGAGCAAACAGCCGCTTTGGCCATTGGACTCTACGGCATTGAAGTCCCTCCCCAAACCCTGCCCCCCTCAGGCTCTGCCCAAAAACCTCCCGCTGATGGCGAAGTGGGACCTGGCAACCCTATTCAGAGGAGCTGGGAATGGCGGGGTGGGGGGGAGCCTTGTAATGCTTATTGAGCAGCATGATGCTTCTCCTGCCGAGCCAGAGCTCTTGGCGGATCCTTTTTATCCAGCTGGACGTGGGGGGGGGAACATTGCAGCTGTGCGGGGAGGGAGGATGTTATCTGCTGGAAAAGTGGGGGGGAGAGGGGGCTCCGCTGTAATGAATGCAAATGGACCTTAAGTGCAGCCTACCATGATGCGTATCTGTTTTTCAGAAAACAAGATAAGGGAAGGACTGGCGATCCCCAGTTTGCTTTCCTCCCCTGCCAACTGGGTGGGATCCTCTTAAACGAGCCGCATTTACATTGCAATTAGATTTACAGTGCCTCACTTGGAGCAGCTCCAGCCGTGGGGGTGGGTGGGTGGGTGAGGGGGGTGGGTGGCGCTACATACCAACTGCATTACTTGGAGCGGGGAGTGTGTCAGTGTTGCAACTTGTTCCGGGCGCATGCTTGAGGGAAGCATGCCCCGGGCATCCTTCTGCGGCGCATTCCTGATTCTGACAGGTCTCTCGTGTAGGGGGAAGCAGGGCTTCTTGGGGTGGGTGCAAAGCAGGAGCCTGCCTGGGGGGGGGCAGGTCTGGCGCTGGCGCTGCTGTGGGGCGGAAAGGAGGATGAGATGCTGGGGCCGCCCTGGAGAGGGAGCGGCAAATAAAGATAAAAAGGCCCTTTCGTGGGTTGAATGTCACGCAGCTTCATCCGTTACATGGGAATCTCTCCCTTTGAGTTGTACCCTATGGCAAGCAAGGAGTTAACACATAAAGAGAGTGGCACAGAGATTTCCATCTGTCCATGCTCCCTCCAAACGGGCAGCCTGGCCCTCCGGGCAATGGCGTGACCTCTGATCACTCACTGCTCTGATCGGCGAGTGCTCTCTGCATATGTTCAGAGGTACTCATTTACTGCTGGAAGGTGGCAACTTCTGTCAGATAATGATGGGTAAGGCTTAGAATGCATGTTGTGCATTCTGTGTTCAAAGCGCTTGGAGACACTGTCTCACTGGGAGGCTTACAAGAGTAGGGTTGCCAACCTTCTGATGGGGCCAGATCTCCCAGAATTACAAATGATCTCCCGAGTACAGAGATCGGTTACCCAAACCCCTCCTTTCCCAGGCAGAGTTGGCAACTCTATAAGAAGATCCATGTACGTAGACCAGTGTTATTGTCCCTTTATTGTAGGAGGGGGAGGGGGAGGGACTGAGGCTGAAGTGACTTTTCTAAGGGTACTTTCACACACAACACTGAACTTTCAGTCTACTCTTAATGCACTTTAGTGATTGTTTGCAAGTGAATTTGGCCATTTCACCCAGTAAAATCCAGTTGCAAAGGGCTACCTTGTGAGCTCATTGGCTGAGATGAGAACTGAACAGGAAACCTCCCAGATTACAGCTCCTTTCCGGATAGGGTTGCCAGGTCCCTCTTCACCACCGGCGGGAGGTTTTTGGGGTGGAGCCTGAGGAGGGTGGGGTTTAGAGAGGGGGGAGGGACTTCAATGCCATAGAGTCCCATTGCCCAAGTGGCCATTTTCTACAGGTGAACTGATCTCTGTCGGCTGGAGATCAATTGTAATAGTAGGAGATCTCCAACCACCACCTGGAGGTTGGCAACCCTATTTCAGGACCCAGTTGTTCGTGAAGAGGTCGAGACTTTACCCAGGTGGACCAGTGGCCGGATTCTTGCTTGGTAATGTCTTGCAGCAACTCTCTGGCCTGGCCTGCCAAAACTTCATAAAACTGGCGGGGGGGAGGGTTTAAGAAATTACTGCAGGGCAACCTGGACCCAGCCTGGATGGTGTGATGGTCCTAGTGCCAGAGGATCTGGGAGACCCAGGTTCAAATCCTTGCTGTGACATGGATAGGGTTGCCAGGTCCCTCGTCGCCACCGGCTGGAGGTTTTGGGGGCAGAGCCTGAGGAGGGCAGGGTTTGGGGAGGGGAGGGACTTCAATGCCATAGAGTCCAGTTGCCAAAGTGGCCATTTTCTTCAGGGGAACTGATCTCTGTCGGCTGGAGACCAGTTGTAATAGCAGGAGATCTCCAGCTAGTACTTGGAGGTTGGCAACCCTAGCCATGGAAGCTCACTGGGAGACATTGGGCCATTCACTGTCTTTCAGCCCAAGTCTACCTCACAGGGTGGTGGCCATGGGAATGAAATGGCGGGGACGAGAATGACGCTTCGGGAGAAAGGCATGGAACAGACCTCCAAATAAACATGTTAAAATTATGGTGTGGTGGATTGAACCAGGGGCCTTTGTAAGCAGCACATGTGCTTGGCCACGGAGCTCAGCCCCGTCCCACATATGAACTTGCCTTTATATAGTACTGAGATGGTCCACCGGCGCCATCCCCTCTGACCTGCACCAGCTCCCCAAGAAGAAGAAGAAGTGTTGGTTTTATACACCGCTTTTTCTCTACCTTAAGGAATTTCAAACCGGCTTACAGTCACCTTCCCTTCCCCTCCCCACACAGACACCTTGTGAGGTAGGTGGGGCTGACAGAGTTCAAAGAGAACTGCGACTAGCCCAAGGTAACCCAGCAGGCTGCATGTGGAGGAGTGGGAAATCGAACCCGGTTCTTCAGGTTAGAGTCCACCGCTCCCAACCACTACACCATGCTGGCCAGGGCTTTCCCTTGAACACATGAAGCTGCCTTGTACTGAATCAGACCCATCACAGTCAGTATTGTCTACTTAGGCTGGCAGCAGCTCTCCGGGGTCTCAGGCAGAGGTCTTTCACATCACCTACCTGCCTATTCCCTTTAACGAGAGATGTCAGGGATTGAACCTGGGACCTTCTGCATGCCAAGCAGATGCTCTCCCACTGAGCCACGGCCCCTCCTCCTGTTCCCCTTGTTCCTTTGCTCTTTGAAAAGTGGCGAGGCCAGGATCGGGCCTGGGGCCTTCTTCTTCATCAAAAAGTGTCAGGCTCTGGTGTATCAAAAGGCTGCAGCCTTGTAGCATTTTGGATCAAGATCTTTTTTTTTTCTGCCCCACTTCGAAGAGACGAGATTGCCGGAGGGCGGAAAGTGT
Organism: Euleptes europaea; assembly: GCF_029931775.1. Lineage (NCBI taxonomy): Eukaryota > Metazoa > Chordata > Lepidosauria > Squamata > Sphaerodactylidae > Euleptes > Euleptes europaea. The sequence goes on along the minus strand of NC_079330.1, from coordinate 9,956,541 downwards.
CGCCGGACTGCTTTTCGGGAGATAACAGCGTGCAAGGCTTCTGCGCTGGAATGCACCTGGTCTTGTGGCATTTTTTGTTTCCTCGATGGCCTCTATGCGCCGCGGCGCGATAGGCCCGGGCGGGTCACGTGTCCCTCTCCAGCCGTGCCTGTGCACTGCGCTTGGCCCTGCTCCCGCTCGTTGTGTGCCCAGGTGTGCGTAGCGTTCCCCGGGCCTGTTGCTTTAGGCGGGCGGCTCGGTGTTCCTCTGTGGGGAGCTTTGGCGGAGCTTGGCTCCTTCAGAAACCTGCCGGATTAGTAATTAAGCTCAGGGAGCGTTTCACAAGACAAGGAGGGTGCTTTGCCCCCCCCTCGCACAAGCACACACACACACACACAAACACACTTTTCTTTCCCTTGAAAGCCTTTTTTCGCTTGTTGGAACTCGCGTTCTTCAGCACTTTCGAGAAATGTAGCACAGAAGGGAACGTTCTGTCAAAACCACCAGCCTGGCTCCGTCTTGCACGCAGCCGTGTGTGTCCTTTAGTCTGCCTTTAAATATACATATATATCAACAGAAGTACAGTGCCCAGATCACGCGAAGTGATGGTATCGCTTTACTCTGCTCTGGTTAGAACTCACCTAGAATATTGTGTTCAGTTTTGGGCACCGCAGTTTAAGAAGGATGTAGATCAAGCTGGCGTGGTAGACCCAAGCCCCGTGGTGCAGAGTGGTAAGCTGCAGTACTGCAGTCCAAAGCTCTGCTCACGACCTGAGTTCAATCTCGACGGAAGTTGGGTTCAGGTAGCCAACTCAAGGTTGACTTGGCCTTCCAGCCATCCGAGGTCAGTCAAATGAGTACCCAGCTTGCTGGGGGTAAAGGGAAGATGACTGGGGAAGGCACTGGCAAACCACCCCGTAAACAAAGTCTGCCTAGGAAACGTCGGGATGTGATGTCACCCCGTGGGTCAGGGATGACCCGATGCTTGCACAGGGGACCTTTACCTTTACCTTTAGACCAAGCTCGAACGTTTCCAGAGGAGGGCAACGAAGATGGTGAGGGGTCTGCAGACCAAGTCCTATGAGGGTGAATAGCTGGGTATGTTTAGCCTGAAGAGGAGAAGACCGAGAGGTGATATGATAACCATCTTCAAGTACTTGAAGGGCTGTCATATAGAGGAGGGTGCTGAGTTGTTTTCTGTTGCCCCAGAAGGCCGGACCAGAACCAACGGGTTGAAATTAAATCAAAAGAGTTTCCGTCTAGACATTAGGAAGAATTTTCTAACCGTTAGAATGGTTCCTCGGTGGAACAGGCTTCCTCGGGAGGTGATAAGTTCTCCTTCCCTGGAGATTTGTAAGCAAAGGCTAGGTGGCCATCTGTCAGCACTGCTGATTGATTCTATGACCTTAGGCAGTTCATGAGAGGGAGGGCATCCTGGCCATCTTCTGGGCATGGAGTAGGGGGTCACTGGGGGTGTGCTGGGGGGGGAGGTAGTTGTGAATTTCCTGCATTGTGCAGAGGGTTGGACTAGATGGCCCTGGTGGTCCCTTCCAGCTCATCTCATGCCTTGAAAACCCAGTGAGGGGTGGCGGTAAGTTGGTTGCAACTTAAGAACATAAGGAAAGCCCTGCTGGATCAGACCAAGGCCCATTGAGTCCAGCAGTTTGTTCACACAGTGACCAACCAGGGGCCTCTAGGAAGCCCACAAACAAGATGACTGCAGCAGCATTGTCCTGCCTGTGTCCCACGGCACCTAATATAATAGACATGCTCCTTGGATACTGGAGAGAATAGGTATGTGTCATGACTAGTATTCATTTTGACCAGTAGCCATGGATCACCCTAACTTGATGGCACAGATGTGTGCATGCTCTTTGATTGTTTCAAAACTGGGAGGGGGAGGCCTTCACCCTTTGGCTTAAGCATGACAGAAAGGGAAGGTAGATCTGAGCTCCAGCAGATTGGGGACCAGGGTGATGGCTGAGAGGAGCAGGGGAAGAGGGAAGAGGACCTGAGAGGAGAAGAGGGAAGAGGACCTTCCCTCTTCTCGGCTTTCCTCCAATCCATCTGAACGTCGAGGTTGCGCAATCTTGCTTGGAGTCAGCTAGGTTTGCAGTCTGGGCTCGAAGTGGGTTTGTGGTCAGCCGGCTGTGGGACCCCAGGGAGGCTTTCCAAACTGGGGTCTGGGTTCGCGCCGCTAATGCAAACTTGTGTACTTGACGGCTGAGCCAGGAGCGAGCGGCCTGATTCTGCGCTGGGTAGGGGGAAAGGCATTCTGTGCATGCGCAGAAGCATCCTTATTTCGTAACCACTGCACACATTTCGAGTCTGAAACCCAGGAACTGGAATTGGTTCCCGAACTGAATTCTGGCCCAGATTATATGTGGATGTTCTCTTCCATTTCTCTGCTTAATTGTTCTTCCTTTGTACCCTTAAAAAAAAAAGGAGCCCCAGGAAAGCAAAATTTAAGGATGCCAAAGGAGCATTTGCGGAAGCTCTTCCGCTGTATTTATTTGATCTTTAGCAGGCCTGCCCTCAGAGAGCCAGTGTGGTGAGGTGGTTAAGAGTGGTGGGACTCTAATCAGGAGAACTGGGTTCGATTCCCCGCTCCTCCACATGAAGCCTGCTTGGTGACTTTGGGCCAGTCACAGTTCTCTCAGAACTCTCTCAGCCCACGTGGAGGCAGGCAATAGCAAACCGCCTCTGAACGCCTCTTGCCGTGAAAACCCTATGGGGTCACCATGAGCAAGCTGCTTAGGGTTGCCAACCTCCAGGTACTCGCTGGAGATCTCCTGCTATTACAACTGATCTCCAGCCGATAGAGATCAGTTCACCTGGAGAAAATGGCCGCTTTGGCAATTGGACTCTATGGCATTGAAGTTCCTCCCTTCCCAAACCCCGCCCTCCTCAGGCTCCGCCCCAAAAACCTCCCGCCGGTGGCAAAGAGGGACCTGGCAACCCTAAAGCCGCTACTTGACAGCAACAAAACAAAACAGGGCCTTCTCTCTGGAGCCACCAGGGCAGCAGGTTGGGCCCTGCCCTCCACAACCCCGTGAGGTTGGTTAGGCTGAACGACAGTGACTGGCTTGGAATCCCTTAAGATTTCAAGCCCCCCCAAAAAAGGGTTTGATCCTCTTTAATCCCTTGCTCTAACTACTATGACACACGTCTTCATTTTTGTAGGTGTGAAAGGCAGAAACTAAAGCCCTGGGACCGCAAAATGGTAGGAAAACGAGAGAAAACAACTTTGGCCCAGCAGGTTACTGTGTTGGGCGTGAGTCACGAAGTTGCTGGTTTGGATCTTTGGCGTGAACTCTTTCACCACCTGCTGCTAGCCAGCTTCAGGCCTTTGCCCCTACGATCTAGGTCCCAGTCAACCTTACAGTTGTAAAAACTACTAACACAATGTCTATAAAGTGCATTTAGGAAAAAGATGTGATATAAATACTATTACCATTATGTAATAATTATATAGCCCTGGACCAGGATAGCCTGATCTCGTCAGATCTCAGAAGCTAAGCATGGTCGACCCTTTCAAGAATTTGCATGGGAGACCTCCAAGGAATACTAGGGGAGTGACGCGGAGGCAGGCAATGGCAAACCATCTCGTAATGTCTCTTGCCTTGAAAACCCTATGGGGTCGCTATAAGTCAGTTGTGACTTGATGGCAAATAATAATAATAATAACTATAGTGTATTGTTATTACAGCCTGAGCCAGACTACTAAGATACGGGGATCCATTTTCTCCATTCTCTGCATTTTGATCAAGTCGAATGCCATGTTCCTTCCCCCCCCCAAAAAAAAAAACGTTAACTCAAGAATAGATGCATTTTCTTCACTTGCTGGCAGGATTTGACCCCTTCCCTTTTACTGCTGCCTTTATAAATGAATAAGCACATGTTGTGAAATGTCCAAGGTACTTCACACACATTCTTATGATAATCCTTATGCCCACCTTATAAGGTAGGTCAGCGTTTTTATTATCCTCATCTTGCAGATGGAAGGGGCTGAGGCTGAGAGAGGCTTGTCTGAGGCTGAGAGAGGCTCCTCTGAGGCACAGAGATGGGATCTGCACCACGAACCTCCCAATTCGTAGCTCAGATTCTCGGGCAGCATGCTACACTCGCTTGGTTGAAAGGCCTGTGGCAGCACAGAGGAGCAAAGACCGTCTGTATGTCTGGCCCGTATGCTCCCCCTGCCGTCCCTCCAAGTGGTTGAGGAGACACGGCAGGACCAAGCTGTTCCTCCACTGCAATCTTGTGCCACAACCCTGCAAGGTAGGCTCGGCTGTGAGAGAGTGCCTGGCCCCAGGTCGCCCTGGGAGCTCCACGGCCACTTTCTGATTCGCTGCTCTGAGATGCCGGTGAACTTGCTCTTTCTGCTCTGCGAGGGCACGGCAGGACACCGTTCTTGCGCTGTGGGGTTAAAGCCGCCGCCTGTGCTTAGATCAGGGCGCGTCGCCACCCTCTCTGGGCTGATTTACAAGGGGGAGAACCTGTGGGAATTCTGTCGGGGGAGGGAAGCAAGGCTTGAAGAGCCAAGCAGTGCCTTTGTGCGGGTGTGGGAGCAAGCATGTGCACGCTCGGTGGATTGGGTGTTCGCGTGAATTTTTTTCTTTCCCAAATAGCCTGGGGAGTCGGATACCTTGTCTGTTCTCGAGGGATGAGCAAGAGGGAGCGGAGTGCTAGCTCAAGCCCTTTTCGCCTGCAATTCGAGGGCTGGCACGAGAGGGAAAGGAAAAAAGGGGTAGCTGATAACGGCTTATCGTTCTTTCTCGCTTATCTGCTGGCGTGGTATAGCGTTAAGCGCCTCGGACCAAGATGTGGGATCCTTCCTTTCCCTAGATTTAAGAGCCAGTGGCTATCCATCAACTGCTTCACACTTTAAAGGGGGAAATGAAATTTAATTTTTCCTCGACACTATAAAAAGTTGCCTCGTCTCTCACACAACTGACCGATCTGTTTGACAGCGGATAACGCAGCATCCGCTTCTTAGAAAGTGTCTTTAGCTGTTTTATCCAGAGAGTGATATATTTATTTCATGCAATATTATTTTGTGGACATTCTAAAACAATGTGGGCTAGGGAGTCGGATGTGGGATCCAAGTTCGAATCCCCCACTCTGCCATGGAAGCTTGCTGGGTGACCTTGGGCCACTCACGCACTCTCAGCCTACCCTACACCACAGGGCCGTCACGAGGGTAAAACGGAGGAAGGGAGAACGAGGTTGTAAGCCGCTTTGGGTCCCCATTGGGAAGAAAAGCAGGGTATAAATATAAATAAATAAATCAGTGAACAAGAAACGCCTCGCTATGTGCCCTGCTGTCTCCCTTTGGGTGGCAGCTCTCCTAGCGGCCATTGTTGAGCTCCTGAGAATGCCAGTGGCCACTGATACCCACGTTTTGACACTCTGGCATGAGAAGCAGGGAGGAAGAAGACCAGCCATCACCGGCACTTGGGCTGGCCACACATGTCCAAGGCTGGCATTCCCCCCTGCCCCGCTGCTGAAGTAGCATTAAGGCAGAGCAGAGTGTAGGGAGATATTCCCTCGGGAGGGCAGAACCCTCCGAAAAGCCGGAGCTTTACTCTTCAGGAATCGCCCTCCCTGTAGATTCCTCAACCCGGCTTCGACAACCCTGGGCTAATTTTAATTTTGCAAGAGAAAACAAAGGGTGGCTTTAAGGGATCCTCTCCTCTGCCAGCAGGAGCTTTGGGGGGCTTAGCTGGAACAGGCAGGGCTGCTTTTTGGAGTTGGCAGGATCCGCGCCGGCCTGGCTGACAGCACCTCCAGTGGAAGGATCTTGACGGGTGATGAGAGGTTACCCGGAGGACAACATCCCCTCTTGGCAACTACTCCAGCAAGGGGCCCAGATCCACAGCTACCTCCCAGCTTCAGATGCGGTCTGTGCATCATATGGCGACAGAATCTGGCAGGTGCAGCCTCATATGAGGGGTGGGGAGATGTTGTCCTCTTTTATTTTGCATTTAGCCTCTTTTCCCGTTTTAGAAACTGCTTTACAAGGGACTCACAAGACGATCTTGTATGTAGTACCTTTGAGCGTTTGCAGTGCTTCAGGCCTATTATCTTGTTCTTTCTTTAGAAGAAGGAGAGCTGTATTTTATATGCCGATTTTCTCTACCTTTAAGCAGTCTCAAAACGGCTTACAATCTCCTTCCCTTCCTCTCCCCACAACAGACACCTTGTGAGGTAGGTGGGGCTGAGAGAGTTCGGAGAGAACTGTGACTAGCCCAAGGTCACCCAGTTGGCTTCATGTGGAGGAGTGGGGAATCAAACCCGGTTCTCCAGATTAGAGTCCGCTGCTCATGTGGAGGAGTGGGGAATCGCAGATGATGAGAGGGAGGGCATCTTGGGCATCTTCTGGTCACTGGGGGTGTGGAGGGGGGAGGTAGTTGTGAATTTCCTGCATTGTGCAGGGGGTTGGACTTGATGGTCCTGGTGGTCCCAACTCTATGATTCTATGATTCTATTCATTTATACCCTGCCTTTCTCCCCAGTGGGGACTCCTCCATTGTATCCTCACAACAACCCCGTCAGGTAGGTTAGGCTGTGTGTGTGGGACTGATCCACGGTCAGCCAGCGAGCTTCCACAGCACAAGCAGGGATTCAAAGTTGGGTTTCCCAGATACTCTTAATCACTACATTGCACTGGCTCTCAATCTTTACAACCTCCCTGTAAGGTAGGCTGATGTTGTTATTCCCTTACTGCTGATGGGGAGGGAGCAAATCCCCACCCTTCACACAGGAGGGGGTCAAACAAGGGGAGAGACTGGGAGACCCACACACGGAACATGTCAACATGTTGTAGCTCCTGCTCAGAGTCTGAAATAGGAGGAGGTGGGGGAAAGGCTAATTTCCTCGCCCCTCTTCCAGCACCGATCCAGAGAGGGAACCCTTTTTTCATTTCCCAAAGAAATATGCCCAAGCGAGAGCCGCTCACTGATCTCCTCGCGGCTGGTTTAGCTGGGTCTTGAGAAGGAGAGCACAGCTTGTCCGAGGTTGCTGCGTCCACCACAGAGGCCAGACACGAAGGAGGGGATTCTTGAGCTTAGCCGCCGTGCGGCACCAGCGCAGAGGACAATAAAAAGATACGGCTCCTAAATCGGCCTCCGGTTCCTTTTATCCTCCGTTATCCTCGTTTGTCCTCCTGCTCTCTGTGTACTTGCTAGCACGCCCGATCCAAATTTAGATTGGGGCAGGGACCGGGCTCTGGCTTCGAGGTCCGAAGAAGATGGCCTGTACACGCACGGCACGACAGGAACGAGAATAACCATTGTTGGTTGCCAACGTTCTGCTTAGTTCTCAAAGAGCAAGCTGGCACGGCACAGTGGTTAAAGGTGTACACGCTACCACTGAGATCTGGGTTCAAGTCCTCTTTTGGCCATGAAGCTCACTGGGGGTGGGGGGAATCACGGTACAATCGCTCCCTCAACCTAACTTACCGCACAGAGCGGTTTCGAGAATAAAATGGAGGAGGAGGGAAGTAGAAGAGCGGACCCCCAACTCTTTGGTGGAAGGGCGGGATAAACATTGGGATTGTGGAAAAAATTTTTGTAGGGACTGGTGAGAGGCTGTCCCCTGGGGAGATGCTTGGCATGTCTGCCCTGACGATGAATAACCCAGGTGGGCCAGAGGGCGCCGTTTACAATTGTGGTGACCGAGCACGTTCTTGGGAGGATTTACTGAGAGTCACACATGAACACATGAAGCTGCCTTCTACTGAATCAGACCCATGGTCCAGCGAAGTCAATATTGTCTACTCAGACCGGCAGTGGCTCTCCAGGGCCTCAGGCAGGCACACCACCTACTTGCCTAGACCTACTTGCCTAGTCCCTTTAACTGGAGATGCCGGGGATTGAACCTGGGACCTTCTGTATGTCAAGCAGAGACTCTACCACTGAGCCACGGCTCCTCCCATAGTTGATCTTCCAAGGTGTGTGAGTGGGACCCCCGTTGAGCCAAGGGTGAAGCATTACATGGCAAAGGTATAAAAGGATGCGGGCATCATGTTCGCAGGCGGCCGTAAGGCTCTGTGCAGTTGTGCGCAGTGTCGGGCAGAGGGGTGGCAGAAGAACCGCGCTCGAGGAAGAGGGACTGGCCCAGGAGGTTAGGGACGAGAAGCTCTGGCGGAGATCTTCTTAGCTTGGGAGGAGGGCAGCCCTTTGCCAACGGGAACCCATTTTTCCCAGCCAAGAGTAAGGGTGCACTAAGGCCGGCGTGCGAGCAGCTGGCTAAAAGAGGGCCGGACGCCTTCTCCCTCGACCTCCGAGCCTGAGAAGCCAAAGCATTTTTTCCTTTGTAAAGGGAGGGAGGAGAAATCTGTCAAGCTGTCAGAAAGGGAAGGCTTATTGGTACATGTTCCTACTAGCATGCTCTGCAAATTGCCTCGAAATGAATTCAGCCTAGAGGGAGCTAATAAAGGTTGCTCTCAAAACACAGCTCTCCTAAAATCCATATATGTGGGGGGGGGGGGGAGGGATATTTTTGTGTTTGTGCAACGCCAGAGATTCAGAGGTGGTTTGCCAATGCCAGCCTCTGCATCGTGATCCTGGTATTACTTGGTGGTCTCCCATCCAAATACTGACCAAGGCCGACCCTGCTTAGAGTCCAAGATCTGATGAGATTGTGCTCGCCTAGGTAATCCAGGTTAGGGCTTCCCCTTGTCTAGCCAGTGGCTTTCTGGTAGGCTTTCTTGCAGGACTTTCTTGCAGGGTCTAAAACAGCCCTCCGGGAGATTTAAAATCACTGGCCATCATCAATACGCAGTGAGACCGGTTGACTTTGCTGTGTAGACTTTGCTCTGTAGTGGTTAAGAGCAGTGGTTTGGAGCGGTGGACTCTGATCTAGAGAACTAGGTTTGATTCCCCACTCCACATGAGGGGTGGAGGCTAATCTGGTGAACTCTGATCTGGAGAAACAGGTTTGATTCCCCACTCCTGCACATGAAGCCAGCTGGGTGACCTTGGGCTAGTCACACTCTCTCAGCCCCACCTGCCTCACAAGGTGTCTGTTGTGGGGAAGGGAAGGCGGTTGTAAGCCAGTTTGAGTCTCCCTTAAGTGGTAGAAAAAGTCGGCATATAAAAACCAACTCTTATTCTTTCTCTCTCTTACACACACACACAAACATGTAATGAGAGACAGGAGAGCTGGGCAACTGATGTTTGAGACTGGCTACAGTCCACACAAAAAAAGGGGGGCCTTAATCCTATAAACTGAAGAATTAAGTACCCTAAAGGTCAAGAAACCACATACGAAAGGGCCAAAATGAATACGAAGTATGAATGATCTTATGAAAATGTATTTATGTATGTAGATCACTGAAGAAGGCCACATGGCCGAAACGTGTATGGTCGCACTTTTGGTCCAAATATTCAGTTGTTATTATGTGTCTATTTGTGTTATATGTTCATATGTACAACAGAAATATAGAGGCTATATTAGGGCCTTAGACAAGTTGTGGATTTTTATTGTAATAAATATATTAGATACATTTTCATAAGATCATTCATACTTAGTATTAATTTTGGCCCTTTCGTATGCGGTTTTTTTACCTTAGGGTACTTAATTTTTCAATTGACTAGCTACTTGCCAGACAGCCAGCATGATGTAGTGGTTTGGAGCGGTGGAGTCTGAACTGGAGAACTGGGTTTGATTCCCCACTCCTCCACATGAGTGGCGGACTCTAATCGGGTGAGCTGGATTTGTTTCCCCACTCCTACATATGAAGCCAGCTGGGTGACCTTGGGCTAGTCACAACTCCTAGAGCTCTCTCAGCCCCACCTACCTCACAGGGTGTCTGTTGAGAAGGGAAGGGAAGGTGATTGTAAGCCGGTTTGATTCTCCCTTAAGTGGTAGAGAAAGTCAGCATATAAAAACCAACTCCTCCTTCTTCTCTGTTAGGCTGAAGGAAGGCTTCGAACTTTGCAGAGCAGAGGGACAAATGCCGGCAAACAGGCCTCCGTCTGATACAGTCAGGCAGGTCTTTCATTCGTGGTGGCCAGTTCCCGTCACGCAAGGAGAAGCTTTGGGAACTGGGGACAGGGGTGGAGTTAACTAGTTGGAACAATGTATCTTCTGCAAACCCATGAACGTGCCATTCTGCCGTAGGAGTCAGCCATCCGCGAATCTCGGTTTCCAGTTCAAACCTAAGAAGCTTCTTGGTTCTTATGGCTACCAAAGTCAGCTTATCTCAGGTGCCGTTCCGGGCTGGGACCTTGTTTGTAGCAGTAAGGGATTTCTGTGTTCTTCTTGGCCATCCCCACCCCTCCTGCCACCGAGCAAAAGCAGATGAAATTATGACAAGGAGCAAACGCCTGCTCCTCTTGCCTGATGTATCCAGGATAAGGGGATTTTGGCGCATAATTGCATGGAAGAAATACGCAGTGTCTCATTGCGCTTGAGAGAATCCACAGCCTCTGCAAAGAGGGTTGCTAAAATGGACACGCAGAGTCGCTTGAAACTGTTCAGAGAGTTTCTGCAGAGCGGGGTGTTTTCAGGAGGGCCCGCCGCTCTCCCTCCCCAGAGCTGTCACGAGCTGCAAGAAGGGACATCTGGCAACCTTATTTGTGGAGCCAGCGGCTCCGAACCCATTCCATCCGTTGAAATAACACATTAATCTTCATTTTTATCATCTCCAACAGCAATAAGCATTTGTTTTGGGAAGCCGTTATCTGAAGCATCTGTTTGGAAATGTTTGAAAGGGGCCTGTTGCTCTCTGGTCCATCCTCCGCGTTTAGTTTCGGACTCTCCATCGCCTGGAAAAATCTGGGAAATATCTTGAGGCTCTGAACAATCGGCCTCTTCCCATGCCAGATGGAACTCTCTTCAACTCCAAGGAGAGGAGAGCTGTCCTCTGGGACCACTCTTCCCGGCCGCCATGACCACCAGTTCTTTCATCAGTATTGCCTTCAGAAGGGTATAGTGGAAGCAGCAAGAGAGCCAGGGTGGTGTAGTGGTTAGAGCGCTGGGCTACGACTGGAGAGAGCCAGGTTCAAATCCCCACTCAGCCATGAGGCTCACTGGGTGAGTTTTGGCAAGCTGCTGTATAGTTGTTGTGAACATGACATGGGAGAAGGTTGAAATTATATCAAAAGAGTTTCCGGCTAAACATTAGGAAGGACTTCCTGACAGTTAGAGCGGTTCCTCAGTGGAACAGGCTTCCTTGGGAGGTGGTGGGCTCTCCTTCTTCGGAGGTTTCTAAGCAGAGCCTAGATGGCCATCTGTCAGCAATGCTGATTCTGTGAACTTAGACAGATCATGAGAGGGAGGGAAGGAAGGGTTGCGCCAGTGTTTGGCTCTTGTGGCCCTTCCTTGTATGCCCAGGGAAATGCCGATCGCCACTTTGGGGTCAGGAAGCAATTTTCCTCCAGGCCAGATAAGCCAGGGATCCTGGAGGGCTTTTGTTGCCGCCTTCTGGGCATGAAGTAGGGGTCACTGGGTGTGTGTGGGGGGGAGGTAGTTGTGAATTTCCTGCATTGTGCAGGGGGTTGGACTAGATGACCCTGGTGGTCACTTCCAGCTCTATGATTCTATGAGGGGCCATGTGCACTGTCGTGAGCTCTTTGGAGAATGCGTGTGATAAAAGTCAAATAAGTGTGCAGAGCCAGCGGTAAGCTGAGCAAGGGCAGAAGACAGGAGCCAGATTTTGGCTGGCCAACACTGAAACTGATTAGCAGTACTGCCTGTTGGCGAAGTGGAGTGGCTCCTGTTGGGAAAGCATGTCTAGCCTCCCCAGAATTCTCCATCTGGAGGGGCTCTAGCACAGGGGCGGTGCACGTGTTTTCGCCTGCAGGTTCAATCCTTGGCATCTCCAAGGCACAGTGGTTAAGAGCGGTGGACTCCGATCTGGGTTTGATTCCCCACTCCTCCACATTAGTGGCGGAGGCTAATCTGGTGAACTGGATTGGTTTCCCCACTCCTGCACATGAAGCCAGCTGGGTGGCCTTGGGCTAGTCACAGCTATCTTAGAGCTCTCTCAGCCCCACCTACCTCACAGGGTGTCTGTTGTGGGGAGGGGAAGGGAAGGTGATTGTAAGCCAGTTTGATTCTTAAGTGGTAGAGAAAGTCGGCATATAAAAACCAACTCTTCCTCTTCCTCTTCTTCTTAGAATAGCAGGTAATTGGATGGGGAAAGATCCTTGCCTGAGATCTGCTGCTTATCAGAAGGGACAGATCAGATGGATCAGTTGTATGCCATGGTATAAGGATCTGGCTAGCAAAAGGCCCTTCACCACCTCAGGGAATGATTGCTACTCAAAATAGGCAATACTGAGCTAGCCTGACTTGATATTAGAATAAATGTGTACATTCCTCCCTGAGTGCCAGAAACATCTTTTTCCACAGAAATCCTTTGGGGAGTGGCCATGGCTTAGCGGTAGAGCATTTGCTTGGCATGCAGAAGGTCCCCGGTTCAATCCCTGGCATCTCCAGTTAGAAGCATTATATTATAGGTGATTTGAAAGACCTCTGCCTGATACACTGGAGAGCTGCTGCCAGTCTGAGTAGACAACTGTGATTATTGTGGAGAGGGGGCAGAAGGTCCCAGGTTCAATCCCCAGCATCTCCAGTTAAAGGGACTAGGCAAGTAGGTGATGTGAAAGACCCCTGCCTGACACCCTGGAGAGCCACTTTGATGAACCCAGGGTCTGATTCAGTAGAAGGCAGCTTCACGTGTTCATGTGAATAACACTATAAGCAGACATCACAATAGCTTCTGGCCTCTGCAAGCCGAGGAGGTCTTTGCTTGGCTGCTCTGCTTGCACAGGCTTGGGAGACCAGGGAGTGTGGGGGCAAGGCAGCAGTTTGGAGAATTGTAAGGCCTCCGGTACCCCCAGAGGATATGCTGACCTCTGACGGGTCTTGTCTGCATGAGGCTTCTGTCTCGAAGCCCCACAGCCGTTCCAAGTGGTCGAAAAGGCCTGGCTCCGTACGGCGAAAGGAGCCAGGCGCACAAACCGTGGTCTTGAAGGAGGGAAGTGGTTTGGAGGGAGCCTCAGGCCGATCAGAACATACCCGTGCTCGGGGAGCCTTGTGGCGGCCGGAGTTGGCAGCCAGTGTCTTCGTTCTGCTGACTTTGGCTGGTTTCAGACCACTCTGGCTTCTCCTAATAGCCCTTGGATACACTGGGCCGCGTCAGGTCTATGCCTCTCCATTCTGGGGAGACAAAGAGCGGCTGTTGAGCGCGACCGGGCCCCGGGCAGAGCTCAGGGAGGGGGTATACCCCAACCGGCATGAACGGTACTGTTATGCTGTGCCGTTCAGACAATGCTGTGGAGTGAGAATCTCCGGTGTGAATGTTACGCCCGTTTGCTTACTTTGCATAATTTATTCTGTCCGGAGGGGGCTCCGCAGAGGACTGAGGCTCCCTGGCCAGGATACTTGAGAATCATTTCGTGTTAAGCCAGCAACCAGGGCTTGCAGCATGTCCAGAAATGGTTCTGGTATCTCCTATGTAGATCCCTCCCCCTCAAAAGGAAATACTGAGTAACCAGAAAGCCGGACGGAGGAGCCTCTTAAACACCAATAGGTCAAAGCCTGAAGATCTTGTTATAGTAATGGTGATGCTCAGAATGTCAGAGGCCTGCTGGAGGAGATGAAAGATTCACTGTTCTGTTACTGACACTAGCGAAACACTACGGGTAGCCGTGTTAGCCTGTCGCTAGCAGTCGAAAAGAGCAGGAGTCAAGTAGCACCTTAAAGACTAACAAAATTTCTGGCAGGGTAGGAGTTGTTGTGAGCCATGGCTCACTTCTTCAGAAAACGTATATGAGGAGGAGGAGGAGGAGGAGGAGTTGGGGGTTTTTATGCCGACTTTCTCCACCACTTAAGGCAGAATCGAACCGACTTACAATCTCCTTCCCCTCCCCACAACAGACACCCTGTGAGGTAGGTGGGGCTGAGAGAGCTCTAAGAGAGCTGTGACTAGCCCAAGGTCACCCAGCAGGCTTCAAGTATAGGAGTGGGGAAACAAATCCAGTTCAACAGGTTAGCATCCGCCACTCGTGTGGAGGAGTGGGGAATCAAACCCGGTTCTCCAGATCAGAGTCCACCGCTCTTAACCACTACACCATGCTGATTCTCTGCCAGAAATGTTGTTAAGTCTTTAATGTGCTACTGGTCTCTTGCTCTTTTCTACTACCAGTGAAACAGACGTTCCGAAATGATGAGGCACAAGAGACTGCAAAGAGAGCCAGTGTGGGGAAGTGGTTGGGATGTCAGACTAGGGTCTGGGAGCCCTGGGTTCCAATCCACCCTCTGCCATGGAAGCTTGCTGAATGACCGTGGGCCAGTTACACCCCCTCGGTCTAACCTATTTCACAGGGTTGTTGTGAGGATGAAAATAGAAGAGAGGTGTACCATGAAATCTGCTTTGGGTCCTCTTTGGGGGAGGAAGGTGGGATATAAGCGAATAAATAAATGACTCTGGGTGTGATGGCCAAGCTCTCCCAGCTGTTTCCCTCAGTATTTTAACATGTGATTTCAGAATGATTGTCTACAGTTAGCTGCCTTGGGGATTCTCTGACCCAAACACAGGCTGCCAGCATGGTGTAGTGGTGAAGGTGTCGGACTAGGACCTGTCAAACCCAGGTTCGAATCTCCACTCTGCCACAGTAGCTTGCCGGGTAACCTTGGGCCAGTCACACACCCTCAGCCCAGACCCTGGCAAATATCTGTATGGGAGACCTCCAAGGAATACCAGGGACGTGATGTGGAGGCAGGCAATGGCAAACCACCTCCAAAGGTCTCTCGCCTTGAAAACCCTATGGGGTCACCATAAGTCAGCTGTGACTTGACAGCAAAAAAACCAAACACCTCCCCTCCCAAATAGGTACAGGACTCGGAAACGGGAACCAGGGGACTGACGGCCAGAATCCTGTCCCCTTCTTCCCTTCTTCAACAGCTTTTGTTTTCCATCACCCTCACAGGTATTTAGCAAAGCTGTCTTCGGTGGGGAGCATCTCGGAGGAGGAGACGTGCGAGAAGCTGAAAGGTCTGATCCAGCGCCAAGTGCAGATGTGCAAGAGGAACTTGGAGGTCATGGACTCGGTGCGGCGGGGGGCGCAGCTGGCTATCGAGGAGTGCCAGTTCCAGTTTCGGAACCGCCGCTGGAACTGCTCGACGTTGAACAGCCTGCCTGTGTTTGGCAAAGTGGTCACGCAAGGTGAGGCTTTGTGGTTGTTGTTTTTTGCAGAAGAGGTGGGGATGCTTTTTTATTGGCATATTCACAGAATCATAGAATCATAGAGTTGGAAGGCCCCACCAAGGTCATCTAGTCCAACCCCCTGCCCAATGCTATAAATTCACAACTACCTCCCCCATGCACCCCCAATGACCCCTACTCCATGCCCAGAAGATGGCCAAGATGCCCTCCCTCTCATGAACTGCCTAAAGTCATAGAATCAGCATTGCTGACAGATGGCCATCTAGCCTCTGCTTAAGAACCTCCAGGGAAGGAGAACTTACCACCTCCCGAGGAAGCCTGTTCCACTGAGGAACCGCTCTGTTAGAAAATTCTTCCTAATGTCTAGACGGAAACTCTTCTGATTTAATTTTAACCCTTTGGTTCTGGTACAACCTTCTGGGGCAACAGAAAACAACTCGGCACCCTCCTCTATATGACAGCCCTTCAAGTACTTGAAGATGGTTATCATATCCCCTCTCAGTCTTCTTTTCAGGCTAAACATACACAGCTCCTTCAACCTTTCCTCATAGGACTTGGTCTCCAGACCCCTCACCATCTTTGTTGCCCTCCTCTGGACACGTTCCAGCTTATCTACATCTTTCTTAAATTGTGGTGCCCAAAACTGAACACAATAGTCTAGGTGAGGTCTAACCAGAGCAGAGTAAAACGATACCATATTGGGGGACGGGATGGTTGAGACCGAGTTGGGAGAGTTGCATTGCTCTGGTGAACTCTGGAGCCTCCGGCATCCTGTCGTCTTCCCAGGAGCCTGCTGGGGAAAAGCACTCATGTGCAAAACAGGAGTGGGGGGGGGGGGAACACTCTCAGCCGGCAACAAGCCAAATAACTGCAAAACAGTACACATGAACACGCATGAAGCTGCCTTATATTGAATCTGACCCCTGGTCCATCAAAGTCAGCATTGTCTACTCAGACCTGCAGCGGCACTTCCTAAACCCCACCCTCCTCAGGCTCCACCCCCAAAATCTCCAGTTATTTTTCCAACCTGGAACTGGTAACCCTACTGGGGATGGATAGCTCGTGCTGATTGGAGTCTGGGGCTGCCAATCACTTAGCTCAGGGCTTCTTAAACGTTTTCCACTCTTGACCCCTTTTTGCCCGAGAAATTTTTACGGGACCCTGGGTATATAGGTGTATAAAATAAGTATAGAAATCAAACATTTACTGATAATAAATCATGAAGAAATGTATACTGTCGCCAAATTTTCCACGACCTCCACATTCAGTCTGAAGAGGAGAAGACTGAGAGGTGATATGATAACCATCTTCAAGTACTTGAAGGGCTGTCATATAGAGGAGGGTGCCAAGTTGTTTTCTGTTGCCCCAGAAGGTCGGACCAGAACCAACGGGTTGAAATTAAATCAAAAGAGTTTCCGTCTAGACATTAGGAAGAATTTTCTAATGGTTAGAGCGGTTCCTCAGTGGAACAGGTTTCCTCTGGAGGTGGTGATCTCCTTTCCTGGAGGTTTTTAAGAAGAGGCTAGATGGCCATCTGTCAGCAATGCTCATTCTATGACCTTAGGCAGATCATGAGAGGGAGGGCACCTTGGCCATCTTCTGAGCATGGAGCATGGGTTACTGGGGTGTGTGTGGGGGAGGTAGTTTGGACTTTGCTGGATTGTACAGGGGGTTGGACTAGATGACCCTGGTGGTCCCTTCCAACTCTATGATTCTATTCTATGATTCAGTTATGCAACCCCATATGGGGTCGCGACCCACAGTTTAAGAAGTTTTGATTTAGCTCACCACATTCCCATACAGCCATCCCTCCACTGCGATCATGAAGTTCGCCCATTCCGGCATCCCTTGTTCTGTCTCCCCTCGTCACGAAGCCTGCACAGTTAATCAACCATCAGCAGCACCCAGGGCGACTGTGAAGGCTGAAGAGCTTGCCCCTCCCTCTCACTACAGCACATCTCTGCCGGCCATCGCCTGGCTCCCTCCCAGTGTCGAGTCCCCAGCTGAACACAGGCGAGGCTAGTAATGAGTTAGGTGCGGGCATAGATCCATATCTGCAGAAGCCCATTACAACTGCCATGAAGCAATCTGAATGTTTACGGAGCGTGAGTATTAGGTTGGCAGTAGCAATAAGGGCGGGACCTCCTTGTGTTTTGCCAAAGCCAGGTAATGCCTTTCAATACACAAATCGCTGGAAATGCAAGAGCAACCCTGCAGGATCAGACCGGGGTCTATATGGTCCAGCATCCTGTTTCCCACAGTGGCTGGCCAGATGCCTCCAGAAATCCGACAAGAGGATTATGCTGGCAATAATTCCACAAAACCAACAGACTTAACAAGGCAACGAGGAGCGTAAAAGAAATAAACGCAGCACCAAATTCAACCACCCACGGCCAACTGAGCTGAAGTGGCAAACAATAAAATCTGCAGTTAGCTGAAGTCCAGACTAAAATGGCGGTGAGTCAGAGTACTCCCGGTAAGCCCTCAAGGACGGAAGAGGCCAGCGCCTCACCGCTGTCAACGCACTGCAGCACCTGGCATTCAGAGGTACGCTGCCTCTGGATATGGAGGTTCCGCCGAGTACAAAAATGCTGGAAAACCCTCAAACGGCATGAGAACCGATGAGCCCAGACTGAGAACTTGGCTTGCTGTCGCTGCCCCGTTCGGGACGCTCGCTTCCTCCCCCACTCCCCACAACCGGAGGCGTGCTTGCTCTCTGTGGGATGTTATCCGTCTTGGTCCCTTATCGGGCCCTGAGACTGGCAGGCCCTCGGCCTTTTCTCTGCCCTGCTCCCCCGCCCCAGCGACGCTCATCCTCTGCCTCTTATTTGACTTTCCTCTGCTTGTCTTCGGGGGGGGGGGTAGATTTGTGCTTATGAAGGTTTAGGGCTGGAAATGCCAGAAATTGAAGTCGCCTCTCCTTTCGGCGGCCACAGAGCAAAACCAGCAAAGGTTAGGCTGCTATTAACCTTAACTAACAAGGAGGTCGTTCAGCTGCCTCCCCGGCTGGGTCATCCTCAACGAGTCCCCGGTGCCCTGCGCTGTTCGTGTTTCCTCTTCCCTTGCTCGGTAGGGTTGCCATATCCCTGGAGATTTGGGGGTGGAGCCTTGGGAGGGCAGAGTTAGGGGTGGACGAGGAACTCAGTGGGGTATAAAGCAATAGAGGCCACCCTTCGAAGGTAAATTGCCACTGAACATGGAGAGCCAGCGTGGAGTAATGTGGTTAAGTGCAGTGGTTTGGAGCGGTGGACTCTGATCTGGAGAACCGGGTTTGATTCCCCGCTCCTCCACGTGAGCGGTGGATGCTAATCTGGTGAACTGGATTTGTTTCCCCGCTCCTACACATGAAGCCAGCTGGGTGACCTTGGGCTAGTCACACTTCCCCAGCCCCACCTACCTCACAGGGTGTCTGTTGTGGGGAGGGGAAGTGAAGGTGATTGTAAGCCGGTTTGACTCTTCCTTAAGTGGTAGAGAAAGTCGGCATATAAAAACCAACTCTTCTTCCATTTAGCCGTATCAGTTGATAGCTATTGATGGAGCAGGTGATAACTACTGATGGGCCCGTGGCTCAGTGGTAGAGCCTCTGCTTGGCATGCAGAAGGTCCCAGGTTCAACCCCCGGCATTTCCAGTTAAAGGGACTAGGCAAGTAGGTGATGTGAAGGACCTCTACCTGAGACCCTGGAGAGCCGCTGCCGGTCTGAGCAGACAATACCAACTTTGACGGACCAAGGTATAAGGCAGCTTCGTGTGTTCATGTGTGTGAAGCAGCCATTTTCTCCAGGGGAACTGATCTCTGTGGTCTGGAGATCAGTTGTAGTTCCAAGAGATCGGCAACCCTGTAGTTCAGGCGACCAGGGGGCCCAACTGATGACCGAACTGGGGCAGAGGCTATAGAGGTCAAGAGCATCTGTGTTCTTCTCTGCTGGCTGCCGGACGCTGTGGGAAAGTGGCGAAGGGCCCCGCCTGGCCTCTGCCAATATCCTCAGAGACAGAAGGGTCTGTTACACTCTAACCGCCCTTGGCAGGAACTCTGTGTTGCAAGACTTAATTGATAACCACTAAACCAATATTCCTCTTTTGGTTCTCTCTCCCCCCCCCACACGCGCTCTCTCTCAATGCGCCAACCTAAACGGGGAGGGCACACAGACAGCCATCTCCACCCGCACCTCCTCTCTCGAGGAGGGAAAAGCAGAGCGACCCGCTTGTCCTTGGCAAGCTTGCGAGAAGGAAAAAAACCTCACGGCGGCAGGTATTCAGCGCTTCCCCCTGAATCACCGCTCTTCTGCTGACTCAGCTGGAGCGGCCTGGCTGGGGAACAGAGCTGTTGAGCAGAAAGGGTGTGGAGCAGAGATATATTTGGAGCTCCGCACAGAGGGGTTTTGAAGAGGGGTTATGGCTGACAGTGGGGGGGGGGGGTTGGGGGGTTTAGAAGGCTACTTAGAGTTGAGTTTTGGTATGGCAAACCCAGGTTCGAATCCTGACTCGGTTGTAGCAAAATGCAGGGGAAAGGCTGAGCTATAACTGGGAGGAGAGCTAGATCCTGCATTCCACAGCTATAGCTACTGGGTTCTGAGACCCAACTGCCCAGTGCCCTGGGGAGTTTCCACACTAATTCTTCCCTTCTTAGAGGAAGGGCCCTGGTTCAGTGGTAGAGTATCTGCTTGGCATGCAGGAGCTCCCAGGTTCTATTCCCGCCATCTCCAGTTAAAGGGACGAGGCAGGTAGGTGATGTGAAAGACCCTTGCCTGAGACCCTGGAGAGCCGCTGCCAGTCTGAATAGACAATACTGACTTTGATGGACCAAGGGTCTGATTCAGTAGAAGGCAGCTTCATGTGTTGCAGCCTGTGATTTGGGTCAGTGTCCATTATACAAGCATAAGGACAGTCCCATAAAATCAGACTATGGTCCATTTCCTTTTTCCAAACGTGGCCATCCAGATCCAATATATTTATGGAGGGCGTCTCCATCAACAGCTATCAACTGATACGGCTAAATGGGCTCTCCATGTTCAGGGGCAGTCTACCTTTGAATAGTGGGCTGGGGAAACACCAGAGAAAGGCAGCTTCTTTCTGGCATAGCTGGTAGACTTTCCCCAAACTGCAATGGGGAAAAGGATGTTGACCTTTGTGCCCTCATCCAGCTGGGCTCTCCTTGCTGTATCTTGGTTTAACACTTCAAAGAAACTGATGGGCTATGGAGATAAGCATGGGCAAAGTCATTTGCATTTGACAGGCACACCTCAAAGTCTTCAAACAAATGGAGGGGGCGGTCCTTAATTAGAGGCCGCATTTCCTCAAGGCGTGTCTGAAAGCTGGTTAAGAAACAAAAGAAGGAGGGGAGAAAAGGAGGAGAAAGTCCATAGGTGTGATGGAAAAGTAATTGCATTTTGAATTGTTCCACCCACCCCGCAAAAACACTGTTTTTCATTTTTATCACTCAGGTCACAAAAGATGGCTCCCCCACCCCCGCCTTTGTCTGTTTTCTCTGTTTCTTCTGTCCATGGAAAATGGCGATGGCATTGGTCTTAGCAGGCGTTTGTAGAACAGTGTAGTGGTGGAAAGTTCCATCAAGTCAAGGGAAGGACCATAGCTCAGTAGTAGAGCAACTACTTGGTCCCAAATTCAATCCCCAGCATCTCCAGTTAAAGGGACTTGGCAAGTAGGTGATGTGAAAGACCTCTGCCGGAGACCCTGGAGAGCTGCTGAGTAGACAATACTGACTTTGATGGACCAAGGGTCAATCAATTAATCAATCAATCAATATTAAAAACAGTCATAGACCAGCACAGCTCTTCACAATTTACCATTAAAACCCTCAGTGTTACACTCTACCCACAGGTTAATACAAATAGTAAAAAAGTTGTTTGTACACTTTGCAAACTATATAAACTATATAAACTACCCATTACAATTCTTTTATTTTTTTTAAAACAATTTTATTATTTTCCATAATACCATATTCAAACATTTCAACAGTTGATAAAAATCTTCAACAAAGGGAATGTCCTTAAACATGTTAAATTTGGTGGTTACAGAGGAGATGAATAAAAATTTGAAATTTGTATCTTATTATACTAGCCTATACCAAAAAGATATTTCAGATAAGAAGATGGAGAAATTTCTACATTCTATAAATACTACCCATTACAATTATTGACATGCCGGTGTTCTCAGCAGCGTCTGATGAATTCTGCACAAAACTTAGCCGTTCCTAATGCAACCTGTGGATTTTCGTCTATAAGCAACATTTTAGTACGCTCCTGACCTGTATGGCTGGAATGCCAACTAAGCCAGAGGGAGATAAACTTAGAGAACCAAGGGTCTGATTCAGCATAAGGCAGTTTCATGTGTTCAAGTCACAGTCAACTTATGGCGACCCTGTAGGGTCTTCAAGGCAAGAGACCTTCGGAGGTGGTTTGCCATCACCTGCCTCTGTGTAGCAAGCCTGGACTTCCTTGATGATCTCCCTCCAAAAACTAACCCGGGGCCAACCCTGCTTAGCTTCTGAGATCTGACGAGATCAGGCCAGCCTGGGCCATCCAGGTCAGGGCGTCTACAGCAGTAGTTAGTAGCAAATCTGTTTGATAGGCTAACGATCATTAAGAACTGTGAGCAGCTTGCCAACTTTATGTAGAACTAGACACATTCATTTTACATTGCCAATTCGTCAACAGGCCAGAGTGGTTCATGCCCGCTTTGATTGGATGGTTTACTTTTTTGACTGGATCTTGTTTTCATCTGGGGTTTTTGTATAATAATGCACATCAATAAGCCCCCCCCCCAAAAAAATGACCTAGATGGCCCAGGCTAGCCTGATCTCAATCTCAGAAGCTAAGTAGCCTTCTACTTGGTCCATCAAAGTCAGTATTGTCTACTCAGACCAGCAGTGGCTCTCCAGGGTCGCAGGCAGAGGTCTTCCACATCACCCACTTGCCTAGTCCCTTTAACTGGAAATGCCGGGGATTGAACCTGGGACCTTCTGCATGCCAAGCAGATGCTCTACCACTGAGCCACAGCTCCCTCCCAAACCACCTCTGTTAGTCTCTTGCCTTGAAACCCCTACAGGGTCGCCCTAAGTCGGCTGTGACTTGACAGCATGTTACACACACACACACACACACACAATGCACACACATACACACCCTTTAGTTTGTGTGCATGTTTTGACAAACCAGGATACGCTTCAGGCATTTGAGAAAGCGGGCGCTGGCTCCTGAAAGCACGGGCTACGAGATTTTTTTTTTTTTTTAGCGTGCAAGGTATGACAAGACTTTTTATTGTTGTTTTAACAGCAGCTAGAATAGCTTCGGAGACAGGTAAAGTCAGGCGTCTTAACGCTTTGGTTGCACAAGGCTCTTTAACGGCAAGTCTGCCTTAATAGCAAGGGAATAAAGATATATGGAGTACTTCTTGGAAGTCAAGAACTTTGATTTGCCAGTATACTAATTGTTAATAACGCCGCGCACAACCGAATGCAGAGAGCTCAGCTCTTGCAAAGGGTTTGCATAGGAAGCTGCTTTGTACTCGCCTGGATTTTGGGTCTGTCCAGAACAGGTATTGCAACATTTCTAAGAAACTGAGTGATGAGTCTGAAAGTCCTTGATTTCAATCTCGTTTCTGCTGTGAACTCCCTAGATTACCTGCAGCAAGCCTTAGCAGTTGTCGTCTGCAGTATATTAGTAATTCGTACCAACCCAATAGGGTTGTTTTTAAGGGTTTCAGCAAGTTAAAGGACCCGAAATATTGTGGAGGCTCAAAAGTAGCAAGATATACTGCATGCGGGGGGCCCACAACTTCCCCCCCTTTTCTTTGATATGAAGGTTCAAATTTGAATAAACGTGTATCGCTATTGGCTGGATAGAGATAATCGCAAAGGGCAAAATTTATTGCCATGGTTGCTAAGACTAAGATAAAGTTAAGCTCTCTTAATGGAAGCCCTGCTGACGAACAGTTTTATTATGATGAGTAATTTTTTATGGGGTAGTTCATTATTATGGAAGATAGGAAATTGATCTGTTGTTGCGTGTGGATTTTACACTATAGTTGGCAACGTAGCTACGTTTGCTTCTATTTGCGCTGTGATTTGATGATTCTGAGTTTGTTGGTTGCTATGACGTTGAGTCAATGCAATAAAAGGGTTCGATTCAATTTGAGATGAAGGTGCGTGAGCGCTCTCCAGGGCCACAGCAGAGGTCTTTTCTAATTAAAGATACCAGCCAGTGAACCTGGGATGTTGGATGTGCAGCTCTGTGGTCCCCTCTCTCAATAAACGTTGTCACCGGTTGGTGTGATACACATCTGGAAACATGGATAATTTTACAACAGATGCTTGCGTGAGCAAGTGACCATGTTTAAAGACCTACGTTTGGTGCTACTATTTTACATCTGGCCACACAAGATATAAGGGCTTCTAATTTCTGGATGTGTTTTTAATAACCATGTTTTATATAAATGACCACTGAGGAAGGCCCAAGAGACCGAAATGCATATGGTCTATCGGTCATTTATATTATGTATGTCAGAATCATTTATATTATGTTTATCAGAGTCCTGGATTCTCTCCAGGATCAGAGGAGCATGCATATTGGGTGCTGTGGAACACAGGCAGGACAATGCTGCTGCAGCCGTCTTGTTTGTGGGCTTCCTAGAGGCACCTGGTTGGCCACTGCGTGAACAGACTGCTGGGCTTGATGGGCCTTGGTCTGATCCACCAGGGCTTTTCTTATGTTATCAACTGTCTCAAATATTTCTGTAACAGTTTACACTGGTGGTTTTACATGTAGCCTGTATTCCGGGCCTAACATTTTTATCAGCTCTGAGGCTTCCCTCTCTCTGTTCCAACATCATAGGATACATTTTACGACTTGATGGGGAACTTCCTTGCCTAGGGCGAGATGCTTTGGAAGACTGTAACCAGGAACGTTCAGTATCTATCCATGTATTATGGCGTTTCATAGACTCTTGCTTGTAGTATGTAAGCCCATGGCACCTAATTCTTCAACAGGCCACTGAACATACCAGTGGCTTCCGTGGTCTTTGCTGCTGCCAGATAGCCTGTCTGGTTCATCTCTAACATATCAGCCACAGCCCACAATGCCTTCTGTGCCATAGAGTGATTTGGTTGTTGAACATATGCAAATTGCAGAGACAGCACATGTGAAAGCTGTGCGCTAGCACACTGTAATCTTCTGTGAAAGCTGCCTACCTGGTAGAATGGCTCCAGGTGAAGCTTCTCTCCTGATGCAGAGAACTATGTCGCTTGGCCTTGATGTATCTCTGTGTGGATTCCTCCCTGGCCCCCAAAGTGTACTGCTGTGTTTCACTGACGCATGCGCCTTTATACGCTCACGGTACAAAATACACAACCCATGGTGACAAACTTACAGTAAAGAAATAACAGCACCACGAGGCCTCCAAGTATATAGAAGATAGGAATGTTCTTTTAATTAGGTCTCATTAAGGACCTTCTAAGCTAGTGAATAAATGCCTCTTTTCTGTGTCTCTTTTCTGTGTCTACTGCTGAATGCATCTCTAAAGCTGTTAATTTACGTTGTGAATTCCAGGGAAGATGTTTTATGCATACACATCTCCTTTCTAGTGGTAAGATCCATTATTCTTTGATCGTGTATTGTTAGCCTAGCCCTGACCTGGATGGCCCAGGCTAGCCTGATCTCGTCAGAAGCTAAGCAGTCAGCCCTGGTTAGTATTGGGATGGGAGACCACCAAGGAACACCAGGGTTGCTGTGCAGAGGAAGGCACTGGCAAACCACCTCTGTTAGTCTCTTGCCATGAAAACCCCAAAAAGGGGTCGCCAAGTCAGCTGCGACTTGAAGGCACTTTACATACACACACACATTGTTAGCTTATGTTTATAATTTATGAATATATTATGCACTGCTGGATTGTATTTTAAGGATACAGTCGGAACCAAGGAAGCTATGCGAAACGACTGAATACTGGAGTGTCAACTTCAGCTTGTGACCGTCTTCATCATCTCCAATTTTCAATCAGGATTGTTTCAACCAGTGTCTTTTCATGCACATTGGACTTGAATTATACACATGAAGGGTTTCATCCTATGTGGTCTTGAATGGCATCTGCAACGTTAACCTTAGTAGAATTTTTATAGAGTTGTGCACTGATACTTTGGGGTAGCATTATAAAATTGTTATTTAGGATCTATATACTTGGCGGCCTCGTGGAGCTGTTATTTCTTTCCTTTATGCGCTCACCTTGGGTCTTTCTCTGCTTCTTCCGGCAGGGACGCGAGAGGCTGCCTTTGTGTACGCCATCTCCTCTGCTGGCGTCGCCTTCGCCGTGACAAGGGCATGCAGCAGCGGGGAACTCGACAAATGTGGGTGCGATCGCACAGTGCACGGGGTCAGCCCTCAGGGTGAGTACACGTCTAGGGGTGGGGAAGGACAACGCTGCGGGGCCCAGTTGTCGCTTGGGATGGCCTGGCGCTTCTAACCCGAAAGGATGTAAAGCAGCTGCAGGCAGAGGGGGGTGGCTGGGGGAGTCTCGAGAGTACAACCTGCCGTACCGAGAAGGGATCTGGTGGGGTAAGGGCAAAGTAAAAGGCTGCCACAAACGACCAGCACCCTCACTCTGGTTGGACTGCACATCAGACTATAAGGAGGGGACTGGATTGTAGAATCATAGAGTTCGAAGGGGCCCTACAGGCCATCTAGCACAATCCCCTGCTCAATGCAGGATCAGCCTAGAGCATCCCTGACAAGTGTTTGTCCAGTCTCTGCTTAAAGACTGCCAGTGAGGGGGAGCTCACCACCTCCCTAGGTAGCCGATTCCACTGTTGAACAACTCTTACTGTAAAATTAAAAAATTCCTAATATCCAGCCGGTACCTTTCCTCCCTCAATTTAAACCCACCATTGCGAGTCCTATTCTCTGCTGCCAACAGGAACAGCTCCTTGCCCTCTTCTAAGCGGCAGCCCTTCAAATACTTAAAGAGAGCAATCCTGTCCCCCCTCAACCTCCTCTTCTCCTGACTAAACCTCCCCAGCTCCCTCAGCCTTTCCTCACAGGGCTTGGTCTCCAGGCCCACGATCCATCCTCGTCGCTCTCCTCTGCACCCGCTCGATTCTGTCCACATCCTTTTTGAAGTGAGGCCTTCAGAACTGCACATAAGTTCTGTAAATTTTTCATTTTTTAAGTCAAGGAAGTGAATGGGAGAGGCAGGCGTGAGCCTATTAAGCTCTGAGGCTGCAACATTGTTCTGCGCTGCTGCTGCTGCTAATGTCCCAGCAGCCTTTGCAGGCAAGGGGAGCACAGAGGCCATGGCTGGAAACACCACTTGGAAGCAGCCATTTCCTAGGGTCCCCACAAAGAAGAATTTGTTTTTATATGCCGACTTGCTCTACCACTTAAGGGAGACTCAAACCAGTTTACAATCCCCTTCCCCTCCCCACAGCAGACACCCTGTGAGGTAGTGGGGCTGAGAGAGCTCTAGCAGAGCTGTGACTTGCCCAAGTCACCCAGCTGGCTTCGTGTGTAGGAGTAGGGAAACCAATCCAGTTCACCAGATTAGCCTCCGCCGCAGCCATTTCCTGGGGTCTCAACGAAGAAGAGGAGGGAGAGGCACGCTTGATTCTTCACGTGGCCTGCCACACAGAACAAGCATCACGCTGCTTGCCGCTACTAGCCTCCTTCCGAAAGCGATGCTGACCTCCGCTCCCTGCTCTCTTTTAGGCTTCCAGTGGTCCGGCTGCTCCGACAACATTGCCTACGGAGTGGCCTTCTCGCAGTCTTTTGTCGATGTGCGGGAAAGGAGTAAAGGCGCTTCCTCGAGCAGGGCGCTCATGAACCTTCACAACAATGAAGCGGGGAGGAAGGTAATGGGGGTTGTGTGTGGCTTAGGCACAATTGGTGGGCGGGTGTGTGTAAAGCGCCAGCAAGTTGCAGCTGATCCCGTCGAGTTGGGGAGGGGCTGTGGCTCAGTGGTAGAGCATCTGCTTGGCATGCAGAAGGTCCCAGGTTCAATCCCCAGCTTCTCCAGTTAAAGGGACTAGGCAGGTAGGTGATGTGAAAGACCTCTGCCTGAGACCCTGGAGAGCCACTGCCAGTCTGAGTAGACAGTACTGACTTTGATGGACCGAGGGTCTGACTCAGTATAATGCAGCTTCCTGTGTTCCTCAGGACCCCCAACAGCTCTGCGCCTTTGTTTTCCAGGCCATCCTCAACAACATGCGGGTGGAGTGCAAGTGCCACGGGGTGTCCGGCTCGTGCGAGGTGAAGACCTGCTGGAAAGCCATGCCCCCCTTCCGCAAAGTGGGCAACGTGCTGAAGGAGAAATTTGACGGGGCCACCGAGGTCGAGCAGAGGAAAATCGGCTCGGCCAAAGTGCTGGTGCCCAAAAATTCCCAGTTCAAGCCCCACACGGACGAGGACCTGGTCTACCTGGACTCCAGCCCGGACTTCTGCGACCATGACTTAAAGAACGGTGTCCTGGGCACCAGCGGGAGGCACTGCAACAAGACCTCCAAGGCCATAGACGGCTGCGAGCTGATGTGCTGCGGCCGGGGCTTCCACACGGACGAGGTGGAGGTGGTGGAACGGTGCAGCTGCAAGTTCCACTGGTGCTGCTTTGTGAAGTGTAAACAGTGCCACCGGGTGGTGGAGATGCACACCTGCCGATGACGCGGGGAGAAACGGGAGAGAGCACCTTTGGGTCCGGAGCCGGAGGAGGCGCGCCTGGAGACTGAGCGTGGAGAGGCGGCTTTGGCTGATGCACGCGGGGAGGCACTGTGAGACAAAACTGGGAGGGGGGCACTTTTTTTCTATCGACAAAAGGGAAATATTTAAAGTTCTAATAGCGATTATACATTTCCGTTTGTTTTTTCGTTTTGTCCTTGATCTACGTTATTTATTGCCATAACCAGAGCTGTTTCTTCGGGCCGGTGCCACTGGTATTGGCTAAAGAGGCTCGGCCTGAGAAGCCCTGGAGACCTGAAATGGCTGGGGAAGGTCAAGCAGGCTGGGTGATCGTGGGCTAGGCACAGCTCTCTTGGCCCCACCAACCTCACAGGGTGTCTGTTCTGGGGAGGGGAAGGTGATTGTAAGCTGGTTTGATTCTGCCTTAAGTGGTAGAGAAAGTCGGTATATAAAAACCAACTCTTCTTCTTCATGACCATTTTCTGTTGCTGAGATGCTCGGGGAGAGTCCATTTCTCTCCCTCCGGCCTTGCTGACAAACACAGGGTGCCGCCAGGAAATTCCCCTGGCACAAGCCTTGCTCCAATGAATGAGTTTTTGTATCGTTTCCGTTCATTATGAGGGTGGGCTTGTAGAGGAGAACTCCCTACTGGATCATGGCATGTGGGTCAGAGCTCTTTCCTGCGCAAACTCTGCTTTGCACTGGCTTGCCTCCATTTCAGAGGGTGGAAGAACCCAAATTAATTCCAGTGACAAAAACCACAACCAGGGCAGGCCTTAGACCTGATCTCAGCCTCATTATCCAGAAACGGTTTTCAGTGCCATCTGTGGGTTAATCCAACCATAGAACTCTATTGGACTTAAAACTCAGAACCGATTTCTGAGACTGAACGTGGGGCGATGCGAATGGTTGCAAAGAAGAGACCTGGGGGAGAAAAGGCACTCTGCACCTGCTCAGAGACACAGCATACTCTTAATTGCTTTCACACACCCGGCCATCGAAAGTATCTGCCGTCCCGGTATGCTGTCTTCACCAGAATCTCTTGTTTGGGAAGTCACTAAGGATCAGCTACCGAAAGTGTGGAATAAAGGAGAGTATTTCTGAACGCATGCAGAGGGTCTTCTCCTCATGAGTTGACCCAAGGCCTCTGGACCCCAGTGCCTCCCTTAGGGAAACTGATCACTGTTTACATCCTGTCGCGAGTCAGAGGTGGGAGTTCTGACCATTTTGGAAGCTGTCTGGCATACTTGTGTGTACACCTGCACACAAATCTGTTCTGCTTTAAGAGTTTTTGCCATGGGAACTTCCTAAAGGAACTTTTAACAGCTTGCAATGATGCCCCTTAAAACTCTCTTTGCAGTGTGGCTCCTGCGCTGGAAAAGGGAGGCAAAGGTATAAAAATGCTTGCTGGGAGCTGCAACTGGAAATCTGGGGCTCCCCACCTCCAAATAATCCCCGTCCGGTTAGGCGAGACGGGATGCAGCTTGGATGGCTCACCAGCACCCCCTGCCTTCTCAACGCTGAACAGCAGCAAGCAGCAGGTTGTAGGGAGAGCTCTGAACCCAGCCATGTGCCTTGAAGGTTATGCTGGGCTCACCGGCACCCGAGGATGGAGCTGCGGCACTGAGACGTGTGAACAAACATCAGAGTGTCAGACCCAGAAGGGCGACGGGGACACTTAAGCCAGCAGATTTCAGTATCTCAAGTGTGGTCGAAAGAAGTTTGAAGTAATGTGACAGCTCAGAAAGGCCTAACTAGGACTTCTCATGGGCAAGCGGACTTGCCTGGGGGAGTGGAGGAGGAGGCCAGAAGTCCCAGGAGGGAATAAAGTGGCAGGCATGATGGGGACACCTCCTCTTCCCCAGCCCCTGAGTTTCAAGCAGTTGGGGAGGGGGTTCGTTTGTTTTTGTTTGGTTTTTTTAAAATTGAAGAAACAGCATAGGTAGGCCAAGCTAACCCCCTCCCTCAACCTCACAGCCCTGATCTGGAGTCTCTCCCAGCCCAGCAACTTCCCATACGGGGGGGGGGGAGGGTCAGTCCCACAAAAAGGCCCAAATGCCCTGCACTCCTTCCATAATGCCCGTGAGGAACTAGGGTTGCCAGTTTCCAGGTGGGCCCTGAGGATCCCCTGGAATGACAGCTCCTCTCCAGACTGCAGAGACCAGTTCCCCTGGAGAAAATGGGTGCTTCGGAGGGTGAGCTTTATGACATTGGACCATGCTGAGGTCTCTCCCTTCTAGGGATGCCAGCCTCCAGGTGGGACCTGGGGATCCCCCAGAATCACAGCTCATCTCCAGACTAGAGATCACTTCCACTTGAGAAAATGGAAGCTTTGGAGCATGGACTCTATTGCAAACCACTGAGGTCCCTGCCCTCCCCGGGCACCCTCCACAAATCTCCAGGAGTTTCCCAACCTGGCACTGGCAACCCAACCCCCCTCCCGCCAGTGGCTAGGGGAGGACCTGGCAACCCTACAAGGAATCGGCTGAACAGCCGCGCACACACAGCCCCACAAACCTCCTCTGCGCCTCTTCCTAATGGAAAGCAAAAGGGGAAAGGTTAGGGAGGAGGGATGCCGACACGGCATCCAAGGCCGTCTCTGCTGCGGTGGTGATGGGACGGGGGAGTGCTGCGGCCACTGGAACCGGCTCCAGATGAGGCCCGGCTGGAGCTTTTTGGCTGCCCCGGCAACACAGCAGCAAAACCTTCTGCAGGGAGCTGAGCAGCATGCCTGGAATGGGCCCCTTTGCGCTCTCAGCCTCCTCTGCGAGGAAGGGGGCAGACTCAGAACCCACATCTCAAGCCTTCTCCTGATGAGACAGGGCTCAGGGTCTTTGGGTGGGCACAGCCTGATTGCATCACTTTGGTCTGCAGCTTTCTCTTGCCAACAGGAGGCCTCTCAGAGGGCACCTGTGCATAGAAAGGAGGTTGCTTTTTTTAAAAAAAAAATGTGTTTGGTCAGCTGGTCTATTCCTAGCAGCGTAAACATGAAGCTGCCTTATACTGAATCAGACCCTTGGTCCATCAAAGTCAGCACTGTCTACTCAGACCGGCAGCGGCTCTCCAGGGTCTTTCACATCACCTACTTGCCTAGTCCCTTTAACTGGAGATGCTGGGGATTGAACCTGGGACCTTCTGCATGCCAAGCAGGTGCTCTACAACTGAGCCACGGCCCCTCCCCTAAACTTGCACCTATGGTAGTTCTGTGCCTATCCAAATTGCTGGGGGGGGGGGGTGTTTGCAGCAAAACAGGCCCTGCATCCAACTCAGTCTGATTTCAAAGGAATCTACTTTCTTCCTATCAGTTTTCTTCATTGTCCAGCTTTCACACCCATACATAGTAATAGGGAATACGATGGCATGAATTAACTTGATCTCGGTGGCCAGCGACACATCCTTACACTTCAGAAGAAAGCAAGATAGCAGAACAGTTTTGTTTAGCCTATGCAGCCCGAGGAGGCACTGCTGACATTATGGGATGGGTCTCTTCCCCAGCCACTCATGCTGTCAAGTCACATGAACACATGAAGCTGCCTTATACTGAACCGAACCCTTGGTCCATCAAAGTCAGTATTGTCTACTCTGACCGGCAGTGGCTCTCCAGGGTCTCAGGCGGGGGTCTTTCACATCACTTAGCTGCCTAGTCCCTTTAAACTGGAGATGCTGTGGATGGAACCTGGGACCTTCTGAATGCCAAGCAGATGCTCCGCCACTGAGCCACAGCCCCTCCCTGCCCTGTTCTGCTGCCCAAGAGAGAACTCCTCTCCTGTTTGTGCATGAACACACCATCAAGGAAGATCTACCTTCAAACCAGAGGATCTGAGCTATCGCACCAGCCACACAACCAGACAGTGCAGATGGGGAAAGGCAAGGCAAGCCCACACAGCGTTCCTGCAGTGCCAGCTGAGCCCTGTGTTGGTTGGTGTTAATAGAGAGAGCCTCCAGGGAGCTGCCTCTGGAACACAGAGCGGCTGAACTGGAGTTTAACCTCTTGAGCACCAGGAAGAGCACAGCTGGCCTGGCCTGCAGTTAATTCAAAGCCACCCATCACCAACAAGTGGTTAAGAGCGGTGGACTCTGATCTGGAGAACCGGGTTTGATGCCCCACTCCTCCACTTGAGCAGAGGAGGCTAATCTGGGGAACCGGGTTGGTTTCCCCACTCCTCCACACGAAGCCAGCTGGGTGACCTTGGGCTAGTCACGCTCTCTCGGCCTCACCTACCTCACAGGGTGTCTGTTGGGGGGAAGGGAAGGTGATTTTAAGCCGGTTTGAGTCTCCCTTAAGTGGTAGAGAAAGTCGACATATAAAAACCAACTCTTCTTCCAGAAGAGGATTGGGCAACTGACAGGCAACTCAGTCGGACTGTCCCTAGCGCAGGGTGTTCCACGGGGTGGTGGGGAAGCAACCTTGGCCGGCTGCCACCGTGGACTTCTGGGTCTCTCCCCCTCTCGCGGTCTCTGGGTGAGTCAATTTTTGGCTGTCACAGCACTTGCCATTTGAGAGACGGCCAAGCCAACGCTGACCACTTCCCTCTTCTATTTCCCTGTGGCACAAGATGTTTGGCTCAGGAGCTGGGGTTGGTGCAAAATTTTGGAGGCCACTCTTCCAAAACCACATGGTACGTTTTGACTCTTGTTTTTTGTACCTCGGTCTCCTGTTTTTATACTGTACAATTGGCCGCAGTGTTTCCATCGTGTAGTCTGACTCACAGTTTTAGTGGCATTTCCTTGTTTTTTTAAAAAATCTGCAATTATGTGTTCCTCTCATTTAAAGCTTCCATCCCTTGCAAACTCTGCTGATACTGAGCCAAGAAGGGGAAAGGACAGCTGCAGGCCGCACCATGCGCTAGCTTGTCGCATTGCATGTTTCTTTGCTAAAGTGGGGTCCCCCCCACCTGCTGTCCTTAGGTACCAGTGCGCCCGCAGACACCTTTTCTGGCACCCGCCAAGTGTTTTTAGGGAGTGGGTGGGGCCAGGTACCAGCCTTGCAAGGCTAGTAAAGAAGATTTCACAGTATAAGATTCAGAGTGCAAATGCTTGGCCAGCCATTGAAATTGGGAGGGATGAGGAAGCTCTTTTCGCCTCTCCAGTGTTTTCCTCAGCAAAGGAAGAAGCAGATTGAAAGTAGGAGGGGGAAAGGAAGACGTAAAGACCCATAAGGCCTCAGCACGCTCCAAGTTTCATAGGGAAAAAATATAGGACAAGAACAAACAAAACACCAAGGGGGAGGACAGAAGATTTCTCCCTGGCATGGACAAAGAAACTCCAAGGGTAGGGGTGCATCCCTCTGATGGGCAGGACAAACACCCTGCCAGTGCCTGTTGACTTAACCATGATATGTACTTGGGAGCAATCACAGAGTTCCTAGCAATCCCTTAGGTAGGCTAGCCTGGCACTTGGAGATTCTCTGTTCTCAAGAAGAGTTGGTTTTTATATCCTGATTTTCTCTACCTTTAAGGAGTCTCAAAGCAGCTTACAATCACCTTCCCTTCCCCAGCCCACAACAGACACCTTCATGTGGGGGAGTGGGAAATCAAACCTGGTTAGGAGAGGGGCAGTGACTCAGTGGTAGAGCATCAGCTTGGCATGCAGAAGGTCCCAGGTTCAATCCCCAGCATCTCCAGTTAAAGGGACTAGGCAGGTAGGTGATGTGAAAGACCTCTGCCTGAGACCCTGGAGAACCGCTGCTGGTCTGAGCAGACAATACTGACTTTGATAGACCAAGGGTCTGATTCAGTAGACAGCAGCTTCATGTGTTCATGAGTTCTCCAGATTAGAGTCTGCCACTCTTAACCACTCCACCACACCGGCTCTCCTGGTCTTAGATGTCCTCTGGTGCCCATCCAGCTAACCCATAAAGCTCACCACATAACCTCGGGCTGCTCACGCTCTCAGCCTCATCTTCCTCAGAAGGTTATTGGTTAAGGCTACAGTGAGGAGAGGGGATCCATGTACCCCACCCCATCTCCTAAGAACAAAATGCGAAGGGACAGGGTTTCAAGCTTGCTGTAGACTCATCTGTCCAAACCTTCAAAGACAGTTTTCTGAAGTGCTGCTCCCATTTCTAACAGCTTGAGGGGGGTGTCCGTAAATGCAAAGCACCAAAAGGCCTGGGGGCGGGGTGAAGGAGGCAAAAGCAACCACAGGGGCTTTGCCCCCCACCCCCCAGAGGCGACCAAAAGGTGTTGGAATCAATCCCCTGCAGCTTTCCAGAGCTTCGGCCACTGAGAAGTATACTCAGCAGCCATAAAACCCTTCCCCCTTCTGTTAAGCTGACCCCCCGCTGAAGATCTTCCCCCTAATTCTGAATCCCAGAAGAATTAATAAGCCCCCTGAAAACTACCCTCACCATCTTAGCATTTACCAACTCTCTCCCTGCCGCCCCTATTACCTTCCAAATTCCATCTCTGATCCTTAGATAATTCTACCATATTGCATTGCTCTGGGCGCGATGTCATTTTATCCCTCCCGCCTGCCTCTCTTGCTTTTCTAAACTTCGTCCGTGGCATTTTTAACCCTTTGCTTTTCACCACATCGAAAGCACGGGAAGCCTTTTCTTGCTCTCTCCTTGCTGGGTTGGGGGGGCGGCTCAGGGAGACAGCCTGAGATCGTTTTACTCGGCTGCTGCCTTAATAATTTCTCCACCTCAGGAGTATTATAATCATCCAGCTCCGGCTACCTACTCCGTGTAAAGCTATCTTAATCAGCGGAGCCCTGACAAGTGTGTATTGTTTATCTACGTCTTCCTTGTTTTCTGCTTCAAGCTTCTCCCTCTCTTCTCCCAGAGATTATCCTCTTGTCA
The DNA here is from genome assembly GCF_029931775.1 of Euleptes europaea. Classification (NCBI taxonomy): domain Eukaryota; kingdom Metazoa; phylum Chordata; class Lepidosauria; order Squamata; family Sphaerodactylidae; genus Euleptes; species Euleptes europaea. Next base: position 9,921,910 of record NC_079330.1, on the reverse strand, counting down.
CTGTTAGGCCCTGTAACCTGGCTTCCGCTCCGGTCACGTCAATGCCAGATGGGGGCACCTTCTTCGGCACACACAGAGGCTCAGTTGGCTTTGCCACCTGCATGAAAGTTGTGGGGGGGATGCCAGCAAAGGAATGCTGTTCAAACTATTAGGAAGAACTTTCTAACGGTTAGAGCGGTTCCTCAGTGGAACAGGCTTCCCCGGGAGGTGGTGGGCTCTCCTTCCCTGGAGGATTTTATGAAGAGGTTAGATGGCCATCTGTCAGCAGTGCTGATTCCATGACCTTAAGCAGATCATGACAGGGAGGGCATTTTGGCCATCTTCTGGGCATGGAGTAGGGGTCACTGGGGGTGTGGGGGGGAGGTAGTTGTGAATTTCCTGCATTGTGCAGGGGGTTAGACTAGATGACCCTGGTGGTCCCTTCCAACTCCAACAGTGATTCTATAATTCTATGCCTTTCCTTGCCCAAGAAGAAAGGGGCATACGAAAGCACGGTCACGGGAGAAGACTCCAAAAGTGGGGGCGGGCCATGGCTCAGCGCTAATGCATCTGCTTGGCATGCAGAAGGTCCCAGGTTCAATCCCTGGCATCTCCCAGTCAAAAGGACCTCTACCCGAGACCCTGGAGAGCCGCTGCCAGTCTGAATAGCCAATACTGGCCTGGATGGACTAATGGTCTGATTCAGTATAAGGCAGCTTCGTGTTCATGCGATTCTCCTTGGCTTGCTTCCAATACCCCCTTCTGGCTGCTTTCTCTGCCTCCTCTTCACAACTTTTATTGCTTACAGCCTGATCTTCAATCCCACCCACCCCCGTCAAGTCATAGCTGACTTATGGTGACTCCTGGTGGGATTTTCAAAGCAAGAGATGTTCAAAGGAGGTTTGCCATTGCCTGCCTCCAAGTCACCTCCCTGGTATTCCTTGGAGGTCTCCCATCCAAATACTAGCCGGGATCAGGGCCCAAAGTATGCGACTGGCCCGGGGTCACCCAGCAATCTTCCGTGGCCTGAGTGGGGATTCAGAACCTGGGTTTCCCAGGTCCTAGTCCGACACCTTAACCACCATGCCACACTGGCTCTCGCTGACCTTCAATACCGGACTGCATAAGCAGAACCAGAACCAAGACAGATGGCACAAGCATTGGTTTTCTGCCACCAAACATTACAGCAGCCTCAGCAGCCATCCCACGGCTAAACATTGAGAAGATCTTCAGTGGAAGAATTAACCCAGACAATGTGACCCCTGGGCCCTGTTGCTGGACCTCCAGTTACTGGTTGGGCTAGTCACAGCTCTCTTAGAGCTCTCAGCCCCACCTACCTCACAGGGTGTCTATTGTGGGGAGGGGAAGGGAAGGCGATTGTAAGCCAGTTTTATTCTTCCTTAAGTGGTAGAGAAAGTTGGCATATAAAAACCAACTCTTCTTCTTCTTCTGGATCAGAACCCAGTCCACCTGCTGAGGGACAGCAGAGGGTCACCACTGGGTCCAGCATTCAACTCTGCTTTTGCTGAACCGGCTCTTCTTCTGCCAGCATCAGGCATGAAGGTGGGGAAATTTGCTCCTGTAACATTCTGTCTTCACCCAGCCTCTAAAGGTAAAGGTAGTCTCCTGTGCAAGCACCGGGTCATTCCTGACCCATGGGATGACGTCACATCCCAATGTTTACTAGGCAAACTATGTTTATGGGGTGGTTTGCCATTGCCTTCCCCAGTCATCTACACTTTACCCCCAGCAAGCTGGGTACTCATTTTACCAACCTCAGAAGGATGGAAGGCTGAGTTGATCTTGAGCCAGCTACCTGAAACCAACTTCCATCGGGATCGAACTCAAGTTGTGAGCGGAGCTTTTTACTGCTGTACTGCAGCGTTCCACTCTGCGCCACAGGGATCTTAACCCAGCATCTACCAGGATCTAAAAAACGATGCTGCCTGCTTTACCGCCTTTGCCTTGGAGGGAAACGTGCTTTGGTCTCCTTTCAGGGCAGCTAGCTGCGGGACACTCAACAGACCTGTGGCAGGAGCTTTTTCCTCAAACGGGGTCTATTGCACAGAGAGACCCCGCAACAGCCTGCCTGGGAGGAAGGGTGCTCTGAGTCACTCTCTGCCTGGCTGGGAGCCTCTCACAGAGCCCCGCACTTCAGGAGCAATTAGCAGCGGAGCTGAACTAATTCCCTCAGCAGCGGCTCCAACACAAACAGCCCCGCGCTGGCTCCCACTCCGCACCTCCGCGCGCACTCACCTCCGCGTTTGCAAAGGGCCAGGCCGACTGTGCCAAGAACAACACAAATAACCCTGGGCTTCTTCAGGTTAAGAGGCGGCCCGGCCAGCTTTTTCGCACACTGCAGCCCACTCAGCGACTGGCAGAAAGGCAGCCTGTGTTTGAGGACCCCTGGAGGGCCGAGAGAGAGAAAAAGGGGGACAGAGAGCGGAGGAGAAGCGAGCCCCCCAAAGAAAGCTCAGTGTTTGCAAAGCCGCCGTCGTCGCCACCCCGAGTCCAAGGCGGAAGGGAAGGACGGGCGACAAAGTCCCGGGTGGGGGCTGCGGTTTCCAAACAGCCCCGGCTTTCGAAGAGCTCCACGGAGAGGATATAAATACTCCGCAAACGGCACCTGTGTGGCAAGAGAGCCATGCCTGCCGGCCAACATCACTTTGGCTCCTACAGCTGAAACAACAACGGGATGGGGGGAGAGGGAAGCCAGCTCTGGGGGCCTTTGCAACCTCTAGCCCTGGGCAGAGCAGGAGAACATGGCACCACTGGGACCCCTGGCCAGGAAGTGCTTTGGGAGTGGGGATGGGGGGGAGCCCCCACTCTTCCCAGCAAGGTGTCGTGCCCTGAGGCTGCAGGCAGGGTGCGGCCATGTTGAGGAGCGTTTCGCCAGTAGAAAAAGGACCTGCTGGAAGCTGCCGCAAAGAGCCCTTCCCCTTTTCTAGCTGCAAACACGAGAAACACAGGAACTCCAAGCTGGCCCTGGCTTCCAAAACAAAAAGCTGCTGCCAGGAAATTGCTTCTTGCTAGAGTAGGGCTTTATTGAGGGGGGGGGGCGGTTTATACAGAACTGCTCCAAAACTGCTCTTTAGAATTTCACATGGGCTTCTCCACCTTTATGAAATCCTTCACATGAACACATGAAGCTGCCTTATACTGAATCAGACCCTTGGTCCATCAAAGTCAGTATTCTCTACTCAGACCGGCAGCGGCTCTCCAAGGTCTCAGGCAGGGGTCTTTCACATCACCTACCTGCCTAGTCCCTTTAACTGGAGATGCTGGGGATTGAACCTGAGACCTTCTGCATGCCAAGCAGATGCTCTACCACTGAGCCACAGCCCCTCCCCTTCACAGGGGCTGGCACGACTTCCAGGATGTTTAATGGGACAAACCATCCAAACTCCTAGGCAGAACCAGAAGGGAGAAGAGGGTGCATGCTTTATGCTGGCAAAGGGCAGGTCAAAGGGTCTCACAATCTAGAGTCACACCCTTCTAAGCCCATTGACTTCAATGGACTTAAGTATAACTCTGTTTAGGACTTAGCTCCCCCCCCCCCCCACACACACACACACACTTGAAAAAGAAGACATGCACAGTGCTGGCAGTACTAGACCTGTTGCGCTTATTCTACTAACCTGGGAAGATTCAGACTCACCAGCGTGGTGTAGTGGTTAAGAGCAGACGACTCCAATCTGGAGAACTGGGTTCAATTCCCCACTCCTCCACATGCAGCCTGCTGGGTGACCTTGGGCTAATCACGGTTCTCTCCGAACTCTCTCTGCCCCACCTACCTCACAAAGTGTCTATTGCAGGGAGGGAAAGGGAGGGCAATGGTAAGCTGCTTCGAGACTCCTTAAAGGTAGAGAAAGTCGGGATATAAAAACCAACTCTTCTTCTATTTTTTTCTGGTATCAGTGGGCAAGGTTCTAAAAATATCTCCCTGCCTTTAGGTGTTCACCCAATCTTGACCAAACAATTAAATCATTGAGGGAAGAAAGACTCTGAATCACATTTAGTGAGCTTCACAAGTTCACAAAAGTCTTTTTTTTTAAATAATAAAAACCCTCCCCCTATGAAATTATTCTCCCTCGAGCTTTCTCCACACCCTTGTATCCTTCTTCAGCTTTAGCATTTAATTTTAAATTCAATGTACTTCAAGAAAGCTGGATGCAAGCGAGATATTATATTAAAATGTACTGTTACTTAAGATGTAATAAAGTTTTTTTTTTAAAAGAAGGCCACAAAAGTCATTAGTTCCCATGCTGATGTATCCCACTAGTCCTTTGCGCCTAAGAGGAAGAAAGGTGTACTTCTCACGACACAGTCCTGCCTGGTTATCAGAAACAATTCCTAGCACAGGGAAGTAGCTATTTACAAAGCTGGAGTAAACAAAACGAAACTTGGATCTACCTTGACTTTGGTTTACTTTTGCTAGTCACAGAACTTGGACTACAGGATGGCCGAAAGGGAAGGAATTCTTACACTGCTCTAGCAACAGGAAGGAGATCAAAAACTGTATGTTCAATTGCAGGGAAGTCATTGTTCAAGGTCCCACACCACCTCTCACACTGCCCACAAAGGCTATACTGTTCGACACAACACTGCAACACCCAAAACCATTTGCCAGCCAGAGGCCGCGCAACAATGCTGGGACTCAAGAAGCACAGCGAGACGCTGCAAAGAGCAGACTTCCTGGGCCGGAGGGTCCCCGCACACCTGGTCCCAGCTGCTAGGCTCTGTTGATCTCATGGAAGCACATATGTAAACAGTTCTGCCGCTTGGCTGCTCTCTTGAGGTTGTGCATAGATGCCAGAAATGTAAATGACTGCAGCCAAACGCCAGCTTGAGGCTGCTGGACAAGCACCACCTCCCCTCCAAGCGGTGCAACAAACATCATCTCTCCGGAGGGAGGGAAAGAGGAAGTGGAGCAGGAAAAGTTGATGTAGCCTTGCCATCTTGTGGGCTCCCTCGGAAGCGCACAAAGATTGGCTCTTTGCTCCTTACCACGAATAATTAAAGGTAAAGGATTACACGCACCGAAGTCATTGCTGACCCATGGGATGACGTCACATCGTGACATTCACTAGGCATGTTTACGGGGTGGTTTGCCATTGCCTTCCCCAAGTCATCTCCACTTTACCCCCAGCAAGCTGGCTACTCATTTTAACAACCTTGTAAGGATGGAAGGCTGAGTCAACCTTGAGTCAGCTACCTGAAACCGACTTCTGTCGAGATCGAATTCAGGTCATGAACAGAGCTTTTGACTGCAGTACTGCAGCTTTTTACTCTGCGCCACGGGGCATTATCAGGGTCATTACACAGAGCCGGCGCGCCTGAGAGACAGAGAGAGAGAGCAGACGAGCGGGCGCGCTGTCTCCCCCCCCCCCGCCGTGGAGAATGGCCGGGTCCCACTTTCCCTTGCCCTCAATGGTTGCGAGGCTAAAGCCTTCCCTCCCCTCTAGCCGCGCGATTGCTGGGCGGGCGGCTCGGCGGTTCCTGCCCCCCCCCCGCCTATCAGCTGTTGGGCGGGCTTCCTTTGGTAGACCTGGCCTCCGGCTGAGTCCCATTGGGAGGCCATGTCTACCCACTGGCTTTCTTGGCGGTAGACCTGGACTCTGAGGAGGGGAAAAAGTCCCCCTTCAGAGGCTAGGTCTACCAATTGGCTTCTATGGGCCTCCGGAGGCCAGGTCTACTGCCAAGAAAGCCAATGGGTAGACCTGGCCTCCCAATGGGACTCAGCCGGAGGCCAGGTCTACCAATAGGCTTTTATGGCGGTAGACCAGGCCTCCAGACGAGGACCGGACGGGGAGGGGGAAATGGCAGGGACTTACAATTTAATTATCATCAATAAATAAGATCACTATTAAGTATGATATCAAGTTTTATTCAGTGTACCTATAGTTTAATTAAGACTTAAAACTTTAATTAAAGTTTATTAAGTTAATAAACAGTGTACCTACCTATATAGTTTAAGTTTAAGAAATTTGGCTTTCAAAAGAAATCTCAATCATTGTACTGTTGATATTTAGCTCTTTTGACTAATGAGTTTGCCGACCCCTGTACTACACCAAGGAAGGAAAGTGTGCTCCGTTGCTTGTTCGGCTCCTGTGAGGAACAGGGCACCAGGCTGCTTTCCTGAGTCCTGTACCAGTGGATCGAAGTCAGACAGGAATGCAATCTCCGTTAAACAGTGGTGGGCCAACTCCTGCACTGAAATACTTTACCCTTCCCTAGCTTTTTTTACTGAGATTACTCAAATTCACCTTTTTGTGCTTAAAAACAAAACAAAAAGGCAAAAAACAAAGACATTTTGTACAAACCACCTTACGGAGAAAGCATCAGAACCAGCAGGTGATTTTTATGCCCAACTCTGAACAGAGGTTTTCCTTTAACATGCAGTTTTTATGACAGACTAGCAGATGCCTTGAGAAGAATCCTGGCCCTTCTTTGCTTAAGACAGGCTACTTCCCGTTCTTTAACTCTTTTGGTCTACAGCATATACCCACCGAGCCATTGTTTTGCAAGCTAGCCTGCTTCCTGACAGACAATTGCAACCAGTCAGAATAATCAGAATACTGGGGAGTTCCCCTTCACTGCCCCACACACACATACAGAGGAACTGAGAAGCACACGACTTTCACCACACCAGTGAGCCACAGACATTAATGTCTACTACAGGCTCATAGCAGTATTTGACAGATACTTTATTTTTAAAAGCCCTAACCAGGTAGATAGCTCTGCAGAGGACAGCTAAGGGGGAAGACATCCAGCAACGTGTGAAGGCGATGAAATCCTGCACAGTATGCCCATGTCCATCTCCTCTTGTCACAATTCCCTTGTTATCATAAACCCACATTCTGGAAAAGTATGGATCTTGCAGCCTGCTAATTACTTCCTCAGTGTGTTCTACGTATACATAAATTGCTTTCCAGCTACCAAACTGGCATTTCACGCTGCAGGACAATTGTACCTGGCTTAAAAAGTACAATTTTAGCCCTACGCAACCGGAAGACGATCAGTCCACAGGCAGCTGAATAGTATATGCCTGTGTTTGGCCAAACCACAACACTGTTTATGGAGACAAAGACAGACAGAGCAACTCGACAGTTTCAGAAAGAGCTCAAGTATAAGTCAGTGGCAGGAAAAAAAGAGTCAGAAGAATATTATCATTTGATTTGTGACTCATTCTTGTGGCATTACTGCTGTAGGAGTCTCTTCAACAGATATCTCAACTAGACCTTGACAAGTTTTACAAGCCCAGAGTGCAAATGCTAATTAGTGAGTATCCCAAAAGGTTTTGTTTAAAAAAAAAAACATTATGAGAAACCAAACTTCTTTTTGGGAAGGATGATACCGCATTTGATCTCCTGAAATCCAAACCAGAAACCAACTAAATCAAGGGTAAATATTTTATCTTGAGTAGAAGTATTATGGAATGCTAAGTTCCCCCAAGCTCTAACTCTGAGGCAAAAAGCAGATCTCTCCTTAGAATATAGGCGCCAATTAAGTCAAAAAATTTGGGGGTGATTAATTTCAGAGTATGAATAAACTGGCCAAAAAGCACTCAGCAAGGAAAAGGAGCACAGTCAAACTGATGGTTGAAATAGGGTGGTGAAAGCCTCGTAGCTCAAGATGAGATTTTAAGAGTACGTAAATGCGGGTGTTTTCCAAGATATGCAAACTAAGGCATGAGTTGGGTCAGGGGAAATAAATTATGCTCAGCCAGGCTTGTGAAGATACTTTATGTTTAATACATCTGAAAAAAATGCATATACAAAGAACTTAGACATGGAAAAAGCATCAGTTCAACACTAACGAGTCTACAAGAATTAGAGTCTGGGAAGATTTGAGAAGTATTAAGCTGGAGTATAGTTCTGGTAAGATCCTTATTAACACTGGAGTCAGAGACCCTCATATGATATCTATCACACTGAACGACGTGACTTGGGCATCCAGAGCTACTGATGCACTTTTAGGGTACTTCATCAATTGGTCCCCAAGGTGCCATATATTGACCATCTTTCCCCTCTGTGGTTTTTCCTGCTGAGGCGTGTCTCATTCCCCTCCCCCTCCATCCAAGGTTAACGCTGAACCGTTTTAGAGGCACAGTCAGCTTGTTAGCTTCAAGCCACCGTGGCAGCATGCGAAGGCCATGGAGGTGGGTTCCTAAACAGCAGTTCTGCTGCTGATAATCAGAGGCCTGTGCTTGCCAAAAGAGGGACCCGGTTAAGTCAACTCAGTCTAATGGATTTGCCTGAAAGATGCAGTTCTCCCCTCTTCATTAACACCTAATGATGTCAAGTTTTGGAAAACTAACCACAAAAAAGTAATTGGCAAAGTTGGGCTTTAAAAAAAAAATACACTCACACACACACAAAAAAGCTTTTGGCTGAATTCATGAGTAAAGGGCTCATTTACACTTTATGTGTTAAAGGGCAAGATCGGAATTTCTGACCTACTCAGAGAAAATAAAGGGAAACAGATCCAAGGCAACTGTAGAGGAGATGCAGATTAGAAGGATGCAGTATACACCCTTCTTCAAAAGGAGCACCGGTTGGGGACACTTTCGCTTTCCGAAAAAACGATTCAAGGACTGAAACCTGCTCACCCCCCCAAAACTGCAAGCTGGCCATGGAAAAACCAAGTTGTACCAGCCTGGCTTGATGGGATAGGAGCCTAACGGCCAGAGCCTAGAATTAGTCTTAAGAGAGAAAAATCACCACAAGCATGCCTGACTTTTAAAAACAAAGTTTCAACAGTAAACAAAAAGACTAGTACTGATCAGTGTTTGTTGAATACATTATTTTTTTAAAAAAATTAGTCTACCTGAAGGGCACTGGAGAAGAGCACTAACATTTTCATCTCACACAGGGGAGGGTATGGGTACAGGGTGCACGGCATTTGTCATTATTGCAAAAAGAAAAAAAATAACCAATTGGAAAATCTGAATCTTTAATTTGATTTCAACATTGCTTTTAGTATGACATCAACACCAGCTTTGCAGAAAGGGCCGTGAAGGGACGTTCATAGCAGCACACACCTGCGGCTCTTCTTCGGCTCCGGGGGTTCCAGGGCAGCCAATATCGCCTCGTCAAATACATTCTTTAGGCCTTTCTGAAAAGGGGCAAAGAGAGAGGGGCGGTCTCATTTTCTGGGTTATTAAATGCAAACCATGTAAAAACCCACAAAGGCAAAGTGGTGAGGAATAGGATTCCACAGTGAAGCAACATTCCTTCCTGAGTGTTCTGGGTGTTTTGTTGCCTGGATTAGGTCGTTGTGTTTATTGGCTGCTTTGAAAGCAAAGCACCTGATATTTAAAGCCATCAAGATTTTCAACCAGGCCTGTGTATTTCAAGAGATAAGAGCACATGTGCTGAAGCAGTTCTCTCACCCACTGAAGAGTGTTAAGGCTGACATCACATTTTACATGCTAATGGCAATGCAGAAATGCCCAGAGTTCAAAATGAAAGAAGAAATGATTCCAGGTCAGAGGACAAGCGACACCCAAGTTGGGTCAGCAAGCAAGCAAGGATGGAGAACCCTTTGGCGTAATCCGGGCAAGCTCCTGTGAAGTACCCTAATGTTATTGAAGCAGCACAGGAAGATTTCAAGCAGTGAATGGGACCAGAGTCCAGTAATGAAAAAGGCACAGGTAGGTACTAGATAATGCATAAATGTTAAAGTGAAGCAAAATGAATGCAAACAGGAATAATGCTTCATCAGGCATTTATACAAACAACTAATTTTTAATTTTGAAATTTAAGGTAACTACAATTGTACTTTTTCCTTCCTTCAGACAACAGAAGTCAAAAAGTATAACTTTACTTTTACAGTCGCAAGCTCTGAGTGATTAAAATGAGGGCTACCATGTCATTGAAAACAGAAGTTTGACATCTGTCAGGCAGTAGCAGATACACTGAACTTCCTCCCCCTGCCCCTGAAAACCAACAAATATTCCACTACAACACAAACAGCCAAAGCAACAGCAAGCCCCACTGCACAGAGGAAAACCAGAGATTCCTTCACCATTTCAGCATCACTTGCAGGTCACCATGTCAGGTACAATCATCATGCAAATACAGTTATAACAGAGTCACAAGAGGGGGGAAAATTGCACATTACTTTTCATTTGGCTATCAAAAATCTCTTACCAGTTTGCTTTTTTCCTCTCAAGTGTTACTTTTAGTGATACCCTCAACCCCTTAACCAATACCCTAAACCAAAAAGCTATAAAAATCCATCAACCCAAAAAGCAAAAGGTTTAAGCGAGTCCAGATCATGTTCCACAGTCATAACAAGTTGTATAAACAGTTTCCAATCCAAAAGCTAATACAGAGTTTGCTCTAAGACATTCAGTAAAAGACACGGCTTCTTTGAGTCAGGATGGTTTTATTTGTTTTGCAACCAGCTTTCTACAGCATCGGGACAGAGGAAGCAGCAACAAGAAAGGAAAAAAGAGGAAACTGTTTAGAATATACAGCATTTCCGTTTGGGTTGAGTTTCCGGAGGCTCGAGAGCAGCTAGGATAGCCTCATCAAACACATTCTTCAGACCTCTCTATAAGACAGAGGGGAGGAGAAAAAAATAGTAGCTAGGTTAGAGGATTAGAGAGAGAGACACAAGCAGATACAAAGAGCATTCAGGATAAAGGTGGTCAAGCGAAGCAGATTTACTTTTGTTAAAAAGCAAATCTTCAAGGGAAAAAGGAAACAGACAAGCACAGTAAGGAAGTTGCAAGAAGGTCACTAGAATAAAAAGATCTTTCCTATGTGCTAAGTACATTTCCACAAGCATCTTCTCATGGAGAAATAGTTTCCTTGTTTTAGTAGATTAAAAAAAATGCATCCTGGGCTCAAAATGACACGCAATAATCTTGTTTATTCCTAACACCAAAACGATCAAGTGACACATCCAGCATTAGCTGTATCTTTTTTTAGATATTAACCCTAACCCCCAGTCCTGGGAAGGAAGGGAAGATCAATGCAAGTATTATCCTCAAAATAAAAACAGATCAGTTGTTTAAAAAGCAATTCCCTAGATAAAAAAAGATAATGCATCTCGCAAAAGATTAGGATATGTTCCTACATGGTGGCAGTAACAGCTACAGTCCATTTCACTGACTACAGTGCCAAGGAGTGGTGCCTTGCCAGAAGTCTGATTTCAGGAGCAGGCACAGACAAAACTTTCTGCTTGTCATTAACATCTGGGATTTCATGACGATGTCATCACAGGTAAAGGTGAGTTACAGCCAGGCCAACGGAGTGGCCCACTTCCAAGCATTCCCTTTGTTCACAGCTCTTCAATGTCACTTTACCACTCAAGAGCAGCAACATAGGCTCTTTCTTCCCACTATGTCCCACCTGACAATTCTACAAAAGCTGTCTTCTTAGGAACATAAGAAAAGCCCTGCTGGATCAGACCAAGGCCCATCAAGTCCAACAGTCTGTTCACACAGTGGCCAACCAGGTGCCTCTAGGAAGCCCCCAAACAAGACAACTGCGGCAGCACCATCCTGCCTGTGTTCCACAGCATCTAATATATTCGGCATGCTCCTCTGATCCTGGAGAGAACAGGTATGCCTCAGGACTAGTATCCATTTTAACGAGTAGCCATGAATACCCCTCTCCTCCTCTTCTTGCTATTGGAAGGACTGGTAAGACGGTCCAGTAATTCACCATTGAGGAAATTATTGGGGTCAGCTGTGAGTTTTCCATTAAGCGTGCAGGAACTACAAATTTAAATTATATACATAATATTTTTTTCAGCACTGTGCTGAACATTGTTAAAAAAAAAAATCTCTGCCACCTCTTCAGGGCTTCCAAGTCCAGGAAAGCAAGAATTACTTGTGATCTATTGCTAGCACAAACATACCTTTATGAAATGCTAAATACTATCTCTGGTCAGATACAACAATTCTAGCAAGTCAAGAAAGCCAAACAAGGGAAATCAAGAAATGGCAGCTCCATGGAATCAGGTGTACTAAACACCCTAACAAACAAACACTTTAGGCCACAACAGTCACATCAGCGTACCCAGCTTTGATCTGCAGCAAAAAGATGGGACTTCCAGGAAAAGAAACAGTCATTTTGACTGCCATAAACCGGCAGTGATATTTATGACAGAAACCAAAAAAGCGCTGGCTGGACTTGCAGTCAAATCCATATACAGAGATTTACAGTGCAATTGTAAGCACACTCAGAGCCTGAAGTCAATGGAATAAAGGTGTATGGGTTTAGGATGGCACTGCTGGAGACTGCATCTGCAAATACGTATCTTGCATTCACAGCCTGCAGCTACAAAAGGAGACCCTTGCATTTTTTTGTAACTTTAACCAATCTCATATGCAAGTTTTAAAGTTGTGCATATGGTAATTGACACCTAGTCAAAGAAAGCAGCTATCTACAAACATTGGCATCTGAAGCAAATTTCAACCACTTCTCTTTATCAAAAGAGATCAGCTTAAACCAAAATTTAAATCACTGATTCATTTCCCCATTTAGTCTGAATTGTTTCTGCACAGAAGTGAGCCTCTATTGCCATACCCATGAAAATGTGTTGATTTAAACCTGAAATATTTATTCTATTTATTTCAGGCACGTTAATTGATTTTAATACCTATCTCCTAAATTGACCCTAGGCATTGCTTATTTAATAGAAAACTAGTGCAGCTTGACATACAACACAAAGTTTCATGTTCATACTGCATGGTATGTAGAGTTAAATATTCATAACTTGAGTACAGACTACGTTGTACAGCACAGGCAGTTAGATGGCATGAAACAAATACAAAAGATCACTTACAGGGTGGTCTCTACTGATTGTCCTGACAAGACAGAATATGAGTTGTTGTGTTTGTCAATGCCTGCTCTAACTATATGCCATCCTTGGATTAGAGACACAAGGGCTTGGGCGGGGGGGACTGGAAAAATGTGTAACAACTTATTTTTCTGATCTTCCACCCTAGCTAGTGTCTACGGAACACTGAAAAAAACGGCTGTGAAATACGTTTTTGGGACTGAGTGGAATGCTTTTTACACAAGGTTTGCTCAAAACATGTAGCATGTCAATTTACGAAAGTGTTTAATCAAAATCATTTAGAGCCAAGTTAGATGTGAATAAATGCCCATGGACTGCCTCCCTCATAAGTACCAATTTACCCATGGATCAGAGAAAAGGGGTTTTTTTTAAGCACAGAGAGCAAAAGCCTTTACTTTCCATTTCCTCTCTGCTCTGTTTGAAACATTTATCCTACTCTACTTCAAGCAAAATACAGTAAGCTATGGCAGAGGAAGTTTTGTGTTATTAAAAAAACCCAAACAAACCATCTTCCTGACAACACAGCTAACATTTAAAGAACTACTACCAATTTTAACATTACTCAATGAAATATGGTATATCATTACGTTGTAAGCCAAAATAATTTCGGGCAATATAAGTCAAGCAAAGAAAGGTCATAAACAGGGTCAAAGAAAATAAAACAAAACAGAAGTCCAGTGGGACCTTAAAGACTAACACTGAAACAGATGTTAGTCTCTAAGGTCACACTAGACTTCTAATTTGTTTTGCCACAACATCAAGCACGGCCACTGCTCTGCAATTATCAGTTAATATCATCTGCGGGGCTTCCCTTGTAATCTCAACTTAAAGAGTTAAATAAGCAATGGTAACTGAAATCTGATCTTGAGAATTCCCAGTCCTTCCTTGGTGTTTTGCTTTCTAAAGCACTAATATCCCTCTCAAATCACAAGGGCAGGCAAAGTAGATCCCTTTATTCAAAGCATTATGCACAAAGTTCTACTTAGAATGTCAATGTAGATCAGCCAAGATTTCAAGCAAGGATCATTCACAAAGAAACGCCTCACCCAGAAAAAAATGGGTGTACAGGGTTTGCTACTGCTCACCCAGTTAAAATGCAACTGATGTCAAACCCTAACTCTGTCACATACCATTAACTAGAAATATATACGACTATTGCTGGTAGCATCAAAGTTCTATGAACAACCAATAAAATTCCATGGAATGCCTACAAATGCGTTCTTCAGCCTTGTCTATACAACTTCAGATGATAGCAAAAATAAAACTATGACCCATAAAATTTACTGTGCATGACTTAAGTCACAAATACCTAAAAGTACTGCCTATTCCTAAACTACATTTCAGAACATTTGTGTAGACAACTACAGCCATTATACCCGACAATAGTAGTCCAACATAAGCCGCCATCCAGGTTCCATACTATCACTTATATTTCAATCAGGTTTACACTTTTACATGTTGGGATACTTCAACTACTGGGTCTGCTCTGTGCCCAGAAACAAATGAGTTATACATTTTAAGTTGGGTTAGGAACACAGTACTAATTCTGTCTCCTTCAATGAAGGCCCCATGAGTTATGTAAGATCTTGGCATAGTCCCTGTCAAAATGAAACAATGACATTGTTCTGTGCAGTGTACTGTTTCCCCCCAATACATACACATTTCAAATGACTAATATCTCAACATTAAAGTTATTAACACAACCACTAGGACCTCTTTAGAATACCCCATGACCTTGAGATGTCCACTTTATTTCTAGTTAGCATTTTAAGTTAGCCTTTTTTAATCAAAGAATTAATTTGCCTTACACAAACCTTGTTCACCCTACTTGCTTGGTGATAAACCTGTGCCTGGAACAAAATAAATTAGGCCTGACAAACATTCAAGATGATGAACAGAGTTAAGTTTCTAGAGTCAACGAAACTGTTTCTAAAAGGCTTCACATTTGTAGTCAACATGGTGAACTCCAACAGAAAAACTCACCTTCCAATACAGGATGCTGATTTCCCATTGCTGAGAAAGAAAAGGCAGTCCAGAGGACCATAACAAGCAGGCTTACCTGTGTGAGTGCAGAGCATTCCACGTATTTGACAGCCTTCAAGTCCCGTGCCAGTTTTTCCGCAGTCTCAGGAGTAATAGGCTTCTGCTTATTCTTGGCAAGTTTCTCAATTGTTGAAGGGTCATCTCTGAGATCAATTTGGGTCCCAACAAGCAAAAAAGGAGTCTTTGGACAATGGTGAGTGATTTCAGGTACCCACTAAAAAGAGAAAAGATAAATATCACTAGCCATCGCACACTAATTAATGTGGTCAAATATCACAGGATATTTTACAAAGCCTTACAGACAGGAGTCTGCATGGGCTTCTGGGGGGGAAGGGTGTCTCACACTCACCTTTTCTTTCACATTTTCAAATGAAGATGGTGAGACCACTGAGAAACAGACCAGAAACACATCTGTCTGTGGATAGCTGAGGGGCCGTAATCTGTCATAATCTTCCTGCCCTATTATAATCAAATATATATATATATTAATCAACAGTTCTGAAGCGTCTATACACCCATATGTAAAGAGCAAGCTTTTACCAAGCTGCAAAGACTTCACAAGAAATAAAACACTTCTGCAGTCAGACAAGGAAGAGAGCTTCTTCCTGACCATAAGGAAATCAAAAGGGGAGACTAAGCCAGGGAACAATTATGGCCACCCTCTGGAACCAGCATGACAAGAACACTACTAATGTACTAATTCCACAGGCAGTAAGAGCCTTACTCGGGTCAATGTCAGAGAGTCAAAGCACTAGCAATCCAACTCTTACTTCACAGATAAAGTAGTCTCTTACATTCAAAGAAATGCTGCCATGCAACTTGCCAATCACTGTGACAAGTAACAATTGCTCCCTGCTGAGTAGCACACAGTAAATCACAATTTCACCTGTCCCTCCAGTCTGTCTGCCACAGCAGGTAAGCCATGGGAGCTACCACAAGCTATTTCCAGATGTGTGTCCTAGTTGTTAAAGCAAGAACTAGCAGAATGAATTTATCCCATCCTTCATTTTCAAATTTAGCAATGCTACAAAACAGAATGGAAGCTGAATGCATAGCCATTTCCCCTTTGGCTAAAAGCAAGAGAAAAGAAGAGTGCTGTGAAGGCAGTCAATGTGATGCTGCACTGTCCTAATACTTCAGACTCAGCAACTTAAGAAATGTTTCTTGCATACACACCCCTAATACAAAGTGCATTCAACACCCAAATACATTCTACTCTTCCCATAATACTGGTTATCTCAAGCCTCTGCCCTTTCATTACTTCCCTGTATTGGCCCATTATTCTTCCACCCTGCATCTTCTGCATTCCCACATGGAAATGCTTCCCATGCTCATTTTTTTTACACTGAGCTGTAGCCTCTTCCCCTAGCAGAGAACATGAATCTTACTCTTGTATCATCAGTTGCTTTCACAAGCTCACATAATGAGAACAGGAGTCCCTGTGGCCATGGACCAAATACAGAGAAACTCACTAAATGGTGGTCACATGAACACATGAATCTGCCTTATACTGAATCAGAATCTTGGTCCATCAAAGTCAGACAGGCAGCAGCTCTCCAGGGTCTCAGGCAGAGATCTTTCACATCATCTATTTGCCTAGTCCCTTTAACTGGAGATGCTCTACCACTGAGCCATACTTCCTGTGGCAAATACTGCGGTCCCATGTTGCATCAAAACATCAAATGAATGAAGCATCAAAATAATGAAAGATGGGAGAATGTTTGGTTTAAATTTTGCTTAAAGTAAGCAAGCTATCAAGTCACCATGAGCTTTAGATAAACATACAATAACATAACTTGCTTAGCTCCTCTGAGGCTAGATTAGCATAAAAATAAAAGCCTACCTGCAGTATCAAACAGGCCTAAAGTATATGGCTCGCCACCAATCATCACTGTTACAGCATAGTTATCAAATACCTAGAAGGGAAAAAAGGAAGGGAGAGCTTGAGGCACAAACTCACTTTTCAAAAATGAATCACAAGTCAGATATGACCAGTCCAATAGCTAAACAAAGGTGTGGACTTGGACTGATTAGTCCACCTATCAGGGCTGAATGCAGCAACACTAAAGTAAAGGCATACGTCAATGACGGGAATCTTAAAAGCAAGACAAGACAAATACTGTAAGAGAGGTTTGTGCTGGCATTATATAATCAATGCACATGCCACCTAAGACAGCAGCATGTATTCGTCTACCACTCTGAGCAAGGTGTGAAGCCTTCCTCCAACTTGCGTGGCTGTTCAATCGGCGAAAGGGCCATTTATATTGAAGGGAGGCTCCTTAAACTTAAGGAAGTTCCACCAGTCTACAATAGGATACATACCTATGTGTTTACCAGGGACTAGCAAATGGGCTGAAACTGTGACCTAACAGCTCAGCTGTATTTCTACTAAATGGACAGGGGGAGAGGGAGGAACTCACTCCAAGGAGGGATACTACAGCCACATACAGAGCTGTGCTGAGGAAGAAGTAGTGAGGAAAGTCTTCCTGACTACCTAATCAGTTACAGAAAGGATTATTTAATTTCCTCAACACAGCCCCCCTCCTCTACCTGTGTAGTTATTAGTCCATGCAGGTCCTGAGATTTCAACTTTCCTGGTCAAAAAGGACTGTTGGACAGAGGTAAAAGAAGGAAAACATCTGCAGTGCCATGTCCACAGACTGCTGGATCCAGCTCACTATATGCAAGTATATTGCTTAATAAACATAATCCTAATTCCTTCTTCTACAAATTAAACAGAAATATAGACAAGTTTCAACTTTTACTTACTGTTGGTACATATTCCGATGGGAATTTGTTTGTTGTATAGGAAATTAGAAGACATGTTTTACCAACGGCTCCATCTCCAACAACTACACACTTAATCGTCTGCATAGCTAACGTCTGCTATTGTATCAGGTCCAAGATAAATCTATAAAAAGGAAAATAAATCTGATGGTTTGATCTTAGTAGAAAACACAGTACTACCAAAACATCTGTAGAAGCATTTCAAGAAGCGTTCCCTAGCAGCTGCTTCAACTGCCAGGAATTTAACTTCATCCCCAAAATAAAGATGGCAGAAAGAAGAGAACATAGTCTTGAAAACAGAGCCCCTTCCTTCTCCATTTATCTGACAAGGAACCCCAGTGTACTGCAGAGATTTCTGGGGCATAAGTACGTGTTATCGCTTTTTTGCCCTTGTCAATCAGGCATAGAGAAAGGTTTCTTACAAATACAAGGGATTTTCTTGATGGATGCATTACTAAAAAGGCACTACGCCATGAAAAACATGTATTGATAGCTAAATGCTTCTTTGTTTTAAAAAACACAGAAGAATTTCAATCAGTATTTCAATGATGGATCGCCATTTCACGCAACTGCTATACACGGAACAGTGATACGGCACACAGATCTACACTCGATAAAGTTTGTCTAATCAGGAATTCAAAGTTTGTAGAATGCACTGAACTGCATTCTTCTAGCTAAATTTGGGATCTTCTACCAACATATCCTGTACAATAGCTGGGGTTGGCTCTTAACCACATGCACTTTCCTTCCTGTTTTGCAAGCAGTCAGAATTAGCAATCATATCCCAGATGAGACGAAGAACTAAACAATTAATTGCATAAGTTAATTAAGATTTTTTTCAAACTAGAAGCACCAAAGTTACAAGCACACCGAAGAACCAGTCAACTGAAGGGACGCTTGATGCCAAGGAACCTAGATTAAATTATACACTTAGTATCATTACAAAATAAGGACTGAAGTCCAACATCTAATTTTACTAAGCTGCCCTTAATCAGTTTCCAGTTATGAAACCGAAAACAAGCTAGAACACACATGCAAACCTGCTGTGAAAGGTTTTTCCCCCCTGAAACTGAAACATTTTGGCAAGTTGCATATATGCATCTTCCCCTTCCAACACATGCAACCCATTCTTATGTCGGCTGTTTCCCTGAACTAAAAGCACTATTCCTACTTTACCAGCATAGGTGTTCTCCATTTGATGAGATCACAGCCCCTCCTACTGATGAAAGTGTATTCTCAAGTCACTGCACTTTGCCTTGCTTCCCTTTCCTGTGAGACAAACTGACCACAAACAACGCAGAGGAGAGTGAGGCAACAAAAGGTCCACCAGCTTTGCCTTTTCACAGCCCAGCTTCGAAGGCATAGCCTACTGGTGCAACGGGAGTCCTTCTGCAGTATCCACTGTAGTACCTTGGGTAGGCCTATCTGGTTTTAACTGGAATTTTTCAAAGTCTATTATTGCAAGCCACCTTGAACCACAAAGAAAGGTAGGGTGTAAATGTTCCAATAGATAAATAGATGCTAGCAGAACAAGCCACGCCCCCCAATGCATGAGAATCTCACAGCAGAGTTTGCCACTCTCTCAAGTATAGTTTGAGAAATGCCTATTGAGAAATGCCTATTGTCCCAACCCTCACCATCAGAATAAGCTAAAAGTATGTGTTTTAATTTAATGCTTTTCACAGTGGATTAGTTCATATCATGATTTGAAGCTACTGATTTCAACAGCCTCCCATTTGGTAATTCAGGTATTTTCCCTAAAACCAAAGTTATGAGGGAAGGCATCTTGGTGATCTTCTGGGCACGGAGTAGGGGTCACTGGGGTGTGTGGGGGGGAGGTAGTTGTGAATTTCCTGCATTGTGCAGGAGGCTGGACTAAATGACTCTGGTGGTCCCTTCCAACTCTATGATTCTATTCTATGACCAGCTTGCTAGAACCATTCAAACATATGCAAAGCTTGATATAACTTTTATATAATCCAGGAGGGGAAGACAAACCTTTGTTCATTCCACCCACGTTTTTGTTTGTTTTTTGTACTGCATTATTCTTCTGCTTGACAACTGTGAAATTAATGGATTTGTATTTGCGAAAGCTCTAACACCATTTACTTGCAGACCAAGCTTCCTGGTCTTTCCAGAAACAAAGGCTGGTTGGGTGACAACCATACACTGAAAGTACCAGACATGTTGTAGAGCTCAGGTAGTTATAAAGCACAAAAGGGAGCACACAATAAACCAGGTAGATTCAGCCAATAACCTTGGCAACCTATGAGACAGCATCTCTTAGAACTGGAGCAGGATTCCAAAATCAAAGATCACTCGCCCACCATGGGACCCTAGGACCAAGCGCATCATACATGTATCCTGGCCTCAAAGGACAGCTTTTTGAACAGCTCACAGGTATAGTTTCAGAAGACCGAATGCACTGTAATACTAAACCCAGATTCTGTTTTAAAGCCTCACAGTCCCAAGACCCTTATTTAAATTAAAAGCAGAAAACTATATTAAAACCATTTTTATTTTTTTTCAAAGTAACCCTACTTTCAGCCACACTCATACTTGCTTCCCCCTGGCCTACCTAATCCAAAAGCAAGAAAGATAAATCACAAAAACATAACTGGCTACTCGGTTTACATATTCCAAGCAGCAGGGCGCAGAAGCAATAACCAAGCAGATGGATAGCATTTGCCTTTTTCAGCTTTGCTTCTGAACAGGTCCTAGTGACAGAATTAACAGACCCGTGCATTGCTGAGCAAATTTAGGATCACTGCTGCCTTAAAACCATTTTTCACTAATCCCCAAGAAACTGCCTGGAAGCAGCTTTGCCCTATATTATACGTAACCCACATTTGAGTTCTGGCCCATAAATGGATAAAGTACTCTGAAGTGCATCACACCCTCTTCAGCCATCTTGTAAACGACTGAAAGTCCTTCAAATGTCAGCTATTCTAATCAATCATAATGGCTTACATTTCCCCAATACCATCTATCATCTACCCATTCTTATGAAGAACAAATACCAACTTTAGCTTCCCCAGACACTTTTAGGGGACTTGATTTATTACTTACAGGGAATACACAAAGTTTCATAAAGGTATCCGTTCCTACTCAAGGAAGACTACATGCAGTAAATCCTTATACTGAGACAGATCTTGGACATGTTTTATCCTGCAGCTGTACCATGTCACCATTTGCTGCTTAATTTCACCTACCCCAAAAAAAACTACTAAGGACTTCATATTTGCTATGTGCCGGACAGTAAGGAAGTCGTATCTAACTCCTAACAAACCTAATACAGGAAGTAGTCAAAGAACAATCCACCAACACAACAGCATAACATCTGCAACAAGAATCTGATTATTTTATTTATTTTTATTCCATTTGTATCCCACTCTTTCGCAGCAAAAAATACAACTGTGGAAAAGTAGTTTATACGGCTATCTTCATGGTGTTCATGGTGGGATTAAACTGCTCACATCAATGCATACGTACAAGCTTGAAAAGCACCAAATTGAGCAAAACACCAAATCACCAGGTTCTGTAAAGGTTTCACTCCACCAGTATGTGTGCTAGCAGCAGCCATGTATCTGGCTAGCTACACACCTAAATAGCACCAATGGAGTAAGATGTCTAAAGAACCAGGTACCAGGAACTCCTTTCTGAACACAGAGGAAGACTAGAACTATCAAGTGGTGATAAACTAATCTGCTATTCCTGTATTTGCCATCAAAGCACAGCAGCTGTTGGAAAGAAGCTACAAACCACCAGAAAACAACACCTCACCCCCCCCCCCGTAAACCTTCATTTACAAGTCTTCAGAATACTTGTGCAACAAGCTTATAACACTTGCCTCAAGTCTACCCAGAAACCACACCCACAGATGTGCAAAGCAGATGGCTGGGATAAGACACTCTGGGCATGCTCAAACACCCATCCCTTCAAATATCTGAGGACCTGAGCACCATATTCAATACAGGGGCAGCAGCACCAACATCCCCTTATTCCCAAGGATGTTTAAGTATTTTCTCCACAGCCATTTACATGTACCTCTCAACATGTTCCATGGCACGCCTACCATATAATTTTTGGCATTCATACTCAAAGCACTTCACATAAATTGCCTTGTTGTAATCCTTAGAATCCTACAAAACACGATCAAGTAAGTGGTCTAAAGAGGGGGCTGAGACAGAAAGGCTTGGCCAACACAAGTTTATGACAGAAGAGAGATCTGAACCAGTGACTTTCTGATTTGTAGATCAGCCTCCATTACCACATGCTGGATGGATCATTGCTGTCACTCATTACAGTTTCATACACAAATTCTAACCCACTGAGGTAAGATATTAGTTTTTTGGGTTTTTTTGGCAGAGTTTTCAAAAGTAATGGATTTTTTTAAGAGATATGTTGTATACTACATCAGACTTAGATCTGCACTTACAGATTGTCACAACACAGCATTAAGATTTCACTACACTAACATATTTGATTTTATCCCAAACTTAATCCATGGAGCTCAGGGTGGAACACATTGCTCTTGCATTTCCACATTTCATCCTCACAAGAATTTTGTGAGGTAGGTTAGACAGAGAGTATTTGGCTGGCCCAAGGTGGCACAGTGAGCTCCTCAACAGATGCAGGCATCTGAACCCAAGTCCCCCGTTCAAATCACTACACTGCTTTCTACATACAGCATTCCCTTCCAGCTTCCAACTGTTATCGATGAAGCCATCAGGAAGCAGAAAGGAACCCCACTATCATGTCTGGATCCAGTTCAACAGAGAATCTTTTTCCTCCTCATTCAGCTTCCATCTACTTCCAGGCATTCTTCCACCATGTCTTAGGGCAGCTCCATCTAACAATCCCATCCCTGAAGAGACACTATATGTATTTTTTTTCATTTCCACAAGCTGCTTCAAGATTCAGCTTTGGCTGAAAAGCAGGATTTTCAAAATATATATTTAAAAAAACCATACATGCATCCAAGCATTCAAAACACAGTAAAGTTCATTACAATTCTAAGTCAGCGTTGATAGTGCCATCATCCCCATATTGCAGCTGGAGAGCTGAAACAGATAGAGGTAGTCTGTTTTTCTCATCCCACCTTCCTTCCAAGGATCACAGGGCATCATGCACAGTCCTCCCTTCCACCCTTCAATCCTCACAACAACCCTGCTTAGCTGATGGGCAAGCAACCAGCCCAAGGTCACCCACAAGTTAGCTCCATGACTGAACAGAGGAGTCAGTGTGGAATCGGGGACTAGAGTGTTTAAGTCTGGATCTGAGAGAGCCTCATTCTGCCATGAGACCAGTCACACACCTTCCCTTGGCCCAAGATACCTCAAAAGGTTGTTGCGAGGAGGAAGCGGGGAAGGAAGAACATCTTGTATGCCACACTGAGCTCTAAAAAACAAAGCAGATCCTGCAAAACATGGGTTCTCAACAAGGGGGGAATTTTAGGGTTTGGGGGGCTGGGTCCACTATTCAGCAAAGTGTGATGTCCTGTAGATTACGTACAATCTGTAAAGTTGTAGTTTGTTTTTAATTTAATCTGCAATATTCAATAAAGTTTATGACTATCTTGGGAAGGGGGGAATTCTATTCTGGACAATGGTGAAAGGAGGGAATGGAGCTAAAAAGGTTGAGAACCACTGCTGTAAAAGGAGCTCCTTTTACCGAGCGAGGCCAGAGCTCTGGCGAGGTCAGCACTGTCTACTCTGACTGGCTGTGGCTCTCCAGGGTTTCTGAATGGACATCCTTTTCATTGCCTACTACCTGATCCATTTACCTGGCAATACCAGGAATTGAATCTGGGATTTTCTACAGGCAAAACAGACTTTCCTCCGCCGCGGTGCAGCCACTCCCCCGTGACAAGGCCTCTGGAACCCAGCTCTTCCCTCAACGCTCAGGAAGGGGCCCAGTGGCTGAGCATCCGCTTCAATTGCCGAATACCTCAGATGCAATCACCTACATCTCCAATTAAAAAGGTGGGCCAGGGAGGGGCTGTGGCTCAGTGATAGAGCATCTGCTGGACATGCAGAAGGTCCCAGGTTCAATGCCCAGCATCTCCAGTTAAAGGGACTAGGCAAGTCGGTAATATGAAAGACCTCTGCCTGAGACCCTGGAGAGCCGCTGCAAGTCTGAGTAGACTATACTGACTTCAATGGACCAAGGGTCTGATTCAGTTTCAGGCAGCTTTATGTGTTAGAGCCAGACATCTAGGCCTATTCTGCCAAGGCCTATACTGCCTCTGAAGGGTTGGTAGGAGGATGAAGGAAGACACAGCAGGAGTTCCACCTTGAGGCTTTTTAAAGGGCAGGATTTAAGGGGGGGAACCTCCACTCCAGACGGTGGAGAGACCCAGCTGACAGTCAGAGCAGGCCAGCCCGTGTCCTTCGCTGATCTGCAGCCTGACTCGGAAGGGCAGCTTCAGGTGCGGCCCCAGGTGTATCCAGAGGACGACCAGGGGCAGCTCGGCCCCTCGCTTCGGTCCCACGGAGGGGGGGGTGTCTTTTGGAAACTCCAGGCGGTAAATCCCTTGAGCCCCCCTCTCCCTTGAGCGCCCCTCCACAAAACAACCAGCGGACAGAAAGTGCGAAAGGGGGGAGAGAGGAGAGAACAGCAGTCAACGCCCAGCAAGGGGCGACGAAAGGAGCCCTCCCCCAAAATAATGTCAAGTAAAGCAGAAAATAGGGGTGGAGGAAGAAGGAGAAAAAATGGGGGGGAGGAGAAATGGGGGAAAGGAGAAATGGGGGGAAGAGGGGAAAAGAAATGGGGGAGAGGAGAAATAAGAGGGAGAAATGGGGGAGGAGAAAAGCGGGGGAAAGAAATGGGGGAGAGGAGAAATAAGAGGGAGAAATGGGGGGAAGAGGGGGGAAGAAATGGGGGAGAGGAGAAATAAGAGGGAGAAATGGGGGAGGAGAAATAAGAGGGAGAAATGGGGGGAAGAGGGGGAAAGAAATGGGGGAGAGGAGAAATAAAGAGGGAGAAATGGGAGGAAGAGGGGGAAAGAAATGGGGGAGAGGAGAAATAAGAGAGAGAAATGGGGGAGGAGAAATGGGGGGAAGAAAAGAGGGGGAAAGAAATGGGGGAGAGGAGAAATAAGAGGGAGAAATGGGGGACGGGAGAAATGGGGGACAGAAGAAATGGGGGGAAAGAAATGGGGGAGAAAAGAGGGGAGAAGAAATGGGGGGAGAAAAGAGGGGGAAAGAAATGGGGGGAGAAAAGAGGGGGAAAGAAATGGGGGAGGAGAAATGGGGGGGAAGAAAAGAGGGGGAAAGAAATGGGGGAAAGAAATGGGGGAAAGGAGAAGCAAGAGGGAGAAATGGGGGAGAAGAAATGGAGGGGGGAGAAGAAGAGCGGCAGGGCCGGCCCTGCTGCCCCACAGAGGCCGAAGCGCGCCCGAGAGGCCCGACTCACCACCGCCCTCCGTCCGCCGAAGGGAACCGAGGCCCGCTCCCCTCCCCCGCCCGGTTTTTCTCCTCCTTCCTCCTCCCGCAGAGAGCTTCCGGTCACCCCTCCCCCACCACCACCCCAACCGCCCTGAGGGGAGGGGTTACATTACCCCCCCTTTCCTTCAGCTTCTCCTAGGGTATTAATTTGACGGGTGGGAGAGGGACGGGGGGGGGGAATGACACCTTCCCACCCCCCCGTCCGCTTCGCCTCACGGGCCTGGCCATCGCCTCGCCAGCGCTTACCTCACAGAAGCCCTTTTTTCCCCTCTCTCTCTCTTCCCTTCGCCGGGCGTTGGCAGCTCGCTGCGGGGTCTCCTCGCCTGCGCAGCAAGGGCGGGCGCGGTTACGTCACCGCGTTCCCTGCAAAGGCGGGGCGTGAGAAGGGGGAGGAGAAAAGAGAAAGAACTTTTTTTTCCCTCTCCACCTCCCCCCGCTTGGGCGGAGGGAGGGAGGAGCGACGAGCGGAAGAGCCGCGCTGGCTGGCGCCTGCGCAGTAGGGGGCTCTTCTCGCGGAGGGGACTGAAGAGCATGATGACGTAAGGAAGGTCCTACTGGATCAGACTATTATGATGCACACCTGTTCTCTCCAGGATCAGAGGAGCATGCCTATTATATTAGGCGCTGTGGGACACAGGCAGGAGACCCACCCTTCCTTGGTGGGGTGACCAGGCTCATGCACCAGCGAAGGTCAACAAAGGTGGTGTTGACCTGCTTTGGCGTGCTGGTCGTGGCTTTGGCCAGGCCTCAGATGGAGAGGGGGCGTTTCTGGACAATGTCACCAGCAAGGCCTCCTGAAGCCCACCCTATGTGTGTGTTAAGTGCCGTGAAGTCGCTTCCGTCTCATGGCGACCCTATGAATGAAAGTCCTCCAAAATGCTTAGCGAGAGGATAAACTTTCTTTGACAGCCTTGCTCAGATCTTGCAAATTGAGGGCTGTGGCTTCCTTTATTGAGTCAATCCATCTCTTGTTGGGTCTTCCTCTTTTCCTGCTGCCCTCAACTTTTCCTAGCATGACTGTCTTTTCCAGTGACTCTTGTCGTCTCATGACGTGACCAAAATACGACAGCCTCAGTTTAGTCATTTTAGCTTCTAGGGTCAGTTCAGGCTTGATTTGATGTATAATCCACTGATTTTTTTTTTTTTTTTGGCAGTCCACGGAATCCGTAACACTTTCCTCCAACACCACATTTCAAAGGAATCTATTTTCTTCCTATCAGCTTTCTTCACTGTCCAGCTTTCACACCCATACATAGTAATAGGAAATACGATGGCATGAATTAATCTAGTCTTGGTGGCCAGTGACACATCCTTACACTTCAAAATCTTTTCTAGCTCCTTCATGGAAGCCCACCCTATCCCCTGCTAAATTGTGGAACCCCCTCCCCCAGGATGTTAAACTGTGGAACTCCCTGCCCCAGGATGTGGTGATGGCTGCCAGCTTGGAAGGCTTTAAGGGGGGAGTGGACATGTTCATGGAGGAGAGGCCTATTCATGGCTACTAGTCAAAGTGGATACTAGTCATGATGCATACCTAGTCTCTCCAGGATCAGGGGAGCATGCCTATTATATGAGGTGCTGTGGAACACAGGCAGGACGCTGCTGCTGCTGCAGTCTTGTTTGTGGGCTTCCTAGAGGCACCTGGTTGGCCATTGTGTCAACAGATTGCTGGACTTGATGGACCTTGGTCTGATCTAACATGGCCTTTCTTATGTTCATACTTTCTTATGTAAGTCCATCAGTCTGTTCACACAGTGGCCAACCAGGTGCCTCTAGGAAGCCCACAAGCAAGACGACTGCAGCAGCATTCTCCTGCCTGTGGTCCACAGCACCTAACAGAATAGGCATGCTCCTCTGTTCCTTCCGAGAATCGGAAGGGACATAAGAAAAGGCCTGCTGGATCAGACCAAGTTCCATCGAATCCAACAGTCTGTTCACACTGTGGTCAACCAGTTGCCTCTGGAAACCCACAATCAAAACAACTGCAGCAGCATTATCATGCCTATGTTCCCCAGCACCTAATATAACAGGCATGCATCCTCCTCTGATCCTGGGGAGAATAGGTATGCATCATGACAAGTATTGATTTTTACTAGTAGCCATGAATAGCCCTCTCCTCCGTGAACATATCCACTCCCCCCTTAAAGCCTTCCAAGTTGGCAGCCATCACCACAACCTGGGGCAGGGAGTTCCACAATTTAACTATGCCCTCTGCCATAGGTAAAGTGATGCAAGAGGTGCCTAATCTATTTTTTGAATGTTTTAAACGCACTTTCCCACTGGCGGCTGGAAGCCACAGAGCGGCTGACGATGAAAAGGGAGAGAAAGCCCATGGGTGTAAGCCCATGGGAGAAAATAAAGTAACAAACAGGAGTCTGGGGTAAGTTGCCAACCTCCTGGTGGGGCCAGGAAGTCTCCCGGAATTGCCAATGACCTCTGAATTACTAAAATCAGTTCTCCTTGGAGAAAATGGCTGCTTTGGAGGGTGGGCTCTGGCACTGTGCCCTCCCTAAACCCCTCCCTCCCCAGACTTCAACCTCAAATCTTCCAAGTATTTCCCAATAGTCAGCAACTCTAAGGCAAGCTCAGTTACCAATACCAGAACCTTTAATGACATAAAATATACAAGCCAAACTATTACAGTAATAGAACAGCCTTCCCCTCTGAGTTTTATCAAAGCGCCCTTTTATAACACTCTGTAAGAATTTGGCCACTTTCACTGTTATACTGGAAGAACTATTATTCAGGAGAAAGGACACCTTAGCAGAATCAGAAAATCCTGTCTTGGGCAAACTCTAATTTATTCCAGCATCCCTGACCTGGCTTTATCAGATGCATGCTTGAGCT
This sequence comes from Euleptes europaea, assembly GCF_029931775.1. NCBI lineage: Eukaryota > Metazoa > Chordata > Lepidosauria > Squamata > Sphaerodactylidae > Euleptes > Euleptes europaea. The sequence goes on along the minus strand of NC_079330.1, from coordinate 9,893,987 downwards.
CTGACTCACAAAAGTTTATGCTGGAATAAGTTTTGCTAGTGCCTGCGGTCTCCTGCATTCTTTTGCTGCTGCCGACTACCACGGCTACCTGTCTGGAATTATGAACAAATGAACACATGAAGCTGCCTTCATTGAATCAGACCCTCAGTCCATCGAAGTCAGTATTGTCTACTCAGACCAGCAGCGGCTCTCCAGGGTCTCATTCACATTACCTACTTGCCTGGTCCCTTTAACTGGAGGTGCTGGGGATTGAACCTGGGACCTTCTGCGTGCCAAGCAGAGGCTCTACCACTGAGCCACGGCCCCTCTCCATGGCTCTCCAGGGTCTCAGGCAGGGGTTTTTCACATCACCTGCTTGCCTAGTCCCTTTAACTGGACCCACCAGGGAAGGACCAAGCAAGCTACCTTCACATCTGGCAGCAACAGGGCTGGTGCAGCAACAGGGCTGGCTGGCGCCCCTCCATCTCTGGCGCCCTAGGCGACTGCCTGGGTGTGCTGAATGGACAGGTCGGCCCTGTTCAGCATACATAACTCATGCATATCCTCCATGCATCTGATGAAGTGAAGTCTAGTTCACATAAGCTTATGCTGAAATAAAAGGCAGTTGGTCTCCTGTTTGTTTCAATTATGAGTGTGGTCTTTGTTTTAACAGAGATTTTGTATAAAATAGTTTTTATCCAGGCAATGTATAAGGATGCAATTTCATCTTTTTTTAGATACCATTTTCGTTTTTTTGTACATATGTGAGGTTATTTTGTAATGGCCTATGGATAAACAAATAAATGAATTCATTCATTCATACTTCAATTAAAAGACGGTAGGAAAATATCTGTCCAAACGACATTTCATTAGCACAGGTTGAGTATCCCTTATCCTGACTGCTGGGGACCAGAAGTGGTCCGTATTTCAGATCTTTTCGTATTTTGGAATATTTGCATATGCATTATGAGATATCTTGGGAATGGGACCCAAATTCATTTATGTTTTATATATACCTTATACACATAGCCTGAATGTAATTTTAAACAATATTTTAAATAATTTTATGTATATTGAACCATCAGAAAGCAAATTGGCGTGCTGCTGAGGGCCGGTGAATAATGCCTGCATGCCAGCTCAAAAGGACCAATTTTAGGGTCAGTCCAGATATTGGATGTCCACATAAGGGATACTCTACCTGTAGGTAGTAATTTTGTTGATAGGAGCTGCTGGAATTTGCATTGTTCGGAATTTGGTTCATTAGATGTTGAATCAAAAAGTGCCTCGTGTGCGCATTCAAGTTCATGCATGCGCATGAACACTAAGGGGCTACACGGCACACAGCCTACCATTTCACCTGCTACAGCTGGTGAGCTACAGTTTGAACTATGAAGGGTGTAGGACGACTGTTTCTTTCCCTGATATAATTTTTAACTAAAAGAACAAATGCCACAGGTGGCTAGATAAAATAGCTGCAAAACGGAGCTTTTCCGCCAGGCCTGTAACTGAGGACAGCCGCGAGAGGATCCATCTTTACTGGCCTCCCCATCCTGCCCCCCACTCTTGAAATCCGTGGGGGGCTGAACTGCTGATATTCTATTGCACTGTGGTATTTTATTGCACCTAGGTACATTTATGGCCCTCTATGTATAATGATTATAGAGATTATGGCTTTAATGATGTTGATGGTTTTATGTATTTTATATATTTTGTGTTTTGATTTTGGCTTGCTGGGGATGAGGGTGGGATATAAATTTGATAAATAAATAGAGAATACAGATGATTGCAGAATAAAGCAAAACACCGTGCAGAAGTGGAGCAGAGCCCTACAGTAGAAGCCATGATTTTTGGTATGAGGATTGGGAGGAGAGGAAGACGCATGTCTCTGTGCTACGCTGGAGGGCACGAAATCACCCTTATCAGGGTGTAAAATAGCCTGTGGACTACACCATGCCCAAACGGTCATGCATTTTGCATGTACGTGCATTAGAAAAGCAATACATTCACCACCCACTGTTTAACATATTTACAGTGCATTCCTAAGCAAAGTTACACCCTTCTCTGCCCATTCGCTTCAACAGACTTGTCAGGGTGTAACTCTGCTGAGGATAATAAAACCAGCAGTTAGTTCGACACCTTAAAAGACTTAACACCATTGATTCCCACATAAGCTTTTATGAGGCTATACAGTGTCTCTGAACTTGTTTTATTTTGCTGCTGTAGACCTTCCTAGCTATCCATCTCAAATCCTCTGTTTAGGACTAAACCAATATACCTGGAGTAGGGTTGCCATGATAGCCGAAGCTAGTCCAATCTCGGAAGCTAAGCAGGGTCGACCCTGACAAGTATTTGGATGGGAGACCTCCAAGGAATACCAGGCGACAGCAAACCACCTCTGAACGTCTCTTGCCTTGAAAAACCTGCAGCAGGGTCGTCGAACTAATTTGTTACGTGGACCGGATATGACATAAATGTCACGTGGTCGGGCCGAGCCATGTATACCATGAAATTTAATGCCAGGTACCAGAGATACAACTTTATAAAAGACATAGGCAAAGCCAATTAATGATATTTTTTTACTTTATTTTTTACTTAAAATTCTTAAAACAATAACACTCTTAGGCCATTTATGCAGGATCAATTTTGATGCTCGCTCAAAGCTGTTTTTTTAAATGCGACCTTTAAAATGCTTACTCATGGTCCCAACGCAAAAGGAGAAATTCCACCCACCCCCCATTCTCCTGTTCCTTTGTTCCTTCCATTAGCAACCTCCGTTTGCATAGCTAATGCGCGGCTGTGAATTTTGCATGCTTCCTTGAGGGGATTCTTCGCGGCGGGGCAGAGCAAACACAAAAGGTCGCGTTAGTTGCTGTGAGGGTCTCTTAAGAAATGTGAAGCAGGTATACACTGGCTTCGCAGTCACTTCCTAAATGACTGTTCAGCGAGAAAAACTCAAAAAAGCTGCAGGGCACTTCAGCCTGGAATCCGCTGCTAATTACCAAGCATAAATGGTCTTACAGTATTTTCTTTCATTAAAAGTCTTTGAACACTGACACTTTGGGAGCAGGGGGGTAGCTGCCCCAGCTGGCGAGCTCGCAGTGGGCTTGCCTGCCCAGATCAGGAGCAGGGTGTGTGTGTGGCTACCTCAGTTGGCTCATGGGCCAGATAAGAGCTCTCAAGGGGACCCCTGCCCTAGGAGGTCACTGTAAGTCACCTGTGACTTGACAGCAGCAAAAAAAAAAAAGTTTGCCATCGAAGAACCGCAAAGCCTAGCAACTCACACCAACAAAACTTTAGGAAGGGGCAAAAATAAAGATGGCGCTTTGCCAGAAAATGGGGACAGTTAGCATATATGTAACCCTAATTCTGACTGTACATCTGTTGCTGTATGAAATCTGCAAGTAGAGATTATACCGGATGTCTATAAGTTGGCTGAGAAAAAACCATTTTCAGACATGCAGTGAATGCAGCAGAGGATATTGGGCTGATGCTTCTGCCCCAGTCTGGTTTTCTGTGCTTCCACCAGATTGTCTGCCTAGACCAGGGGACCCCAACCTTTCTGAACCTGTGGGCACATTTGGCGCAACCACAAAATGGCTGCCTGCAGAAGGTGGAGCCAACCACACAGAGGAAGCTCAAACGCAGGGGAGAAGAGCTAATTTAAAAGGACTAATTCAGAGGACAATGGGATCGAGTGGCTCAAAGAAATCAAGTGGGCAGATTAGTTACTTTTGGGACCACAGCTGTGGAGACCTGGATTCAAATCCCCACTCAGCCATGAAATACCTGGGGTGACTTTGAATCGGTTTCTCTCTCAGCCTACTGTGCTTTACAGGGTTGTTGTGAGGGGAAAATGGAGGACAGGAGAACCAGGGGTGCCTCCCTGATCTCCTTGGAGGAAAGGCAGGGCTAAAACAAGATCAACAGAAAAAACAGTCAGAAAATTCCTGGTCATTACAGATTTGGCAACGGAAGACGCATCTCGGGCTGCTCTCTAGCAAGCATCTCCATGGGTTTCCGATGCCTCTTTCTAGGTGGATCAGGCCAAGGGTCTGCAGAAGAACTGTGCATACGCTTAAAAAATATATATCCCAACCCTGGGCTTCATAAAAGCAACTGTTTGTTCATGTTCAGAGATCAATAAGGGGGGGACACCCAGTCCGACACTTCCAGACAGCAATCTGAGATAACCATGCACAGAGGATGCTCCCACCACAATCCTGACACCACACTGCTCCAACGAGACCCATTATGGGGGGGGGGGAGGAAGCACCAGCCCCTCCCACCAGCTGTCTCAGTTCAGGTCGCCCCCCCAAAAAAAAGAGACTTCACGCGGTCAGGCCCTGGAAGTTCGGCTCGCTGCACGGCGGGAGAGGGGCCTGCTGGCTCAGCAGCTTCTCCAGGACGTTCAGCTCAGCCTCCCGCTTCTTGATGTCGTCCGAAGGGGTCCAGGACAAGTCGGGCTGCAGTTTGTAGGCCCCAAGGAACTCGCTGGGGCAGCTGGGGCCCCATTCCTGTGCGGGAGGGGGAGAAAAGACAAGCTCGCATCAAGACACAGGCAGCATTTACTAGGCAATAGTTTCCTGCATTCCCTCGAGGAAATCAGAGGCAGATGCAGCAGCGATAGAGCAGCTGCATGGTAGTTTCCCTAGCATTTTTCTTGTCCCAGCACCGGTGGCTGCCATTCCACCCTCCCCCACGGCAATGGGCCTTGACCTGGATAGCCTCAGGCTAATATAAGAAAGGCCATGCTGGATCAGACCAAGGTCCATCAAGTCCAGCAGTCTGTTCATACCGTGGCCAACCAGTGCCTCTAGGAAGCCCACAAACAAGACGACTGCAGCAGCATTGTCCTGCCTAATATAATAGGCATGCTTCTCTGATCCTGGAGAGAATAGGTATGCATCATGACTGGTATTCATTTTGACTAGTAGCCATGGATAGCCCCATCCTCCATAAGAACCTAAGAAAAGCCCTGCTGGATCAGACCAAGGCCCATCACGTCCAGCAGTCTGTTCACACCATAGCCAGCCAGGGGCCTTTAGGAAGCCCACAAACAAGACGGCTGCAGCAGCACCATCCTGCCTGTGTTCCAAAGCACCTAATATAATAGGCATGCTCCTCTGATCCTGGAGAGAATAGGTAGGCATCATGACTAGCATCTATGTTGACTAATAGCCATGGATAGCCCTCTCCTCCACAAACATGCCCACTCCTGACCTTGTCAGATCTAAGAAGTTAAGCAGGGTCAGCACTGGTTAGTATTTGGACGGGCAACCTCCAAGGAATACCTGGGTTGTGGCATTGAGGCAGGCAGTGGCAAACCACCTCCAAAAGTTTCTTGAAAGCCTTGAAAACCCTATGGGGTCGCCATAAGTCGGCTGCGACTTGACAGCATTTTACATACACACACAATGGAGACCTTTTCCAAGGTTTTAAAAAAAACACTCTGTAAGTGACAGCTACTATGATACCTCAGCTACCAATTTTAAGCTATAGCAGTATCACTGAAATTGACACATTGTCTGTATCTTAAGGGTATAGCGATATGTCAATTACCAATTTTTTAAAAGTCCTCTGGTGGTGGGGAGGGGGAGATCGCGACAGGGGGACCAGGGCGAGGGAAATGGCATCAATGCGGGCAGGAGCTTCAAAAACGTACACCTTCCTGTCTACACAGCATGCTTTGACTGTAGCTTTTCGTGAATGATCATACCAAACTAGGCTCAGGAAAGATTGTGGCAATCGGGAAAATGGGAAAAGGCGGAGCGTTAGGAGGCAAGGTTATATGGATGCTGCTTCAAAAAAACACATACCAAACACACCAGTTTAGACATGAAACCAAAGACGTGAAACCTTTATGAGGTGGCTGCGTAGTGCAAGATGCCATCTTGTATTACTTGATTAGGAATTAGGGTTTTAAATTATATGTTTTAATTCTATATTTGTATTTTTTTTTAATTGTTGTAAGCTGTCCTGAGCCCGGCTCTGCTGGGAAAGGGCAAGATATAAATAAAATAAAATGTCTGTATAGAAGCAACTTTTGCAAGACTCGGAGAAACAATCTCTCTTTTTCTGTCTCTGCATTACCGTTGGCACACCAAATTGGCTTGCCCCATATCAGTTTCAACTTACACAAAGCACCATGTCTTCTATGACTCCACAGAAAAAGTCCAGCTCAGCAAAGCTTCCCGCTTCTTTCTTCCTGCCAAATTCCCCTTTGTTTTACAGCCTAATCCATTACTTCCCGTTCTCTAAGCAGTCGTTTCCTGTTCTTTCTCTGACTGGTGGCAGCCTTTGTGAATCAGTGGCTAATTACTAGTGAGAGAGAGCATACAAATGTAGGATTCTCCCATCTGCAATCAGAAGTGGAACAGAGAGCCAGCATGGCGTAGTGGTTAAGAGGGTGGTTTGGAGCGGTGGACTCTAATCTGAAGAGCCGAGTTTGATTCCACGCTCCTCCACATGAGTAGTGGACTCTAACCTGGAGAACCTCCAAGGAATACCAGGGTCATGACGCGGAGGCAGGCAATGGCAAACCTCTGAATGTCTCTTGCCTTGAAAACCCCACCATAAATGAGATATGACTTGAGGACAAAAAAAAAGTTCTCCCAGAGGGTCTACAAAGCACGGCACAGAGGCTAGAGTCTATAGCTCAGCCTTCGAAACTGGAGCTTTCATTTAGCTGTCATGGCTAATACTGTTAGACCTCTCCTCCCTGAAATGTTCTAATCCCCTCTCAAAGCTAGCGGCCTTTGAATTCCTTAAGTAAATTACATAGTACATGAAGCCACGCTTTCCCTTCTCGGGCATCTGTCTATTCACTGCAAGCAGAAAGGATCACAGTCAGGATAGGATGGCCGAGGGAGAGCTTGTGACTGCAAGCCCCTGCTCCCCTTGCTAGATCCTGATCAGTCTGGATTGGGCCACCTGCTACCCTGGCTGGAGGAACAGTTTTGCTTTTACTGCAGCCGTGTGAACATAAGAACAGAGTGATTGTTCCTCCAGCTTTTGCAATGGCTGCTTCTATACAGAACCTATCCGCCCCAGATCACCCTTATATTAGCAGGATAATATGGCCTCCAGTTCAGTCCCCTCCCTCCGTTTGGCTCTCTTTCACGAGGAAGCCCAGCCGGCTACCTTAGGCGATATGATGGAGAAATATCTCTGACCGCTTGCCCGTCGGTACAAGTAGTAGACATTTCCGGGCCTCTTCACAAAGTTGCAGGCAACGTGATGCAAGTCTGTGTCTCTGGTCGCCTCCTGTAAAACCTAAAATGCGAGAGAAGTGGTTACGCTCCAACTCCTCTCCCTGCGAGAAACTGTGCCACAATCGCAGCACATCATGTAAGAAAGTAGGAGCTGTGGATCAGTGGTAGAGCGTCTGCTTGGTATGCAGAAGGTCCCAGGTTCAGCCCCTGGCATCTCCAGTTAAAGGGACTAGGCAAATAGGTGATGTGAAAGACCTCAAGTCTGAGACCCCAGAGAGCCGCTGCCTGTCTGAGTAGACAATACTGTCTTTGATGGACCAAGGGTCTGATTCAGTAAAAGGCAGCTTTATGTGTGATGTGATAGTAAAAAATGTTGGATAGAGATGCATGACCAAATGCAAAAGATCCTAAAAACTAAGTCTGTGATGGACCCCCAAAATATGTTATTAAATATATTACCAAGCTATACGCAAAAAAATATAATGAATTATTCAAATATATGGTGATGGCGGCAAGGGTAAAATATGCAGCAGAATAGAAAGCAGATAAATGTCTACATTTAATTCACTGGAAGAAAAAATTAGCTGAGTATGTTGTCATGGCAAAACGTATACACCTGATAGACCAATATTGGACTTTCAGGGAAAATGGAATGCTTTTTATTACATACAGGGCTGGAAGCTAAGGAGAAAATTAAAACCAAAAGGAAGGAAAAAGATTTCAGAGAGAAATGTTTCCTAAGATAATTTTGTCTGAAACGAATGCAGTTGTCTGTGTGGTGGGGGTGATGCTTGGAACGTTTATCTTTCATGTGCATTTGTAATATATAATTTTTGTCACCTTTGCACGGGGTACAATAGATTTTGTATAATAATAGTTGTAATATTAGTCGTGTTTTTTGAGTGTGGAGTCGAAATACTGTTCTTTTGTGCCAGCTGAAGCAAATGCAGAGCAAAACAAAATTAGAAAATACTCAAAAGGCAATGTAATGTAATTTAGCAAAGAAGTAAACTATTAGAATTTAAATCTGAGAAATAAGTTCTATTCATAGATGCAAAATCGATTGTTTTATGTATGAAGTAGTGCTAATAAAATAATATATATATATATATATATACACACACACACACAAACACACATAAAAGTATTTCTTAAACTGTTTGTGAGAATGCAGCTGCAGCGTGACCCCTCTGGAAATCAGTTGGCAGGACACGCAAGCGATAGGACTCTTGAACACACACACACATGAAGCTGCCTTATACTGAATCAGACCCTCGGTCCATCAAAGTCAGTATTTTCTACTCTGACCGACAGCGGCTCTCCACGGTCTCAGGCAGAGGTCTTTCACATCATCTACTTGCCTTCAACTGGAGGAGCTGGGGATTGAACCTGGGACCTTCTGCATGCCAAGCCGATGCTCTACCACTAAGCCACAGCCCCTCCACTGAGACCCTTCCCCTCCCACGAATGTTTCAGTTCCACTGCCTGACCAAATATCCCCCCACTTTTCGTCCACCCAAGCTGCAATACAAGGACGCAGCAAAAACCAAGCAGGTTGGCCCACGCTGACATGCCCTCCCTGGTGCCATTATTCACCAGCTGCTCCTCTCCACTTTGGCAAGCCAGGCTTTTCTCCGGTTCCTTTCCAGTGGGTGGGAGAGATCTCTGCAGGAGCAAATGCCCTTTGAGAATCACTCGCTTTCACAGGCCTCAATCAGGATGGATTTCTCATTACCTTCCGGGCCTGTTCCTGCAGGTAGCGGATTTGTTCCGCTATGACAGTCAATCTGTTGCAGGCGTTCGCTCGGACGAAATCATCCGCCTGCGGGGGAGAAAGGAATTAAGGCCTTAAGAGGGACTTCCAGCCGGTACCTCCACAGAGAAAGCAAGATTAACACTCTAACCTACTAAAACAGGGCACCGCGCTGGCCCAGTTATTAAGTCTGCAGTCGATTTACGTCTGGGGTCGCTTCCCAGCAGATGTCTTTGTCTGCCTTTGCTTCCCGACAGAGCACAGATTAAAAAGCTCCTGGTTCTAACCTGCTGAATGAAAATGGTGAGTGTAAAAGGCCTCTCATCATAGAGGCAAGATTGGGTTTATGGCACAAGCCATTGTTAACCACGCTCTGCTCTGGATGGCCCAGGATAGCCTGATCTCATCAGATCTCACAAGCTAAGCAGAGTCGGTCCTGGCTAGTACTTGGATGGGAGACCACCAAGGAATACCAGGGTTGCTGTGCAGGGAAGAAGAAGAAGAAGAGTTGGTTTTTAAATGCCGACTTTCTCTACCACTTAAGGGAGACTCAAACCAGCTTACAATCACCTTCCCCTCCCCACCATAGACACCCTGTGAGGTAGGTGGGGCCGAGAGAGTTCAGAGAGAACTGTGACTAGCCCAAGGTCACCCAGCTGGCTTCATGTGTAGGAGAGGGGAAACCAACCTGGTTCTCCAGATTAGCTTCCGCTGCTCATGTGGAGGAGTGAGGAATCAATCCCAGTTCTCCAGATTGATTCAAACCACTACACCACACTACCGCTTCAAACCACTACAACACACTGGCTCTCAATTGCCTTGCTTAGCTGTCTTCTGATGGAAGGTGTATGCAGCCTGCTTCCCCCCCTCCCCATAAGACAAATATGAGTTTAGTTTTGATAGCTTGACTAAAAATATATCTACACCTCATTCTGTGCCATTTTAGTCAAACTATCAAAACTGAACTCGTTATTTGGCTTAATTGGGGGGAGGGGAGCAGGCTGTATAAACCTTGCATCAGAGGACAGCTAAGTGAGCAATTACTTTACATGTGCTTAGTAGAGGAGCACACTACTTCATAGAAGGAAGGGGCACATTGCACGTGCTGAGCACTTTCTTTCATTTTTGTTTAAGCCTCATAAGAACATAAGAAAGGTCCTGCTGGATCAGACCAAGGCCCATCAAGTCCAGCAGTCTGTTCACTCAGTGGGCAACCAGGGGCCTCTAAGAAGCCCACAAACAAGACAACTGCAGCAGCACCGTCCTGCCTGTGTTCCATAGCACCTAATATATTTGGCATGCTCCTCTGATCCTGGAGAGAATAGGTATGCATCATGACTAGTATACATTTTTACTAGTAGCCATGGATAGCTCTCTCATCCATGAACATGTCCACTCCCCTCTGAAAGCCTTCCAAGTTGGCAGCCATCACATCCTGGGGTAGGGAGTTCCACAATTTAACAGTACCTACTCAGAGGCAGATGAATCGGGAACACTGAGCACCCATGCCCAACAGTGGGAGGGGCAGGAACACTCTGCACATGCTCGGAACCACGGGGCAAAGGGACCACTCCGCACGTGATCAACGATGCAAGGGGACAAAGTGGGCATTCTGCGGAAGCGCAGGAGCGGGAAGCCCGGGGGGGGCACTCTACCCAGGAGCGGGAAGCCCGGGGGGGCACTCTGCACACGCCCAGAGGCGCCCCACCTTCTGCACTTCCTCAGCCAGCGCCACCAGGTCCGAGGGATCCGCCTTCCGCGCGACGGGCGTCAGCTGGAAACCCCCGACGCCGCCACGTTCAACCAGAGACGGACCCGAAGGAGAACCTCCGCCGGCAGCGCCGACGTCACACTGGGACTCCCCGTTGACCGCCATTCCTAGGCCGACCCCGCCCCCTGCGAGTGATTGGATACTGTCATATGACGTCACACAATAGGGCGCGGCCTAAAGAGCCATTGGGCGGGGTTTAGAAGTAAAGAGCCATTAGAAGCTAAGGAGCCATTGGGCGAGGCTTAGAACCCGGCAAGAAGCGAAGGGGCGGAGTTTCTTGCAACGAGGGGGCGCGGCTTCCGAACCCTCGCGTGGTTGCCCTAAAGGAGGATCGCCGAGGGGGCGTGGCTTGAGGGAAGAGGCGGGGTCTAAGCCCGACGACATCCCCTTCTTTTCTGGAGTCTCTGAGAAGGGCCAGGAGGCGTGGCTTTCGAATAGGGGCGGAGCTTTGGGCTGCCTACTGATCCGTCGTTTGTGGAGTCCCAAGAACTCTGACAAAGGAAAGGAGGCGTGGCTTTCGGAAAGGGGCGGAGCTTTGGGCTGCCTACTGATCCGTCCTTTGCGGAGTCTCAAGTGAGAAAGGGAAGGAGGCGTGGCTTTCGAATGTGGGCGGAGCTCCTTGCTGCCTGCCGAGCTGTCCCTTGTAGAGCCTCGAGTCGGAGGGGGCGTGGCTTGAAGAAAGAGGCGGGGTCTAAACCTGATCACATTCCCTTCTTGCCTGGAGTCTCAAGTAAGAAAGGAAAAGAGGGCGTGGCTTTCGGTTTTTTATATATATATATTTTATTTTTATAACATCAAACAAAACAAACAAAACAAAACAAACAGATACAAATACAATAAAAATAAAAATCAAATACAAAAGAGTTATCAATTATATGCTGTTATTAGTACACTCAGTGTTACATAACTAGAAAGTTCAAACAACAAAAAATACCCTTTTGACCCACCTTAAAAAGTGACCCATCACCAGACTTCCGAAGAAGTGTCTTAACATTGGTTCTTAACAATTTTAAAAAACTTCCATTAACAATATAATAACAATATAACAAAACAACAAAAAAATAATAAAATAATAATAAATATATTAATATAATAAAAAATAATAAAACTTTTTTTCTCTAACTCGCTAACTTGCCCGGAGTCTCAAGCGAGAAAGGAAAAGAGGGCGTGGCCTTCGAACAAGGGCGGAGCTCCGATCCGCTCTGGGCGGGGCCGGAGGGGGCGTGGCTCGCGAGCGGTGGGCGGGGCTCCCCGGCCCGTCGGGGCGGGAGCCGGGCTGGCGGGCAGACCCGCCATGGCGCCGCGGCGGCTGCTGCTCTGGCTGCTGGCGGCGCAGCTCTCCAGCGCCGGGGACCCGGAGGGGGACCCGGCCTTGCCGCCGCCGCTGCCGCCGCCCGCCGACGTGCTGCTGGCGGCGGGCGCGGAGTCGTACGGGCGGGGGGACTGGGCCGCCGTCGTCCTGCAGATGGAGCGGGCGCTGCGGGCTCGCGAGGCGCACCGGGCGCGCCTGGTGGGCTGCCGCCTGCTCTGCGCCCACGCCAACCGCACCGACGGCCCGCCGCCGCCGCCGCCGCAGCCCCACGGCGGCCGGCCGCGGCGCCAGCTCGAGGACCTCCGCTTCTTCCGGCGGCTCCTCGGCCGCGCCGCCTGCCTCCGCCGCTGCCTCCCCGACGGCGCCTCCCGCTACCTGCTGGGGGAAGAGACCGAGCTGGAGTTCCGCAAGCGCAGCCCCTACAACTACCTGCAAGTGGCTTACTTCAAGGTGAGGAGGGGGGGCACGAGGAGGGCAGGGGCCGTGGCTCAGTGGGAGGGCCTCTGCTTGGCAGGCAGGAGGTCCCGGGTTCAATCCCCGGCATCTCCAGTTCAAGGGACTAGACAAGAAGGTGATGTGAAAGACCTCTGCCTGAGACCCCGGAGAGCCATGGGGAGGGAAGGGGCTCAATAGTAGAGCATCTGCCTGGCATGCAGAAGGTCCCAGGTTCAATCCCCGGCATCTCCAGTTCAAGGGACTAGGCAAGGAGGTGATGTGAAAGACCTCTGCCTGAGACCCCGGAGAGCCATGGAGAGGAGAGGGGAGGGGAGGGGAGGGGACGGGAGGGGGGCTCAATAGTGGCTCAATAGTAGAGCATCTGCCTGGCATGCAAAAGGTCCCAGGTTCAATCCCCGGCATCTCCAGTTCAAGGCTCAATAGTAGAGCATCTGCCTGGCATGCAGAAGGTCCCAGGTTCAATCCCCGGCATCTCCAGTTCAAGGGACCAGGCAAGCGGGTGATGGGAAAGACCTCCGCTTGAGACCTGGAGAGCCGCTGCCGGTCTGAGTGGACAAGACTGACTTCGATGGACGCAGGGTCTGATTCAGTACATACAAGGTAGCTTCACGTGTTCATGATGCCCCCCTTTGGGGACGGGCTGTGGCTTAGTGCTAGAGCCTCTGCTTGGCATGCAGAAGGTCCCAGGTTCAATCCCCGGCATCTCCAGATCTAGGGACCAGGGAAGGAGGTGATGTGCAAGACCTCTGCCTGAGACCCCGGAGAGCCACTGCTGGTTTGAGTAGACAAGACTGACTTCGATGGACCCAGGGTCTGATTCAGTATATATAAGGTAGCTTCACGTGTTCATGATGCCCCCCTTAGGGGAAGGGCTGTGGCTTAGTGCTCTGCTTGGCATGCAGAAGGTCCCCGGTTCAATCCCCAACATTTCCAGTTAAAGGGACCAGGCAAGGAGATGATGTGAACGACCTCTGCCTGAGACCCTGGAGAGCCGCTGCCAGTCAGAGTAGACAATACTGACTTTGATGGACCGAGGGTCTGATTCAGTAGAAGGCAGCTTCATGTGTTCATCTGTCACGTTAACACATTTGGGGGAAGGCTGTGGCTCAGTGGTAGAGCATCTGCTTGGCATGCAGAAGGTCCCAGGTTCAATCCCCAGCATCTCCAGTTATAGGGACTAGGCAAGGAGGTGATGTGAAAGACCCCTGCCTGAGGCCCTAAAGAGCCGCTGGTGGTCTGAGTAGACAAGACTGACTTTGATGGACCAAGGGTCTGATCCAGTAGAAGGCAGCTTCGTGCTTGCTTGTGCGCCTCAGCCCCACGTCTGCAGTATGGTGCTGATAATACTGGCCTACCTTAAAAGGCTGTTATATTGATTACAAGGTAATTATTAGAGGCAGCTGAACAGCTATGGTAAATGCGAAGCTGTCATTATAAATTGGGTTGAAATAGCTGCAGCATTTGAGTTGCAGTCTGGCAAAACATGGCCGCAAGGGGTCCATGTCCTAATGAGTCTCGTGGGTTTCTTGAGGACTAGTGGACTGGATTCGAAGAAGGAGCTGTCCTTAGTTCTGTAGGTTGCAGTCCGTTTGATTAAGAGCAAAGGCAGGGTAGAAGAACTGCTGCGGGCTTAATCTGGTAGGTCTGAACCAGTCCAGGCCGGAATACGGTTGCTAGCCGCAGGCCACTGAGGTCACTGTTCACCAGCAAGGCCTCCTGAGGCCCACCATATACCCGTCTGCCACCCACTATGGAGGTGCCAGGTTTCTGTCCTCTCCATGGGTTCTATGGTGCATGGGTGCTACTCTGGAAATGGTGAACTGGTGCATGCGAGCATCCCAACTAGAAAAGTCATCCCCTTCCAACACTGGAAGAGCCACACTTCCTTAGTGGGGTGACCGGTGAGGATCAACGAAGCTGGTATTGACCTGCTTTGGCGTGTTGGTCGTGGCTTTGGCCAGGCCTGAGATGGAGAAGGGGGTTTCTGGACAATGTCGCCAGCAAGGCCTCCTGAGGCCCACCCTATTCCCTGCTAAATTGTGGAACTCCTTGCCCCTGGATGTGGTGATGGCTGCCAGCTTGGAAGGCTTTTAGAGGGGAGTGGACATGTTCATGGAGGAGAGGGTGATCCATTGCTACCAGTAAAAACGGACACTAGTCATAATGCATACCTATTCTCTCCGGTATCAGAGGAGCATGCCTATTATATTAGGTGCTTTGGAACACAGGCAGGATGGTGCTGCTGCAGCCGTCTTGTTTGTGGGCTTCCTAGAGGTGCCTGGTTGGGCACTGGGTGAACAGACTGCTGGACTCGATGGGCCTTGGACTGATCCAGCAGGGTTTTTCTTACGTCCTTATGTCCTCCTTCCCCATATTGTCACCCGTGTACTCCGAAGGATCCAAACGGCACAATTTGGCCCCCGGGATGTGTTGAGTTAACGGATTTCCTCGAGTTCTTCGATCCACAGAGAAGCGGAGACCATTTAGGAAACAACGATTGAAGAAGGCTTGGATTTTAGACAGGGAGGGCAGGGCAGGGGGACGAGAGCAAGAATATCAAAGGGGCTTGTGTGGTGGAGATCCTGGTGGATCCAGCACTGCCCCTTGCCCAACAGCCTACTTTTAAGGGGCTTTTCTCTCTCGCAGTTTCGCAGTGCTAAAGAAGGCCATGCCAGACTCCCAGCTGCAATCTCTGTTCCAACTTTTTTCCTCTCTGCCACATGTTCACTCCAGCAACTTACAACCGCCCCCCTTTGCTTCCCCTGCAAGCCCAGCTCCTCCTCTCTTCCGCTGCCTTCTTTCCTTAGGAGGGGCGACCTGCCACGTCAAAGGGGCCGCTCCAACCCTCTTGCTAAATCCTGGTGGAGGGGGGAGAAGAGGGCGCCGACTCCACCGGCATCTCGCTTGTGTTTTCAGAGCGGGATTTAAAACTGGACCAGAGAAAGCAAATGTGGAAATATGTCTCCTTCTCCCCCACGAAACATCTGGCCTTGCGATTGGGGTTTCCTTTGGAATGCCCGCCGCTGTGGTCATTTAGAACCAGACATCACATGATGGATGGAATCCGTTGCTGGGGGACTAGGCGGCCGAAAAACCAGCAGAGGGAGGTGTGGTGTACATGAAGAGGGGGAATCTTATGGTGTTAGGAGTAGGGTGGTAATCTTCCCCCCTTCCACTTTCCTGTGCCGCTTTCAGTCCCATTTGGGGGAGAACCCCCCCCCCAAAACACCTCCCCCCCATGACCCTGATTTATATTGGACTCTCTGTGGCTGCTTTTTGTAGCTGAGTTACACCTTGGGGTATCCATTCCCATGTCGTTCTGTGATCAGCCTCCAGATTCTCCATGCCCCCCCCCCCAATACTTTAAAGCAGCCATTACTGGGGAGGCTTGAATACATGAACACATGAAGCTGCCTTGTACTGAATCAGACCCTTGGTCCATCAAAGTCAGTATTGTCTACTCAGACTGGCAGCGGCTCTCCGGGGTCTCAGGCTGAGGTCTTTCACACCACCTACTTGCCTAGTCCCTTTAACTGGAGAGGCCGGGGATTGAACCTGGGACCTTCTGCATGCCAAACAGATGCTCTACCGCTGAGCCACAGCCCCTTCCCCATGACCCTTGAGCCGAACAGGGGGAAGAGATGCGCCGCCTTCTTGGCTGTGGTTTTCAAAATCAGCCTCTGGATGCTGCCGTCGGCCCTTCCGTGGTGCAAAGTCGCCGCTACTTTTAATAGACGTTGTTCCTTTGTGTTTCTTTCTGCTTTAATTCCATCGAGGATGCTACAGAAAAGAGCGAGAGTCCAGTAGCACCTTAAAGGCCGACAAAATCTCTGGCAGGGGATGAGCTTTCGTGAGCCACAGCTCACTTCTCAGACCCTGCCAGAAATTTTGTTCGCCTTTAAGGTGCTACCAGACTCTCGCTCTTTTCGACTGCTGTTGAGAGACTAACACGGCTACCCATCGTGATCTAAGCATGCTACAGTAAGCCAGGCTGGAGGTTTCAAGGGTAGGTATTGCAACAGCGGGATCCGTGCTGCCGTGGCGTTGGTGGATCAAGCGAGGCTAGAAAAATGGCACTGCCTGCATCTCCAGAGCAGGGTGTGCTGTGAAGTCCCTACCATGCTTTCTGCACTGTTTAGGCACTCTGAGTGGTGTAGTGGTTGAACTAGGACTGGGAAGACCCGGGTTCGAATCCCCTCTCTGCCGGTGACCTTGGACCAGTCATTGTGTGTCTCTCTCAGTACAACCTAACTCACAGGGTGGTTGCAAGGATAAATTAGAGGAAGTGGGAACCATGCGCACCACTTTGAGCTCTTTGAAGGATAGACTTTATTTATTTATTTTGTGTATGTGTAAAGCGCCGTCAAGTCGCAGCCGACTTATGGCACCCCAGTAGGGTTTTCAATGCAACAGACATTCAGAGGTGGTTTGCCATTGCCTTCCTCTAGCAACCTTGGTATTCCTGGGTGGTCTCCCATCCAAATACTAACAAGGGCCGACTCTGCTTAGCTTCTGAGATCTGACGAAATCAGGCTAGCCTGGGCCATCCAGGTCAGGGCTTATTTATTTTAAGATACACCAAATGAAGTTTTTTGCCAGGGCCCGCCAGCATGTGTGTAAAGTGCCATCAAGTCGCAGCCGACTTATGGCAACCCCTTTTGGGGTTTTCATGGCAAGAGACTAACAGAGGTGGTTTGCCAGTGCCTTCCTCTGCACAGCAACCCTGGTATTCCTTGGTGGTCTCCCATCCAAATACTAACCAGGGCTGACCCTGCTTAGTTTCTGAGATCTGACAAGATCAGGCTAGCCTGGGCCCATCCCGCCAGCATAGATTGCTTTAAAAGGGGATAATAAAAATGCATGGAGGAGAAATCGGTCAAAGGCTACTGCTACAGTGGTTTCATATAACCTCCATATCCACTGGCAGTCTACCTCTATGTGTCAGCTGGCAAGGCGATGGCGATGGGCTCTTGAATTCCTGTGGAGTTCATGGGCTTCCTAGAGGGATTTTGTTGGCTGTTCTTGGAAACAGGTTGTTGGATGATGGGCGCCTTTGGATATGATTCTTACACCGTCTCCCTTTGAACCTCTGTTTCCTTTTTCTCAGATTAACAAGCTGGACAAGGCTGTGGCCGCTGCCCACACCTTCTTTGTGGCCAATCCTGACCACATGGAGATGCGGCAGAACCTGGAGTATTACCAGATGATGGCCGGAGTGAAGGAGTCGGACTTTGTTGACTTAGAAGCCAAGCCGCATATGGTGAGCCGACCATGCTCTTGATTTTTATTTTCGTTTTTCTCTGTGCATTCTTGGGGCTGTCTGGTTTTGGTGTTGCGACAACGGCTTGGCCAGCGTGGTGTAGTGGTTAAGAGTGGTGGACTATAATATGAAGAACC
This sequence comes from Euleptes europaea, assembly GCF_029931775.1. Lineage (NCBI taxonomy): Eukaryota > Metazoa > Chordata > Lepidosauria > Squamata > Sphaerodactylidae > Euleptes > Euleptes europaea. The sequence continues at coordinate 9,876,108 of NC_079330.1, read as the reverse complement.
AGGTTCGATTCCCCATTCGTCCACATGAAGCCAGCTGGGTGACCTTGGGCCAGTCACAGTTCTGTTAGAGCTCTCTCAGCCCCGCCTACCTCACAAGGTGTCTGTTGTGGGGAGAGGAAGGGAAGGAGATCGTAAGCCAGTTTGATTCTTCCTTAAGTGGTAGAGAAAGTCGTCATATAAAAACCAACTCTTCTTCTTTAAAAAAAAATCAGCTGAGGTAAACTGAATGTTCAAGAAGAAGAAGAGTTGGTTTTTATATGCCGACTTTCTCTACCACTTAAGGGAGACTCAAACTGGCTTACAATCACTTTCCCTTTCCCTCCCCACAACACCCTGTGAGGTAGGTGGGGCTGAGAGAGTGTGACTAGCCCAAGATCACCCAGCTGGCTTTGTGCGTAGGAGCGGGGAAACAAATCCAGTTCACCAGATTAGCCTCCGCCGCTCCTGTGGAGGAGTGGGGAATCAAACCCGCTTCTCCAGATCAGAGTCCACTGCTCCAAACCACCGCTCTTAACCACTACACCACGCTGGCTCTCAGTTTTATAAATCATGCAACGTAAGGTTCCGAGGGTGGCTTGTTTTGCAGAATCCTGCTACGGGCAACAAGGAGCGAAGAGCACAGTAGGGCAATTCAAGCTCCATCCCATCATCTCCAGGAAAATCTTGTGTGTGTGTGTGTGTGTGTGGGCACCTGTATGTATGCACACCCTTAAACCTTTCTTCTCCCCACCCCCACCCCCGGTTGCTTTTTGTAGCAAGAATTCCACCTGGGGGTGAGTTATTACACCGAAGAGCAACCCCAGGCGGCTGTTCTGCACCTGGAAAAGGCACTGGAAGAGTACTGGATCGCCGACACGGCCTGCCGAGCCCTCTGCGAAGGGCCATACGATTACGAAGGCTACAACTACTTGGAATACAACGCGGACCTTTACCAGGCTATTGTTGGTGAGCTGAGCACAACATGCGCCCGCTTCGGCAGGTGGCTGTGGAGCGGGCTGGCCGTGCGTTTTTAACCAGCGCTTGGTTCCTTTGCCTTTGCCCAGATCATTACCTGCAAGTCTTGAGCTGCAAGCAGGCTTGCGTGACGGAACTCGCTTCGGAGGCCGGCCGGGAGAAGCCCCTGGAGGATTTCCTCCCATCCCATTTCAACTACCTGCAGTTTGCCTACTACAACAGTAAGTTGCGTCCGGTACGGTGCTGCTGTCTTCCTTCCCCGGCTGCTTTGGAAGGGGACTAAGGGGTTTTTTGGTTCCCCCGCCCCCAGTTGTGCTCGATAGAATTTGCCACGTTGCAAACAGGCTGAGATTTGTTTTTCAATAAATTTTTATTTTATACTTTCAATTACAAAAAGAAAAACATAACGTACAGACTCAAACTTAACATACATAACATACTTCCTACCTACATGACACGTAACATATTACCAAATGTGCCTCGCTTTATCTTAAATTGACCACCTATTCAAATAATTTTGTTTCTACCATCTATTATGGAACTTAATTACTCCAAATACGCCCTGCCATTCAACTTACATTTCAATCTACATTAAAATATAAAAGACTTCTTATTATATCATGCGATTATCTTAATCATCTATATTGTACTAATAACCTTTAATGCTTCTTATTTAATGCAAACCAGGCTGAGATTTGAAGTGCTCCAGGGTCACTTGGAAGCGGAAGCCCCCAGTGCTGTCATTCAACGGGCAAGCCAGTGGGATTTAGTGGTGTGGGTATCGGAGTAGGATCTGGGAGACCCCAGTTTGGATGCCCGCTCTGCCGCGTGACCTTGGGCCGGTCGCACATAGTTGGCCTAGCCTACTTCACAGGGCTGTTGTGAGCTTCGTGGAGGAGAGGAGAGCAATGTAAGCTGCTCTGGGGTATAGTTAGATTAGACTTCGTGGTTCTAAATCGTACATTATAACATTTTATATATGTTATTTATATGCTCTCGATGGGTAGCCGTGTTAGTCTGTCCGTAGCAGTGGAAAAGACTAACAGAATTTGGTGACCTAACTAACAAAGACTAACACAATTTTGTTAGACTTTAAGGTGCTACTGGACTCTTGTTCTTTTCTATTGATACGTTGTTAGCCATCCTGAGCCTGGCTCGCCAGGAAAGGGTGGGGCATATCCTTCCAAAATTAAGCACACCTATTATTAAGATGCTAGAATAGTGTATAATTAAGGAAAACTATTGTAATGTTAACAGATGTTTATATGGTCACCCAGATCTTATTTCTCTGTATGGGTGTATGTATGGTGGTGTTTTCTATTTTTCTTTGTATATATTTTTTTCATTTTCTATTCTTCATTCTTGTTTGTATTTTTTTTACTGAAATGGAATAAAAATCTCTTTTAAAAAGAGAGAGATTATGCATATCCTTCAACTGGGAAAAAGCACTTAAGTTGGGATTCAGTATCCTGAGAAGGGCGGCTTTTGGGGAGCCAGCATGGTGTAGTGGTTAAGAGCGGTGGTTTGGAGCGGTGGACTCTAATCTGGAGAACCGGGTTCGATTCCCCCACGCCTCCACCCGAGCAGCGGACACTAATCTGGTGAACCGTGTTGGTTTCCACACTCCTCCACCCGAAGCCAGCTGGGGGACCTTGGGCTAGTCACGGTTCTCTTGTAGCTCTCTCAGCCCCACCCACCTCACAGGGTGTCTGTTGCGGGGAGGGGAAGGGAATTGTACCCAGCTATTTACTGCTGCCTCCAGCAGGTGGCAGTCTTTGTGATTCCATGCTGCAGAAGCAAAGCTCTAGCTAGCTGGTGAGGAAGGTTGAGATTTCACCTGCAACAGGGACAGGTTCCCCCGCCAGCTAGTTTGTGTTTGGCTGTGTTGACTTTTTTTGGGGGGGGGGTAGGGGAGGAGGTTTCCAGCATGCCTGTCCACAGCCAGGATAGCTAAATGGAGCCTCCCTGCTGAAAGGCAGTATACCTCTGAATACCAGACACCGGGGACGTTTTGTTGGTTCTTCCTTTGTTTGTTGAGGGGACGAGCTTCCATAAGCGACACAAGAGAGGATATTGTCCATGAAATCCCGGTCATTGGAGCGTTCCGTCAAATCGCCAATTCTCAAAGGGAGTGATTGCCTTGCTGCAATCGAGAGCCAGCGTGGTACAGTGGTTAAGAGCAGTGGTTTGGAGCGGCGGACTCTGATCTGGAGAACCGGGTTTGATTCCCCGCTCCTCCACAGGAGCGGCGGAGGCTAACCTGGAGAACTGGGTTGGTTTCCCTGCTCCTCCGCACAAAGACAGCTGGGTGACCTTGGGCTAGTCACACTCTCTCAGCCCCCCCCCCACCTCACAGGGTGTCTGTTGTGGGGAGGGGGAGGGAAGGTGATTGTCAGCCGGTTTGATTCTGCCTTAAGTGGTAGAGAAAGTCGGCATATAAAAACCAACTCTTCTTCTTCTTCTTCTGCCGCTTGCAATGATGGGCTGTTTTTCCCTTCCCCAGGTGGCAACTACGAGAAGGCCATCGAGTGCGCGAAGACCTATTTACTGTTCTTCCCCGATGACGAAGTGATGAGGCAGAACCTGGCCTATTACACGGCTGTCCTTGGGGAGCACCTGGCCAGACCCCTGCAGCCCAGAGAGGTGAGCTGGCTTGGAGAACATCCTCCTGACTTGGAGTGAGAATCCTGGATGTGCTATCAGAGGGTCGGCATCAAGGGTCGGCCCGGCTGGCCACTGCTTAAGGCCTTTGGCTCAGCAGAGGGTCTGCTTGCGACAGGAGATGCAGGGTCGGTCTCCCGTTCCCCCAGGGGGGAAAATGCCTTGGGACAGGGAAGGAAACGGTGTGCCGGGCAAGAACAAGCTCTGCTGTCTCTCTCCAGCATCCCTTTCACCAGGAAGTGGGAGATCACCCCAGAGCTCTTGCAGCATGGCAGGGGTCTCTTTGGCAGTCTCCCAGGTCATGCTGGGTGAGGCTCTGGAAAGAGGGGAGCTCCAGCCTGGTCATGCATTTTTTAGATTTCCTGGCACTGTGGTCGCCACACTGGGCCTCGTACATCGGGTAGCTCTAGGAATCGCCAGACACGCAGTGGAACTCCCCGCCCCGGGATGCGGTGATGGCTGCCAACTTGGATGGCTTTAAGTGGGGAAGTAGACATGTTTACAGCAGAGAGAGCTATCCATGGCTACTAGTCAAAATGGATACTACTCGTGATGCATAACTATTCTCTGCAGGATCAGAGGAGCATGCCTGTTATATTAGGTGCTGTGGAGCACAGGCAGGATAATGCTGCTGCAATCGTCTTGTTTGTGGGCTTCCTAGAGGCACCTGGCTGGCCACTGTGTGAACAGACTGCTGGATTTGATGGGCCTTGGTCTGATCCAGCAGGGCTTTTCCAATGTTCTTATGTTTTACCATAGAGTTTCTGGCATTTTCTATAACTGTCCAACGTCACCTCCATGTTTCCTCCAGAAGTGGCATCGTGGCGCACATGACCCCCGTTCGTTTTTTGGCAACGAGGCCTTGCTGGTGGGGAGGCCTTCCACCATGGTAGGGGGCCTCGGCAGCCCTACCTGACACCAACATAGCTACCTGCCCCAGCAGGTGAAATTATTATCGAAGGCCCTGCTCCACCTTTCTTCTGTTGTCTGAAGTCAGGTGGCAGATGGAGACAAGAAGCAGGGTCTTCTCTGCTGTGGCACCCTGCCACTGGAAAGTTAGGAGCTTACACAGCAGGCCTTCTTTGATGCTAATCGTTGAGATGGGTCCGCATGGGAGGAGGTGGTCCGTTTCTACCTCCCAGCCAATCAAATAAGGTTTAATGAAGCTATAATTTGGTCCCCTGACCTCTGGAGCTTTGTCCCACCCCCACCCCCACCCCGGGCTTTGCAGGATGTCCAGGCCTACCAGCAGCGCAGCCTCCTGGAGAAAGAGCTGCTCTTCTTCGGCTACGATGTTTTTGGGATTCCTTTCGTGGACCCGGTAAGTGGCGATTCCTGCCATCCTATCCAATCCTACTGCAAGAAGATTTTTAAACAGTGTCAAAATGTGCTTTAAAAAATAAGAATTTTAGATAAGATATCTTCACAACTCAAAGTAGCCAATGACTTATCTTACACTACGAACTTTTTAAACAGATGACTGCCTTTTCTAAGAATGTGTGGAGAAGGGGGCATCACGAAGTGAATGATGCCCACGAAACTATCATGTGATTTGCATTTATTAAGTTCTGCTAAGTGAATACAACAAATGGTATGATTTCTGAAAAAGCACCGATGTGTAATATTGGAACATATATTGGAACCAAATTTTGAAACATATCTCGACTGTACGAGGATGTTTAACCTACTGCTGTTGTATTATTATTTTTGCTATTATTATAAACTAAACTTAAAATAGTTATAAAAAAAATAAGAATTCGGCAGACACTTAGAAAAACAGAAACGAAGCAGCCAGCCTGCCTAAAGCGTGACAGAGAGGGTACCATGATCCATGTTCAGCTCAAAACCAAGGTCTTGCCTTTTTGCGGGAGCGGAGGTGCGACCCTAACCGCAAAAGCCAACGCCTGTTCCTGGTTCCACATATATCTGTTGTTTGCCACATGTTGGGTTTGAGGCCAGAATAGTGGAGCCCAAGGCTTTCTGGGAAATTTGGCTTTGGGGGAGAAGGGGAAAAGGCAGGCTGTACATAATGGTTCAGGGGAACCCCTTCTTTTACCTCGCCTCCCCTTTGTTTTGAAGGACACCTGGACCCCAGAGGCGGTGATTCCCAAGAGACTGCGAGAAAAACAGAAGTGAGCCCTTCTGACTTGCATGCGCTTGCTAATGCTGTCTCCTCCCCAGGTTCTTTTCCTTTTTAAGTACGGAGCTGAATTTGATTACTAGGGAATCGGAGCTAGGCAAAGGGATATATGTCCATGCGCCTTGCTGTCAGGAGATATCGAAACCACCGAACATGTATTGTTCAGCTGTTCATTCTATCATGAGGCCCTTATTAAATTCATTGCTCCTCTGATCAGTGGATTTCGCGATGAGCCAGTAGAATTCCTGACTAAGAGGCTCCTGATGGGGGAAACTCCAACCTTTTCGGTCCCAACTGCCAAATTTTGTGCCATCGCAATTAAAACACACAGAATTAGAATGGAAAAATGGCAAGTTAATTCTTGTGACTTGTTTTAATGTCTTAAATTTTAATATCATTAGTCTTTTATCTAATTTTGTAGTTTATACTAGTTTTGCAGTTTTATTAAGTCAGATAATTTTATGTGTTAACCTTTGGCTGGTCAAACAGACCGTATCAATAAATATCTATCGATCTAACAGAGGTGGTTTGCCATTGCCTTCCTCTGCACAGCAACCCTGGCATTCCTTGGCAGTCTCCCATCCAAGTACTATCCAGGGCTGACCCTGCTTAGCTTCCGAGATCTGGTGAGATCAGGCTAGCCTGGGCCATCCAGGCCAGGGGAACTCAAGATATGGAGGTCCTTCCCAGCTCTATATTTCTGTGACTTGATTTTAACAGAAATATTACTTATTTCCCGCCTGTCCTCCTCGGAATTCCTCGCCATTCTCTACTGTCCCAGGTGGGTCCCCGGCTTTGCTCTCTGCCTCCGTCGGGCCTCTCGTAGGGCTGACCCCACCCCCCCGCTACTTCTGTGTCCTCCAGGGTGGAGCGCGAGACGGCAGCCCGCATCTCGGAAGAGATCGGCAATCTCATGAAGGAGATCGAGACGTTGGTGGAGGAGAAAACCAAAGAGTCCACCGACATGAGCAAGCTCGTGCGGGAAGGTAGGGGGGAAAAAACTGGCTGCTAGAGTATGGGGGGGTCTTCCATTGTGATTCTCATCCACAGGTGCGGTGCTTCTAAGCTTTGTGTTTCTCTTGAGTAAGACATTCCCCCCCCCAACTCCTTGGTCTCCCCTCCCCACGCACAGGAGGTCCCTTGGTGTTCGACGGGCTCAGCGTCACCATGAATTCGAAGACGCTGAACGGCTCCCAGCGAGTGGTGGTGGACGGAGTCATCTCCGACGAGGAGTGTAGAGAGCTGCAGAGACTAACCAACGTGAGTCGCTGGTCGGGGAGGGGCTGTGGCTCAGTGGTAGAGCCTCTGCTTGGCATGCAGAAGGTCCCAGGTTCAATCCCCGGCATCTCCCGTTAAAGGGACTAGGCAAGTAGGTGATGAGAAAGACCCCTGCCTGAGACCCTGGAGAGCCGCTGCCAGTCTGAGTAGACAATACGGACTTTGATGGACCAAGGGTCGGATTCAGTGTAAGGCAGCTTCGTGTGTTCATGTGTCCTTCTGGGGAGGGGTGGTCTGCTCTGACGGGGGCTGTGGAAGGTCTTTGACCGACTCGCCTTGGGTACCGGCTGCCTGGTTGACATACAGGTGTAGAAATCTTTTAAATAAGTCTCTTTCAGCTTGCTACTTGGAGGCTGTGTATAGATGTACACAGGAAGAGCAGTAAGCCTGCCACGTATCCACTCTAGCCTCTTTTTGGGACAGGCATACAAACTTCCGGGAGCCACCAACTCTTCCTGTTTGCTCAGCCAGCTGTTCCCAGAGAGTGCTGATTGGCTGGCATGTGGCAATTGCAAGATCCCCCCAACCCTTTCCTGCTGTCTGCCCCAGAATGCTGATTGGCTGGCATGTGGCAATTACAACACGCCCTCTCCCACTGGGTGCACAGTGGCACACGTCAGCCAATCAGCAATCACAGCATCCCCTCCCTCTTCCTCCGGTGGCACAAAGAGTGCTGATTGGCTGGCATGTGGCCATTACAACACGCCCTTTCCCACTGGCTGCACAGTGGCACACGTCAGCCAATCAGCAACCACAACACCCCCTCCCTCTCCAACCAGCGGCACAGAGAGTGCTGATTGGCTGGCACATGGCACTCTGAACGGCTTGCTGGGATGGAAGGTGGCTTTGTGATGATCGTGCGCCAGCCAGTCAACCAGCAACTGCAAAGACTGGCCATCCCAGGGTGCTGATTGGTTGCTCCTTTGTGCCAACGGCAAAACCACCCTGCTGGCAGCCCAGGGATATCTTCCACCATGGAGCCTGGCCAACAAAACAATTTTAAATTTATACCTTACCAAAATACAGTAAAATAATATTTGTTCTTCCCTCTACCCCAGGCAGCTGCCTCCGCAGGGGACGGCTATCGTGGGAAGACCTCCCCACACACGCCCAGCGAGACCTTTTACGGCGTAACCGTCTATAAAGCCCTTAAGGTAGGCTGAAAAGAATTGGGGTGTGCCAGTTTGGAACCGAAATACTCTGTTTATGAAATCTCCTTGGTTTTGATTGGAGAAAATAGTCTTCAGCAACTCTTGTGAGAACTGTAAATATTTTGGGAACTTTTTGGGGTGTTCCTCCTGATTCTGAAAGGCCGGGGTTTGGGGAGGGGAAGGACGTCAGGAAGATATAATGCCATAGAATCCCTCCTCCAAAGCAGCCATTGTCTCCAAGGGGAACGGATCTTGGTATTCTGGAGATCAGTTGTAATGGCGGGAGACCTCCAGGTGCTCCCTGGAGGTTGGCAACCCTAGGTTGTCATTTGACCACAGCCTAGTCAGGAGCCCGCCTCTAACTCTTCCTGCTCATGCTGTCTTCCCTCCAGCTGGGACAGGAAGGCAAAGTGCCAATGCGGGGCGCATACCTCTATTACAACGTGACTGAGAGGGTCCGCCGGGTGATGGAGTCCTACTTCCGCCTGAACGTGCCGCTTCACTTCTCCTATTCTCACCTGGTGTGCCGCACCGCTATAGAAGGTAAGCAAGGTGCCTGCTTTGGAGTACCCTTTATGCAACGTAGATTTGAGGGCTGAAGTCACCTGGATTTCTATAACAGGACAGGCGACCGACAAGATGACTTTGCTTCTAATCTAGTCTCCAGCACAGGTGGAACATGAGCTGGGGGCTCAGATTATAACAAACAAACAGAACGCACATAGCTGTCTTATACTGAGTCAGAGCATTGGTCCATCAAGGCCAGTATTGTCTGCTTTGAGTGGCAGAGGCTCTCCAGCATCTCGGGCGGAGGTCTTGGGGAGGGGCTGTGGCTCAGTGGTAGAGCCTCTGCTTGGCATGCAGAAGGTCCCAGGTTCAATCCCCAGCATCTCCAGTTAAAGGGACAAGGCAAGGAGGTGATGTGAAAGACCTCTGCCTGAGACCCTGGAGAACCGCTGCCGGTCAGAGTAGACAATAGTGAGCCTCTGCCGGTCAGAGTACACAATAGTGACTTTGATGGACCAAGGGTCTGATTCAGTATAAGGCAGCTTTGTGTGTTCATGTGTCTTTCACATCACCTACTTACTACCTGACTGTTTTAGCTGGAGGTGCGGTAATAAAACCTGGGACTTTTTGCATGCCAAGCAGATGCCCCACCACTGTGCCATGCCCCTTGCCATGTGGGGGCAAGCGGTTCTTTTTGTGTCTCAGCCTTGGGCCTTATAAGTCCAAAAGAGCACACTGAATGGCTCATGTAAACTCGCTGAAATGGGGTGAACGCCTCAGTTTGCTCAGATGGCATGCTCCATCTGCTGGCAGAACTGCACAATGCAGCCTGGTTAGCTCCAACATGGCACAGGCTGACGACGCTTCTCTCCTCCTGCTGGTCTCCTCTGCAGAGAAGCAGGAGGACCGGGTGGATCCCAGCCACCCGGTGCACGTGGACAACTGCATCCTTAACGCAGAAGCCCTGGAGTGCGTCAAGGAACCACCAGCGTATACGTTTCGAGATTACAGGTAACAGCCGTGCGGTGAACGAAATGGAGTGACCGATAGTGGGGGTGATTATGACCTCTGGCTGTTGAGCCTCTTGGTCACTAGAACCTCAAAGGTTCCCCAAATGCCTGTAGATTAACCCTTAACAGTCTCCCCCCTCCTTTGGGACCACACTGATAGATAGGGTTGCCATCTCTTGGTTGGGAGATTCCTGGAGATGGGGATGGAGAGTGGGGATTAAGTGGGGAGGGGCCTCAGTAGGGTATAATGCCGTAGAGTCCGCCCTCCAAAGCTGCCATTTTTGTCTGTAGTATGGAGATCAGCTGTAATTCCAGGAGATCTCCAAGCCCTGCCTGGAGGTTGGCAGCCCTACTGATAGGCCCGGATTCCCCCCAGCGGGGCCTTATAGGCTGGCGGTATGATCACTCTCCACTACAAAGTCCGGGGTGGAAATTGTCTGCAGGTTACCCAGTACTGCAGTCCAAGCTCTGCTCACGACCTGAGTTTGATCCCAATGGAAGTCGGTTTCAGGTAGCCGGCTCAAGGTTGACTCAGCCTTCCATCCTTCCGAGGTCGGTCAAATGAGGACCCAGCTTGCTGGGGATAAAGGGAAGATGACTGGGAAAGGCACTGGCAAACCACCCCGTAAACAAAGTCTGCCTAGTAAACGTCGGGATGTGACGTCACCCCGTGGGTCAGGAATGACCCGGTGCTTGCACAGGGGACCTTTACCTTTTTTTACCCAGCCCGAAACCCAAATAGACTATTTGTATAATGCCAGGAATGAAAAAAGCCGACGTTTCACTCAGTCCTCTTCCAAAGGCGTAGAGACGTTTGGAAGTGTTTTGCGCACCCACGAGGGCTAGAAACTTGTGGGTCGATTGGAAAGGGTCGAGTAAGGGGCGAGTTCTGATGATGCTGCTTCGGCAGCTGACTTTGACAGCTGCTGTTCAGTGCTCCCTGACTCAGACCGTGGAGGCGCAAAGAAATCCTTTTGACAAACGAGACCAAAGCAAGCAAGCGTGAGAGAGGTTCACCAGCGACTCTGCCTTGCCTCGCCCGATAATTCTTTTATTATGTATACCATATTATATGGAAGATGTGGAAATCTACCGTACTCTGACCGACTTTGCTCATGTAATTCAAAGAAAATCGACACATTAATGCCCCCTCTTTAAACACCACCGAGATAAATGGATCGCCCCCATATTGGCGAGAATTTCTGCCCCCATAACAAGAGACAAAATAGCCCCCCTTTTTGCTGATGGATAGAGACCCAAATATAACGTTGGCCATGGCCAAATATCTCCCCGTCATAGTTTCCTCTAAGAAATAACTGCTCAGGACCTATGGGTCATAGGAGCAAAGAAGGAAAGGGAAAAGGAAAAAAGTATACCATTTTGGAATATTGAAGCACAGTGCATAAATTTTGCAAATGAAAAAGAAAGAGGGGTGCTGAAAGCTCTGCTGTCTTATTTCTGAATTTTCTAGCGCCATCCTCTATTTAAATGGGGATTTTGAGGGCGGAGCCTTTTACTTCACCGAGCTGGACGCCAGAACAATAACGGTAAGGACGTCGTTTCTTCATACCCCTGGAGATGGATGTACTCTGTGCTTCAAGGGTAAGGGGGAAAATCCCCATTAAATTACCTCGAGCATTAATGCGTGAACCACACCGGGTAAAGATACAGGGATGCCCAAAGCACATGAGTCTGAGAGCTGACAGTAAGCACCCAGGTTCAAGCCTCAACTTGGGCAACGCTGCCCTTGGATGTCCGTTCCCGTCTTTGTCTGCTTAACTGACCTTTCTGGGCTGGAGGGTTTCGGACATGGGAAGCATCCAAATACGCAGGTGGCCCCTCTGAGTTGGTACAGTCCAGGAAGGGCCATACACTGTGATGTTTCTGAATTTGCAGCTTTCCCTGTGCCAAAGGGGCAAGGTGGGTTGGGGAAGGACCTGCCCGTCTGGGGTTCTTGCTAAGCAGTCCCTACCTTGAGCCGGTGTGGTGTAGTGGTTAAGATTGGCCGACTCTAATCTGGAGAACCGGGTATGATTCCCCACTCCTCCATATGAAGCCTGCTGGGTGACCTCAGGCTAGTCACAGTTCTCTCAGAACTCTCTCAGCCCCGCCTACCTCACAAGGTGTCTGTTGTGGGGAGAGGAAGGGAAGGAGATTGTAAGCCGCTTTGATTCTCCTTTAAAAAAGTGGAGAAAGTTGGCATATAAAAACCAACTCTTCCTCTTCTTGGTTCCTGCGTTTTGTTTTAGGCTGAAGTGCAGCCCCAGTGTGGCCGGGCAGTCGGGTTCTCGTCTGGCTCTGAGAACCCTCATGGCGTGAAAGCCGTCACCAAGGGCCAGCGCTGTGCCATCGCCTTGTGGTTCACCCTGGACCCTCGCCACAGCGAACGGGTAAGTAACGGCGGCCGCCCACCACAACCACTCCTTTCCACATTCCTCCCCTCCGAGCCATTCTCCTCCTTTCCCACATCGAAAGTTTGTTTCCGCAGAGGCTAGATGGCCACCTGTCAGCAATGCTGATTCTATGACCTTAGGCAGTTCATGACAGGGAGGGCATCTTGGCCATCTTCTGGGCATGGAGTAATGGTCACTGGCGGTGTGTGTGTGGGAGGTAGTTGTGAATTTCCTGCATTGTGCAGGGGGTTGATCTAGATGACCCTGGTGATCCCTTCCAACTCTATGATTCTACGAAGCAGCAATGAAAAACGGGCTATTCTGCCATAACTGTGCAGCTCAGGCCAATTTGTATGATTCCTCTTACTCAGCATATTTTGCATCTTTTGCCCATCTGTTCTAATGATAAACTCCAGCACATCTTGACTTTGCACTTGTTTTTGTGGGTGCTCCCCTCAAGTTGCCCTTTTAAAAAATGTATATATGGTACCTGGTAAGTCATCAGAATATGTTCTAGACTCCTTCTATCGCTTGCCACCAAAGCATGGCGCCCTTCACAAGCTCTCTGCATCTCCTGCAGGATCGGGTGCACGCCGATGACCTAGTGCGCATGCTCTTCAATACGGAAGAGGCGGAACTACCTCCAGAGCAGGCGACGGCAACAGAAACCCCTCCGGAAGGCCCGACGGGAGCTCCGCAACCAGACCCCGCTTCTGGGAAAGACGAACTATAGCTTTCTGCTGCCTCTACTGAGTCCAGCTGGGCCTGATCCAGACCACAAGGATAATTTGGGCATTGGAAACTGCCCTGGACAGCATCCCATGGATGGGGGCCTTCTCCTGGCACGCAAAACAGATGGATCTTAACTACCTGCCAAGGGCTGGGCACAGGGTGCTTCCCTGGGCACCGCTGCGATACCTGGAAAAAGGGGTCAGGAGAAGAGAATATCTTCTGTTGCCTTTCTCTCCCTTGCTCCAGGATACACCCCCCCAAGTGCCTTATTTTGTCCCCGAGCAAAGCCCTTCAACACAATTCCTGTTCTCCAAAGTGTCTTCACGGTTTGGACGAATCCCATGAAAGAGCCAGCGTGGTGTAGTGGTTAAGAGCGGTGGTTTGGAGTGGTGGACTCTGATCTGGAGAACCGGGTTTGATTCCCCCACTCCTCCACATGAGCGGCGGAGGCTAATCTGGTGAACTGGATTTGTTTCCCCGCTCCTACGCACAAAGCCAGCTGGGTGATCTTGGGCTAGTCACAGCTCTCTTAGAGCTCTCTCAGCCTCACCTACCTCACAGTGTGTCTTGTGGAGAGGGGAAGGGAAGGTGATTGTAAGCCAGTTTGATTCTTCCTTAAGTGGTAGAGAAAGTCGGCATATAAAAACTAACTCTTCTTATCTTCTGCACAAAGAGAGGCAGCCTCAGCTGGAAATGAGCTAGTCCCCTGCTGCTACATGCAGAATCAGCATAGGGGAGCAGATGGAAGCCTTGTACTTGGACCAGAGTTCAAATCCTGGCTCAGCCGTGATGAAGTTCGTTGGGCGGCTAGCCTACCTCCCAGGGCTGTCGTGAGGATAAAGGGGGATACCCAGCACGTGGTGCTGTGAGTTCCAATAGAAAGAGTTGTAATCAGATAAAGGGACTGCCACTTTCTGTTACATCACATGTTGGTAAATTAAAGAAGACAAACTTTTCATTTTGAATATCTCACTTTGACTATAAGAAATGTGTGGATGAATGTGTCAGGTTAGGGAGACCTGGGTTCAGATCCCCACTGTCTCGTGAGGCTCACTTGGTGACTCTGAGCCAATCACTGTTAGCCTCGCCTACCTGACAGGGTGGTTGGGAGGAACAGCCGCATTGGCCATCCTGAGCTCCTTGTAAGGAAGAACAGGGTTGAAAGGCCAATAAGGAAGGTGTACTGTACAAATCGATAAAACCACCTGACCTGAAAAATAACTTCTTATTCACCTTCTCCATTTCTGTGATACAAATAATAGAAACTTTAGAGCAGGAGTCTCCAAATCTTTTGAGCCTGTGGGCACATTTGGAATTCTGGCACAGCGGGGGCAGTAACAAAATGGCGGCTACAAAATGGCTGCCGCAAGAGGCGGAGCCAGCCACAAAATGATTGCCTCCGTTTAACTTTTGCTGTGGTTAGGGCTGCCAACCTCCAGGTACTGGAGAAATAGGCACAAGTACCAAATGCTAAGCTGAGAAAATAAATAGTACTAGGCTCTTGCAATGCAAACAAACTTCTATTAATAATACAAAATTGTGCAATAAGTGAAAGTGCAGAATTGTTTGTAATATTCTGCACTTTCACTTATTGCACAGTTTTGTATTATTAATAGAGGTTTGTTTGCATTGCAAGAGCTTAGTACTATTTATTTTCTCAACCTCCAGGTACTAGCTGGAGATCTGCTATTACGACTGATCTCCAGCCGACAGAGATCTGTTCCCCTGGAGAAAATGGCCGCTTTGGCAATTGGACTCTATGGCATTGACGTCCCTCCCCAAACCCCGCCCCCATCAAGCTCCGCCCCCAAAACCTCCCGCTGGTGGCGAAGAGGGACCTGGCAACCCTACCTGTGATGGCAGCTTCTGTCAAAGCTACACTTTTTAATAAAATCTGCACAGCCAATCAGAAGCCTTGCTGGACAAAAGCCCTAAAAACACTTGGTGGGCGCCAGAAAAGGTGTGGGCGGGTGCCATGGCACCTATGGACATGTTGGGGATCCCTGCTTTAAACCAAGCAAAAACCCTCACCGTTATGGAAGTTTCTGTTCACTACGAAGAAACATCTTCTTCATTTCTCATCCATTGTTTTTTGTTGAAATTTAAGGCATGCGGGATTATGGAAACTATGTGCTGGAGACAAGTCCAATGCATACAAGTAAACAGTGAAACAAAACTGGATTAACACGAAAAGCCAGGCAATAAAGACCTGTATAATACAACTAATAAAGTGCAGTATTCGGGAGATGGGGAGAAATTGCTTAAGATTTTCACAGGCATTTACTATTACAACCCTACTACCTTTTGAAGAGGTGTTCTCCTGTACTACTGGGGTTACCACCTCCCTATTCCTTTTAGCTCTCATCTTGAGAGGTGTGGTGTAGTGGTTAAGAGCGGTGGTTTGGAGCGGTGGACTCTGATCTGGAGAACAGGGTTTAAGTCCCCACTCCTCCACGTGAGCGGCGGACGCTAATCTGGTGAACCGGGTTGGTTTCCCCACTCCTACACACGAAGCCAGCTGGGTGACCTTGGGCAAGTCACACTTTCTCAGCCCCACTTACCTCACAGGGTGTCTGTAGTGGGGAGGGGAAGGTGATTTGATTCTTCCTTAAGTGGTAGAGAAAGTCAGCATATAAAAACCAACTCCTCCTCCTCTTCTCCTCCTCACATACACACAACAGGCAAGGATTTGGCTGCTTAGGACCCAGCTTGCGTGAGCCAGAGCTGGAAGCAACTCAGGGGGCCCAGTTGTGAAGAATCGATCGCCCCACTCCCCAGTGCGGTTCCTGCATGCCACGCTATGCATTTTCCCCCACCATATTCACACTGCACTGGAAATGTTTAACGTTCCCTTCTCATTAACAGTCCTCCTCACGCCTGTGCGCTTTCAGAATTCATTACCCACACACCTTTTTATTTATATGCAAAGAGAGGGCAGATCCTTCCAACTGGATCCCAGGTAACCTCCACCAGGGCATGACAAGGACCTTCCCTCTCCTCCACCTCCCATCTCTCCTGGAATGAATTTGGTTTCCCCCACCACCACATTTCCCTGTAACTTAGCAGAATGCATTTTTATTTGCAGCGCAATTCTGTGCCGAGCTGTTCCAGGCTAAGCCCGCTGAAATCGGTGGGCTTCAGGCTGGAGTCACTCTGCGTAGGATTGCGTCGTTGGTGTCTCTGGCGGACAGCTGAGCGCCGCTGTTGATTTCATTTCCTTAAATGGCAGGTAGTTGAGGGCTAGCACGTAATGAAAGGTTGTCAGGTCCCTCTTCGCCACAGGCGGGAGGTTTAGGGGGCGGAACCTGAGGAGGGCGGGATTTGGGGAGGGGAGGGACTTCAATGCCATAGAGTCCAATTGCCAAAGCAGCCATTTTCTCCAGGTGAACTGATTTCTGTCGGTAGGGTTGACAACCTCCAGATACAAGCTGGAGATCTCCTGCTATTACAACTGATCTCCAGCCAATAGAGATCCGTTCCCCTGCAGAAAATGGCTGCTTTGGCCATTGGACTCTATAACATTGAAGCCCTTCCCCAAACCCCACCCTCCTTAGGCTCCGTCCCAAAAACCTCCCGCCGATGGCGAAGAGGGACCTGGCAACACTATCAGCTGGGGATCAGTTGTAATAGCAGGAGATCTCCAGCTAGTACCTGGAGGTTGGCAACCCTAACTGGAAATATCACAATCAGCACGGTAACCTGTAAGTAAGGGCATTTTCACGCATCCACTTTCAATGCACTTTAACTATTGTTTGCAAGTGGGTTTTGCTGTTTCACACAGTAAAATCCAGCTGCAGAGTGCATTGAAAGCGGATTGAAAATCCATTATTTGGCATGAGTGAAAGCACCCTCCGTCTCACTGTGATGATTGAGCCCTATTTAAACAGCAAAACTCTGACTACTTCTGCACCCAATGAAAAAAAACCTAGCATTTGAAACTTGCTGCCCCAGGATGTAGCAATGGCTGCCAGCTTAGATGGTTTCACAAAAACATTAAACAAATGCATAAAGGATTGGATGAACAATGGCTATTAGCCATAGTGTCATAACCTCCACGTTCAGAGATAATCTACCACTGAAAAGTAAGTCCTTGGGATATATAGGGGGAAAAGCCTGGTCTCCCAGCCCTGCCAGGAAAAAGGCATAGCCTCTATCCATATCCCTCCTCTCCACCTATGACTGCATGTTGAATCTAAATTGTACATCCCAGGGGTGTGGGGGAAGGATAATCTAATCACAGATCTGGAATTCTATGCAGTTTTGTCTTGGTCTTTCCCGCGCATCCTTGGAGATTCTAGGGGAGGGTCTGTGGCTCAGTGGTAGAGCCTCTGCTTGATATGCAGAAGGTCCCAAGTTCAATCCTCGGCATCTCCAGTTTAAGGGACTAGGCAGGTAGGTGATGTGAAAGACCTCTGCCTGAGACCCTGGAGAGCCACATCTCCAGTTCAAGGGACTAGGCAAGTAGGTGATGAGAAAGACCTCTGCCTAAGACCCTGGAGAGGCGCTGCCAGTCTTAGACAAGACTGACTTTGATGGACCACGAATCTGATTCAGTATAAGGCAGCTTCATGTGTTCATGTGAGATCATTTGCTCAAAAGGCCAGGTACAAAACATTGTAATGCCAGAGCAAAAAAACAGCCTCAAAATGAACCAGGGCAGCTACTTGTTCAAAGCCCGCATCAGCATTCTCCAAACCGTCTCCAAGGGCAGCCCCAGAAAGAAGTTTCTCCCGGACTCAACAGTGATGTCCTCTTTGGAGCTGTTTGGCAGCTGTCTCAAAGGCAGCCCAGGAGCACAGTTTGCAAAACTGCTTTCGGCAGGAATGTGCCAGGCCTCGGTCGGGATCTGGCCTCCTTCCAAGTGGCCCTTTTGGAGGGGGGGGCAAGCCGAGATTCCTCAGACTGATGTTTGCACCCAGATGCAAAGGGAGAAAATGGCATTCTTCTCTTGACACATGCATGGAGGGGGGGACGGACGTAAATTTAATCAGCAGGAAACCAAACACTCAGAGCCGTCTAATGTCAATGAAGTTTTTTGTTTACAAATGCAGCCTACCCGGATTCCTGCCCAAATGCCAAGCAGCCCCCACGAGCAGCCGGCACAAAGCGGGCCTTGGACGGGGGAGCAAAGGCCCAGGAAAGGTTACTCTCATTAGCATGCCGCTCAGGCATGCTTTGCAGACAAATGGCAAGAGTCGAGAGAGATCAAGCTTTCCTAATGCCAGTGTGCGGAGGGCCTGATCCTGCCTACCGTGGCACGTGGACAGCGCCTGCACTGCAAATTGATGGCGCTGCTGCTCAGCATACCTGAATGCTTCCGGATCATCCGTAGGACGCCTGAAAATGCTACCTTAGGGTTGCCAAGCTCCAGGTACTAACAAGAAGAACAGCACAAGCTCCAATTTCAAAATACAAGATATATATTTGATGACTGATACTGAACCTGTGGGTCTAAGAGAATTCAACACTGATGAATGACATTGTGTACTATTGGCTGATGAAGCCCTCAAGCGAAACGTGAACACAATCCGGAGTCCACGTACCCATGAACCTCCCCTCTGCACCATGGTTGATATTTATGTATGACTGAGGATTCCTCATTGTACATATTGGTTCCATAAATAAGATCACTGCTATGGGTAACTGAGTTCCTTCAGCAGTTCCTATTGCGCACGATCTAACTACCAGTTACTGCACATGAGCAGCATTGCTGGTATTGGAATTGCTTCTATCACCTCTACTGCGCATGATCAACCCCTGCCACTGTTGGAGTTCCATCCTAGAAAGGCCTTCTCCTCTGTGCTTGCCATCTTTGGGAATAGACCTTTGGGGTTTCTATGAGCCATTGACTGTTTGAATTTTTAGTAACCATTAAGACTATTTGGATATGTTTCCACGTACCTTTTGGTTTTGAACTCTTTATACATCCATGGTACAGTTGTATTTTGTGTATGATGTGCAAGTCCTTTGACTATTGAACATTGGTTGTGAATATATATTTTGTATTTTGAAATTGGAGCTTGTGCTGTTCTTCTTGTTTGTACTTGCTATTTTACCGCACTATTTGTAACTTGTTGTTGCAGCAAGCTCCAGGTACTAGCTGGAGATCTCCTGATATTACAATTGATCTCCAGTCGATAGAAATCAGTTCCCCTGGAGAAAATGTCTGCTTTGGCAGTTGGACTCTATGACTCCAAGTCCCTCCCCTCCCCAAACTCCGCCCTCCTCAGGCTTCGCCCCCAAACCTGCCGGTGGCGAAGAGGGACCTGGCAACCCTATGCTACCTGCAGCCCGATCCAGCACACATTTGGTCAAGGGCAGGGCACTGATCCATACCTGCATGCAAATGCAAAAGCCAGAGGGCAGCGGCGGACTGGCCAGGGGGTCAGCTTGCCCGATGGCAAGTGGGCCCTGTGGGCCCCCGATGGAATGGGCCCCCTTAAACATTAGACAATATGTTTAAAATGTTAATGACCTTTTTAGCAGCTAGAATATATAACGGGCGTTCCAACGCTATTACTGTTTGCAACTAAAATTTTAATTCTACCTTTTTCCCACTTATGTCTTTTTTGAACATTTTATTTATTTCTTATAAAAATAAATAAGTGGCAGCCTTATAGTTGTGGGTCTTTGTCTCCTGGCAACCAACTTTTTTAGACCCAGTCCCCCCCTGCCTGAGGGAATCTTTTTGATAGGATCAAAAAGAGCATGCACCGTTTCTGAGTGAAGTTGTGAACAAGCGCCCCCTGAAGAGCTGCTTGCGTTTAACAAACTCCGCAATTGGGGACTTAGGCGGCAAGACCCACCCATGCGTACTGGAGGCTGACCGGTGCGTCTCTGCATGCTTTCCTGCTCAGCCCTTAATACCGCCATTCGGTCCGCAGCTAGCAGAGATTGCAAATCCATCTGCAAAGTGCATGGAAACTAGACTGAAAGTGCGTTATTCGGCACGTGTGAAAGCGCCCAAGGCCCCCGCCCCTAGGGTTGCCAGGTCTTTCTTTGCCACCGGCGGAGGTTTTTTGTGGCGGAGCTGATCCTAAACAGATAAAAGGAAGTATTTTTTCACACACGCATAGTTAAATTGTGGAACTCCCTGCCCCAGGATGTGGTGATGGCTGCCAACTTGGAAGGCTTTAAGAGGGGAGTGGACATGTTCATGGAGGAGAGGGGTATTCATGGCTACTAGTTAAAATGGATACTAGTCATGATGCATACCTTTTTTTTTGACACTTTTCTCCACCTTGTAGTCACGTTGTTTGTCTTAGCTGGTATGTTTCAGCTTAGTAGTGCATATAGTGTGTATATGTCAGACTCCAGGACCTCGTTGCATCTCAGGAATAATAAACTTCGCTCCAGACGTGGCAGAGAGTTTTTAAAAGTTTTATTCAGAAAGCAAATGAGTTCAGTGGTCTATACAACTTAAGGTTAGAATGACTACGGGGCTGTTACAGATCAGCTTTATAGGATGCACACACTAGAATTGTCTACACGTAATGGCTTTGAAATGCAAAACATCAGAGTTCTCCCAAACTTCGAGACGGTTCCGGCAAAATCACACCTTGAGATCAGAGCAGATTTACAATAGGAAGGCTACTTTGAAATGGAGACATCGGAGCCTCTGGCCATAGCAACTTTCTCCCAAACAGAAGAGGCTTTCCCACGGGACCAAAAGGTGGGTGGATGGGGAACACGGAGCTTGCTTTCCGGGGCTCGACTGCATGCCCTCGCTGACAGTATAACTGTACTGTTATGTGGCACAGAGTGGTAAGCTGCAGTACTGCAGTCAAAAGCTCTGCTCACGACCTGAGTTCGATCCCGACGGAAGTTGGGTTCAGGTTGCCGGCTCAAGGTTGACTCAGCTTTCCATCCTTTGAGGTGGGTGAAATGAGTACCCAGCTTGCTGGGGGTAAAGGGGAGATGAGTGGGGAAGGCACTGGCAAACCACCCCGCAAAACAAAAGTCTGCCTAGAAAACGTCGGGATGTGACGTCTCCCCATGGGTCAGGAATGACCCGGTGCTTGCACAGGGGACCTTGACCTTTTATGTCATTTTGGTAGCTTATAAAGTTTTTTGCCCTTTGCAGACGCTTCGCTCCTGTACTGAGTTCCCTCCCCTCCCGATATTAGCACAGTGGTGTCTCTTTCTCCCCCGTTACCTGGAGGTTGGCAACCCTCCCCCTCCCCCAGCATGGGCGGCAGGGGGGGGGGACGGACGGACCGCGGCGCGATCGCAGCCCCTCCTCCCGCTCCGGAGCCAGCCTGGCAGGGTGGGACGGAGGGAGGGAGCAGGCCCGGGGGGGGGGTGGGAGGGAGAGAGGGAGGGATGGGCTGGCGCGTCGCCCCCGCGATGCCCAGGCGGGGGCGGCCCCTGGCCTCGCCCGCCCGCCCCGTCGGAGGAGCCAGCCGGCCGCCTCTCGCCTGCCTCGCCGCTCCGTCCGTCCGCCCCGTCGGAGGCTCCCCATGGCCAGCGCGGGGCTGCAGCTGGGGGGCTACTTCTTGGCGCTGGCCGGCTGGGTGGGCACCGTCTGCGCCTCGGCCCTGCCGCAGTGGAAGCAGAGCTCCTACGCCGGCGACGCCATCATCACGGCCGTCGGGCTTTACGAGGGGCTGTGGATGAGCTGCGCCTCGCAGAGCACCGGCCAGGTGCAGTGCAAGCTGCACGACTCCCTGCTCGCCCTCGACGGTGCGTCCCGCCGCGGGGAGGGAAGGAGGGAGCCGTCGGGGGGCCCGCGGAGGGAGGAGCTGCGGCGCAAGAACTAGGGTGGGGAGCGGGGGGCTGGAAACGAGGGTCGCCAGGTCCCTCTTCGCCCTCGGCGGGAGGTTTTGGGGGGCGGAGCTGGGGAGGGACTTCAGTGCCGTAGAGCCCAATTGGCGAAGCGGCCGTTTCCTCCAGGGGAGCTGAGCTCTATGGGACGGAGATCCGTTGTGATCGCGGGAGATCTCCAGCCACCCCCTGGAGGTTTGGAAACCAGCACAGTCAAAGAACAAAATTATTATTAGTGATTAGGACAAATGACAACAAGTGCTATGCAACAAATACTTATCCTACTACTATAATACATAAGATTCACTTGATGTCAACCATTCAGGTGTACAATTATTCTTTGTGTTATAGATGCAAATATGCAATTTATCTTTATAGTATGGTTGAGATAAATTATCTATAAAGATAAATTGCATCTATAACACAAAGAATAATTGTACACCTGAATGGTTGACATCAAGTGAATCTTATGTATTATAGTAGTAGGATAAGTATTTGTTGTATAGCACTTGTTGTCATTTGTCCTAATCACTAATAATAATTTTGTAATTTTGTACTTTGACTGTGCTGATTTCCAAACCTATCTAGGTACAAGCATAGTGATGCCTTCATTTGTTTGATTTGTTAACCCCCTGGAGGTTGGCAACCCTACTGCAAACTAGTAGGGGCGAGGGCCCCGGGGTCGGGTGGCGGGCTGGCCAGGGTGTCGGCTTGCCCGATGGCATTGAACATTAGACAAGGGCCATTTATGCCTGGGAGGCTTTGCCTTGGGTTTGCCGCTCTTAAGATGCACATTTTCCCCATCCAAATTCTCAAAACCCAACAGTACGCCCCCATGCAGTTTTGAGAATCTGGATGGGGAAAATGTGCATCTAGAGAGTGGCATATTCAAGGCAAAGCCCTCCCGTGCATAAATGGCCAAGATGTCTAATGTCTTAAACATTAGACAAGATGTCAAAAATGTTAATGACCTTGCTGTAACTTGAAAATCTAATTGAAGTTCCACTATTCTTACTGTATGCAACTAAAATTTACGTTGCATTGCTATTTTAATATACGTTATATATAGGCTCAGATCTTTACTGTCAGGACTGTGGGATGGAGCTGAGCTGGGAATCCCAGCCTGGGATTTATTTATTTTATTTCTTAAATAGTTGGAGGTGGGCCCCCTTTGTCTCCAGGCGACCAATATTTTTAGACCCAGTCCGCCACTGCCAGGGGTCCATGTCTGTCTGGAATGGCACTTTCCCCTCCCCTAGCCTGAGGCTGGGAGGGAAGGCAGCATGGTATATATAGCCTGATCTCCTCAGATCTCTGTTGCTAAGCAGGGGCAGCCCTGGTTAGTATCTGGATGGGAGACCACCAAGGTAGACCAGGGTTGCTCTGCAGAGGAAGGCACTGGCAAACCACCTCTGTTAGTCTCTTGCCTTGAAAACCCCATAAGGGATCATAGAATCATATAGATTCTATATGATAGAGTGGGAAGTTACCACCAAGGTCATCTAGTCCACCCCCTGCTCAATGCAGGAAATTCACAACTACCTCCCTCCCCACACCCCCAGTGACCCCTACTCCATGCCCAGAAGATGGCCAAGATGCCCTCCCTCTCATCATCTGCTTAAGGTCATAGAATCAGCGTTGCTGACAGATGGCCATCTAACCTCTGCTCAAAAATCTCCAGGGAAGGAGAGCTCACCACCTCCCAAGGAAGCCTGTTCCATGGAGGAACTGCACTGTTAGAAAGAAGACATTAGGAAGAATTTCCTAACAGAGCAGTTCCTTAGTGGAACAGGCTTTCTCGGGAAGTGGGAAGTGCTCCTTCCCAGGAGGTTTTTAAGCAGAGGATAGATTGCCATCTGTCAGCAATGCTGATTCTGTGACCTTGGGCAGTTCACAAGAGGGAGGGCACCTTGACCATCTTCTGGGCATGGAGTAGGGGTCACTGGGTGTGTGTGGGGGAAGTAGTTGTGAATTTCCTGCATTGTGCAGGGGGTTGGACTAGATGACCCTGGTGGTACCTTCCAACTCTATGATTCTAAAGTTTTCTATCACCTTTGTTAGTCTCTTGCCTTGAAAACCCTACTGGGTTGCCTAAGTCAGCTGTCACTTGATGGCACTTTACACACACCCCTCTCTAGGTTGTTTTGAGCCCTGCAGAGAAAACAACCCCTGCAACCCTTCCTCCCTTCTGGGGCTAAATGCACAGGGAGAGCAATTTTGATCAGGGAAACTGTGGGGACCCCCTTCCCCTGATCTGGATAGCCCCTCCTCTGTATCAAGAATTGCAACCACAGAACTCCCAACACGGCATGTCGTTCGGTCCTGAAAAATTAGAGCGTGCTGGACGGCCATTTGCCTCTGTCTCCCCTTGAAGTTGCAAAGACTGGGTCTGGGGTTTCTTTCTTTCTTTCGCAGTTCACCTCCAGACCTCCCGAGCTCTAATGGTGGTGTCCATTCTGCTGGGCTTCGTGGGAGTCATCGTCAGCGTGATCGGAATGAAGTGCACCAAAGTAGGGGATGAGAACCCCGTCACCAAAAGCTGGATTGCCGTCTTGGGAGGAGCCTTCTTCTTGCTCGCAGGTAAACCGGGATTCCCTGCGCTGCCCTACGGTTCACACATTGTGGTCCCTAGAAGGCTGAATTGAAGACCTAGAAAAACCCAGATTCCAATCCCTGCGAACAGGATCCCTGAACCTATCCTACCTTGCAAGGTTGTTATAAAATGGGGAGGGAAGGGTGTGTGTTGAACACAGGAACACATGAAGCTGCCTTATACTGAATTAGACCCTGGGTCCATCAAAGTCAGTATTGTCTACTCAGACCGGCAGCGGCTCTCCAAGGTCTCAGGCAGAGGTCTTTCACATCACCTACTTGCCTAGTCCCTTGAACTAGAGATGCCAGGGATTGAACCTGGGACTTTCGGCACGCCATACAGAGGCTCTGCCACTGAGCCACGGCCCCTCCCCAAGATCCCCAAGTGTTCTTCCAAGATCCATGGAGGTAGGAAGAAAAAGTAAGTAGACAGAACAAGTAATTAGGTGTGGGTTTGTCTGTATAATTTGAGGCATGTTGGTTTTTCAACTTTAAGAGGGGAGTGGACATGTGCATGGAGGAGAGGGCTATCCATGGCTACTAGTCAAAATGGATACTAGTCATGATGCATACCTATTCTCTCCTGTATCAGAAGAGCAGGCCTATTATATTAGGTGCTGTGGGCACAGGCAGCATAATGTCATTAAATTTCTCATTCCCCCTCCCCCCAAGTTTGCTCCATTTCTAAAATTCACAGGGATTTTGTCCTCTAGTTGGTTTGATGAAAATTCAGTGCGTGTTCATAAAACATTGAGGCTCAAAGCTTCCATTAAAAAAGCTTATTGAATTAAGGGCAAGTTATGAGCGAATGGATGGGCAATGAAATAAGCCCTCACCATGGGACGCCAACCCTAAGAAAAAATTAGCTACTGTCTGCCCAGCCAAAAGCATCCTCAGAGTCAGGAGTTTGGCTAGTTTATCTGTCAACAGAGATCATGGGAAAGAGAGAAGGATAGAGAAAGGGAAAAGGGGTGTGTTTTTTCCCCTGTGCAAGCACCAGGTCATTGCTGACCCATGGGGTGACGTCACATCCCGACGTTTCCTAGGCAGACTTTGTTTTATGGGGTGGTTTGCCAGTGCCTCCCCCAGTAGTCTTCCCTTGACCCCCAGCAAGCTGGGTACTCATTTGACCGACCTCGGAAGGATGGAAGGCTGAGTCAACCTTGAGCCGGCTACCTGAAACCGACTTCCGTCGGGATCGAACTCAGGTCGTGAGCAGAGCTTGGACTGCAGGACTGCAGCTTACCACTCTGCGCCACGGGGCTCCTTTCCCCCCCTACTTATGTATTTATTTGAATAGTGATCATTTCTCTTTTTCTTGACCAACTGTGAAATAATGCAACTGTGCAATATTTTTTTTAAAAAAGAAAAACTTCAAAAATAGCCATAGCAAAAAAATAATAATATATTTGGCAGGAAAGGAGTTGGTATTATATATTTATCTTTTTATGGTATACTCAAGTGCTGTTGCGCTTCTGTGGAAAGGCAGGGAACAAGTTAATAAAATATTGCCCTGCCTCCACCTAAGACAGAAGGCTCATGGAATGCCCAGATTTTTCTTTTCAAAGAACAAAGAAATCTTTTTTTTTTTTAAAGCCCTTCAATTTAAGAGAAGAGTTAAAGGCACTTATTACCTTAATTATGCTTTCTCCGCCCAAAAATATAGAACTGGCACATGGAGGCTTCCAACTTTAATTCTGTGTCCTGGGAGAAATGCTGACGTTCTAGAGTCCAACGTTATCATTACGGCATTATTACAAAATAATAGTCATTAACCAAATGGAAAAAAAAAAGAGCAAGGACTAGCAAAATAAAAACAAAACAGTTCTCTGGGCGCCCCCCTTCTGTTTATTCCCTTTGACAAGAGCTGTTAGTCAAGCACATTATTCATAAATGCCAGCACGCACCAAGAAATAAGGTCACCGGTTTCAAGGTGCGTCCTAGTAGTGTAGCGTCACTTCCCCGGACGACATAGCATGTTGTGGGGGGGCAGATTGTACAGCATCGCACCTCCACTCCGCTCCCTCCCCTCCCCGAACCCTGTCCTCCGCAGACGCCACCAGAATTTCCCAAGCCGGACTTGGCAACCCTACCTAGAAAAAAGGTAAAGGTAGTCCCCTGTGCAAGCACCGGGTCATTACTGACCCCTGGGGTGACGTCACATCCCGACGTTTACTAGGCAGACTGTGTTTTACGGGGTGGCTTGCCAGTGCCTTCCCCAGTCATCTCCACTTGACCCCCAGCAAGCTGGGTCCTCATTTTACCGACCTCAGAAGGATGGAAGGCTGAGTCGACCGTGAGCCGGCTACCTGAAACTGACTTCTGTCAGGATCGAACTCAGGTCATGAGCAGAGGTTTTGACTGCAGTACTGCAACTTACCACTCTGTGCCACGAGCAGGAAGCAATTCATTACCCGGGAAGCCATACAATGGTCATTAAACATACCTTATATTGGTAGTTACTAAAACCGTGTCGAATCCCTTAACGTTTTCAGTGCAGAATAAATAAACGTGTTTTCAAGATGGAAGCTGCCAAAGCCAGATAGCCACATGCTCAGAGGCTTAGCAAGGGCAGTTGACCCAGCTGTTTTTATGAATAATGTTCCACGGCTGCTGTTTCGCATTGCCCTGTTCCTTGTTGCTTAACAGTTTATTGACTGATGAGGAGGGGGAGGGGACAGATTGGTAGGCCAAGGAAAGCAGCAGCTGCTACCTTTTCTTGGCACGGTGGCTCCAGAGCAGGAGCAGTCTATCTGAGGGATAGGGATTTCAGCAGCACCGAAAGCTGGCAAACCCGTCTGGCCCAATGCTAGAGTGTGTCGGGATGAGAACTTACCTTGGTGTCGCTTCTTTTGGCGCCGAGATTGGAAAAGTTTTGCAGTGCCGTTCTAATTACAGCTGCACCCTTCCAAAGACCAAGTTACCCCTTTGGATTTGTAAGGGGTCATGTCTTGATAGCCCTATGCCCCCCAACTTTGTCTGAAATAGTCAAACATCAGGTGGGAGAGAATGCATTTCCCAAGTGCGCATGCAGGCAATCTACCACTGAGCCACCATACCTCTTCAGCACCCTGCCTGCCAAAGCTATCGGGAGAGCCAGCATGGTGTAGTGGTTAAGAGCAGTGGTTTGGAGCGGTGGACTCTGATCCGAAGAACTGGGTTTGATTCCCCACGCCTCCACATCAGCGGCGGAGGGTAATCTGGAGAACTGGATTTGTTTCCCCGCTCCTTCACACGAAGTCAGCTGGGTGACCTTGGGCAAGTTACAGCTCTGAGAACTCTCTCGTCCCCACCTACCTCACAGGGTGTCCGTTGTGGGGAGGGGAAGGGAAGGTGATTGTAAGCCGGTTTGATTCTGCCTTAAGTGGTAGAGAAAATCGGCATATCAAAACCAACTCTTCTTCTCCTCCTCCTCCTCCTCCTCCTTCCTCCTCCTCCTTCTTCTTCTTCATCATCATCATCATACACAGCTGCAGAGGCCAGTTGTAAAACTAGCCATCTTGGCTTCATCAAGCTGAGCAACCTTAACTCTCTAGGGGGGAAAAAACTAGATACTTTGGGTTTTCCTCTCTGTTCCCAGGTCTGTGCACAATGACGGCTGTTTCATGGTATGCAGTACGGGTGACGGTTGAATTCTTCAGTCCAAGCACGCCAGTTAACGCCAGGTGAATAAATGCCATGCCTAGCCTCTGCCAGAGGGAGGGGGGCACGTCGGCCTATAGGCCCAATTCAGAAGGGGAACATGCCAAGGCAGAGTAGCCCCGACGGCAGCAGATTCCTGTGATTAAACATGAGACTGCCCCAGTCATGTAGGAAGAAAACCAAGGGGTCACAGCATAAAAGAGAGCCAGCGTGGTGTAGGGTTTAGGAGCGGTGGACTCTAATCTGGAGAACTGGGCTGGTTTCCCCGCTCCTCCACATGAAGCCTGCTGGGTGACCTTGGGCCGGTCGCAGTTCTCTCCGAACTCTCTCGGCCCCACCTACCCGTGTCCCATCTCTAGCAAACCCTGTTTTGCTGGCGATCCGGATGACCTTGGGACGCTACCGTGGGTCTTTTCAAGCGCCGCCGGCCAAGGCGACTGCTTGGTTTGCGTTCATTCAACCTTCTCTCTTTGCCCCAGGTATGAATTTGGACCTGCTCTGTTCGTCGGATGGTCGGCGGCCTGTTTGGTCCTGCTGGGAGGGTCTTTCTTGTCCTGCTCGTGCCCCAGGCCGGAAGACAGAGGACAGCAGTACTACCGGCAATCGCAGCCCCCCTCGGCGAGAGAGTATGTCTGAACCTCCTTGCCCCTCTTTGCGGGGTGGGGGGGGGTGGAGAGAAAGAGACGTTCGTGCCGTAAAACCGAGGATCCGAGTTGTCTCCTGCGGTTCTCCCGGACACGGAGGCGTGATAGTTTCTCAGGGGTTTTTCCGTTTGCTCTCCAAATCAGGGCCCAGGAGAAATGTCCCAGTAGCTCCTCTCTGCCGGCTTCCACAACCCTGCAGAATCCCGAGTTGTGGGGACGGGACCCAGGCCGCATTCGTATATATATTTTTGTCCGGTTTGCAGGCTGGAAACTAACAGCCCTCTTGTTTTTCGTTTTGTTTTCCTTGATCTTTCAGACCCACTGTTAAAAGGGGAGATCAGTGCGTATAATGTCTTCACTTCTGTCGGGGGGAAAGAAATATTTATGTCCTGAGTATTCCCTTCAGAAAGACCAAATATGACTGTTATCAAGGATAATTAAAAAAAAAAAAACGTACCCCCATATCTATTTTCTATATTGGATTAAAGACAGATTTATTCTTCTTATAATTTAAACTTTGTATTAACTTTTCTGCTGCACCATGTAATGCTTGATGGCTCTGAATTTCAGAAACCTTTTGGTTCTAATGGTTTGTACTAAAATGTGTCGTATTAAAATATGTTTGGGCGATTGCCAGCTTTTTAAAATCTGTGTATATCTGTGTCTCTCATTTCTGGGGGGTTCTGGGCTGCCTGGGCGGACCCTAACCTGGAGAACTGGGTTTGATTCCCCACTCCTCCACATGAGCGGTGGAGGCTAATCTGGTGAACTGGATTTGTTTCCCCACTCCTTCACATGAAGCCAGCTGGGTGATCTTGAGCTAGTCACAGCTCTCTTAGAGCTCTCTCAGCCCCACCTACCTAACAGGGTGTCTGTTGTGGGGAAGGGAAGGTGATTGTAAGCCAGTTTGAGTCTCCCTTAAGTGGTAGAGAAAGTTGGCATATAAAACCAATTCTTCTTCTTCCTCCTCCTCCTCCTCCTCCACACAACCCCCTATTCCCTTGCTAAATAAAGAGGAACATTTTAATTAGTTTTTTTAAAGCATTGCTTAATGTCACTGATGAAGGCAATTTGAGAAGCTAGTGCGGTGTAGTGGTTAAGAGCAGTGGTTTGGAGCGGTCTGATCTGGAGAAACAGGTTTGATTCCCCACTCCTCCACATGAGTGGCAGACTCTAATCTGGTGATCTGGATTGGTTTCCCTACTCCTCCACACAAAGCCAGCTGGGTGACCTTGGACTAGTCACAACTCTCTCAGCCCCACCTACCTCACAAGGTGTCTGTTGTGGGGAGGGGAAGGGAAGGTGATTGTAAGCCAGTTTGATTCTGCCTTAAATTGTAGAGAAAGTCAGCATATAAGGAGAGGGGCTTCAATGCCATACAGTGAAATTGCCAAAGCCGCCATTTTCTCCAGGTGAACCGATCTCTTTCGGCTGGAGATCAGTTGTAAAAGCAGGAGATCTCCAGCTAGTACCTGGAGGTTGGCAATCCTACTGATAGGGTTGCTAATTCCAGGTTGTAAAATTCCAGATGTGGGGGTGGGCCTGGGGAAGGAGGGGTTTGAAGAGCATCCCTATTTCCCACTAGTGAATCATTGAAAGGTTTTGCTTGCTTTGACCACAGGCCTTAATCTTGCAGTGGGGCAGGAGAACAGGTGGGCTTGCGGAGTGGGTTAATTTCATTTTTATGATTGTGCCTGTGATTTTAACTTTATCTGCCTTGTGGTCAAGAGAACAGGATGAAAGGAGCTCCTCATCGAGGGGCCGAACCCTCTCGGAAACCTTTTGCCGAGACAACAAAGCAATCTGCGCAATTCTGCTAAACTGCTCTCGAGATCTCGAGCTGTTTGGCTGACGTCCAGGAGGGTTCAAATCCAGACACACAACCCTTTCTTTCAG
The DNA here is from genome assembly GCF_029931775.1 of Euleptes europaea. Taxonomy (NCBI): domain Eukaryota; kingdom Metazoa; phylum Chordata; class Lepidosauria; order Squamata; family Sphaerodactylidae; genus Euleptes; species Euleptes europaea. The sequence continues at coordinate 9,845,745 of NC_079330.1, read as the reverse complement.
CCTGGTTGGGTTGATCAGATATTTCTGTCCGAAAGCTCCAACAAGCAACATGCCCCCACCCTGGATGCTAAAAGGAATGAAACCAGCAATGAAAATTATTTAACTGTTCATGAGAACAAGCTGCTATCTTACTTCTCCGTTAGCAGGAAGCGCCTACACTTTGCTGACACTGAGAATGAGGGCATTTGGCAAATCTGTCTGCAGAGAGCGAGAGAGACAGAGAGATATAGGAGGGGAGGGGCTGTGGCTCATTGGTAAAGCACCTGCCTGGCATGCAGAATGTCCCAGGTTCAATCCCCAGCATCTCCAGTTAAAAGGACTAGGCGAGTAGGTGATGTGAAAGACCCCTGCCTGAGTCCCTGGAGAGCCGCTGCCGGACTGAGCAGACAATACTGACTCTGATGGACCAAGGGTCTGATTCAGTATGAGGTAGCTTCATGTGTTCATGTGTTCAAGCAAACCAAGTTGTAGCCTTCCCTTGATCAGAGTTACTTTCTGAATGACAGCCATCTAGTGTGCTGCTGCGGCAAAAAAGGCCAACACAATTATAGAAGTTGAAATGTGGGAGGTGTTCTTTCTTTGTCTTTCTTGTAAAAGCAAATGGCTTGAGAGAGGCTTTGCTTCCCATGACATCCCCACATATGACTTTTGTCCCACTCTTGCCTCTGGTCAAACAGGGCTTGCAAGTTTTTGAAACAAAGCCCGCCAAACCTGTTTACAAGAAGCAAAAAACAGGACAGCCAAAAGAAAAGCAGGATGACCCCTAGAACCAAATTGCTCTTTCAAACTGCTTTCTACTCTCTGCAGGGGGGGGGGGGAATCTCCTTGCATCCATGCCAGGATCAGTTGCACAAATATATCTTAAATAAAATAAAACATACATATACAGAGCTTTGGATGCAGGGCGGCAAAAAGTGCTGTTTAGATTGTGGCATGAATGGGGACAGGACAGGGATTCTACTCCCCTTACCACCACCCCGATATGCCGCGTGAACAGGATTACTCTGCATCAGGAACCAGACTACCCTTGGGAGATGCTCAACAGATGCTTTCTTCTGGCCAGGTTAAGTGGAACTGCTGACTTCAGAAGTCATTTGCCCTGCTCCGATGAGCCATAGACAGATTTAGCCCCAGACAGGGCGTAACTCTTTGCCAGCTCAGCATGCCCACAAAGGCGCTCGAGGATGCCAGCACCTGCTTTGGATGGCGTGCATGCTTCCTGACCCATGCCTGTTTTAATTGCAAAGAAACCCATCACCCTGCAGAAATGCAAAGCGCATCTGACGTGGTTCGGAAAAGCTGCAAGTAGGGCCCAGGCAGTTTTAACCCAGTGGGGCATTAGATGCTGCCTTCACTAGACTGACACCATGTGATCACAACCGCACCTGATGTTCCAAGACCCTAGACGCGTCTGGTGGCATTTGAAAACTCCTGAAGTATACTCAATTGTGGTTCTCCCTCCGGTGACTCCCTTCAGGATGATGAAGGCTTGAGAATCTGGTCCAGCCGAAATCAAGGTAACGCCTATTTTGGGGAATATTGCCGGGAGGGGAATCCCACCCCCCTAGGACTTAACTTTGCTCCTTGAAATGGAGTGAAGGTTCTAGGCTCTGGTTTTGTTTTTAATCTGAAATTTCTTGGTATAGTTGTGATTTTCTTTTTTGTATCGTTCTAAACTAGAAAAAAAGTCAAAAATTAACTCGAGAACCGGACCGTGCACAATTTGCGGCAGGTTTAAGTTCCTTCAACTTATTTGTTTCCTTTCCTCTACTCTGCCTTAACTGATGCACCCATGGCCATTATGTACGTTATGTGCCATACAGTCTGAACCGACTTATGGCGACCCTGGGAAGGGGCTTCAGTTCAAGGCCATTGCCTGCCTCTGCAGAATCTTCCTCGGTGGTCCCCCACCTAAGTACCAACCCTGCTTAGCTTCTGAGTTCTGAAGATATCGGGCTATACCATACCATTCCATATCTGCACATGTTCATTGGCGAAGCGTTGGTGTCTGTATCAAAATTCCTTTTGTGCACCGTATTATCCATGCTCAAGTGCATTCGTATGTCTTGGCAAAGACACCTCGCGCAAGAAACTTGACGGAACCACAGAACTATCATATATTGTGCTGTGTTTTATTGATGCATGTGGACATCAGTAGCTTGCGGGGAAAGATGTGAACTAACAGCACTAGAAGCAAACGGCGCATACCCAGGGCTCTATACAAAACATGGAAATAAGGAAATGGAATAATGTAGGACTTCCTAAGGCATTGCTTCTGTGATGGAAGAAGACCAAATTCATTGGAAACTCTAAATGCAGGGAGAAGTTGAGATGAAGGAAAAGATGCCCATCTACTACTGGGGGGAGGGGGGTTGTGTGTTTGTGTGAGTAAAGTACCATCAAATCGCAGCCGACTTATGGCAACCCAGTAGGGTTTTCAAGGCAAGAGACTAACAGAGGCGGTTTGCCATTGCTTGCATCGTGAACCTGGTATTCCTTGGTTTGCCTGCTTATTATTTGACAACTCCTCGTCTTACTAGAGCCTTCTGTTTAGCTAGACTGAATGCTAACCCCTCTATGGTTATGCAGGGCAGAATTTTGAATATACTATAGGGATCCCAAGGCTATATTGTCAGTTGCAAGATTTGTTTTAGTCCTTGTATCCCTCAAACATTAGATATATGCTGCTCAAGATCAATGGATCAAGGAGCTTCTAAGGGATAAAGGAAAGGAAAGGTATTCCTTGGTGGTCTCTTATCCAAGTACTAGCCAGGACCGACACTGCTTAGCTTCTGAGATCGGACGAGATCATCCAGGTCAGGGCAGAGGGGGGAATTGGGGAGAAAATTTAAATGTTGAGTATTCCATGATCCAAATCTGCAGGCTGATTTCTCTTTATAGAGACACAAGGCTAATTTTATTTATTTGTGTGTTTGTGTGTGTTAAGTGCCATCAAGTGGCTTCCGACTCATGGCAACCCTATGAATCAATGTCCTCCATAATGTCCTATCTTTAACCGCCTTGCTCAAGTCTTGCAAATTGAGGGCCGTGGCTTCCTTTATAGAGTCAATCCATCTCTTGTTGGGTCTTCCTCTTTTCCGGCAGTCTTCAACTTTTCCTAGCATGATTGTCTTTTCCAATGACTCTTGTCTTCTCATAATGTGACCAAAGTACAATAGCCTCAGTTTAGTCATTTTAGCTTCTAGGGTAAGTTTATTCTTTTTATTTATTTGTTTCTAAATCTACCCCAATACCTCCAGACGGCATCTGAAAGAGCTCGTCCGTATGGGATTGGCCAAATCTTGGGGTTTGCTTCACAGCATTCCTTCTTGTTCACAGCAAGTGGTTTTTAATTGGCTCGAGCGGTTTCTTAGTGGACCATTAAAAAAAAATGTTGCTCACAGTCTGTGCCAATTGGTCAGATTAACGATGTTTTCGAGTTACCCATGCACAAACTAAACCTTGATTTTTTAAAAAAAGATTTTTGTTTTCCTGCTTATATAAGTTAATTCTTTAAGTGGTCGTTAGGGGTGACTGGCTTTTAAAAAATGTTGATTTTGATTGTTGGCTCAAGGGTGTATAAATGAGGGCGAACTCACCCATTCATTCACTTCTGACACCGTCTGTGATTTTTCACTGCTAGAAGTAGTCTTTGCCATCGGCGGGAGGTTTTGGGGGCAGAGCCTGAGGAGGGTGGGGTTTGTGGAAGGGAGGGACTTCAGTTCCATAGAGTCCGATTGCCCAAGCGGTCATTTTCTCCAGGTGAACCGACCTCTATCAGCTGGAGACCAGCTGTAATAGCAGGAGATCTCCAGCTACTTCCTGGAGGTTGGCAACCGTAACTGTGACATCAATCAGCCAAGAGCCTCAGGTGTCTGTTCTGGCCTTCCAGAGTTCTCCAATGGCTTCGCTGTTCCAGCTGACGTCTTTCTGTGTGGCTTTTGTCTCCACCCTCTTCCTGGTCGCGGCCACTTGGACGGATTGCTGGATGGTTAACGTTGATGACAGCTTAGAGGTGAGCAGAACAGGTAGAGTCGGGGGCCAGATTTTAGGAGGCCAACACTCCACAATTTGCCCAAACACACTCTTCTTTTGGGGAGGGGGAACAGAGCAGAACATGGTTCCTTTACACCCCTTCCAGCCCCTTCGGAGCTGGTATGTTCTGCCTCTTCCCCTTTGCCATTCCCTCTATTTTTAAGGGATTTATTATGATTGTAATAGTTTGATTGTAAACCACTTAGGTTTTTTGAGTGGAAAAGTGGGATATAAATCTTTTACCAGCATGGAGTGGTGGTTAAGAGCAGTGGTTCGGAGCGGTGGACTCTCATCTGGAGAACCGGGTTTGATTCCCCACTCCTCCACATGAGCGGCGGAGGCTAATCTGGTGAACTGGATTAGTTTCTCCTCTCCTGCACGTGAAGCCAGCTGGGTGACCTTGGGCAAGTCACAGCTCTTTTAGAGCTCTCTCAGCCCCACCCGCCTCACAGGGTGTCTGTTGTGGGGAGGGGAAGGGAAGGTGATTGTAAGCTGGTTTGAGTCTCCCTTAAGTGGTAGAGCAAGTTGGCATATAAAAACCAACTTCGTCGTCTTCTTCTAAATTAAAAAAAAACCCAAATAAACAAGTTTTTTTTTTATGAAAACCAATGTTCTTTGGTTTTCAGCATTTCCAACATTCTCCAGTTGTTGTCAGAGGGGCCCTCCTGAATTAGGACAGCCCTCTGAGAACTTCCCAGAGTTGCAAAGGACTTTGGGAGATATTATCACTGGACTCCTGAATTTTCTCCAATTTGGCCAAACTCTACTCAAGCAAAAGGCAAGATGGTGGAGCTAACTCTTGGCGGGGTGGATCCTTGGATGGGTCTATGCTCTACCACATGGCTAATCATGACAACTTCTAGAGGTGGTCTTCCTTCTCTGTTCCTGTGCAGGTCAGCCACAAATGTCGAGGGCTTTGGAGGGAGTGTGTCAGCAACTTGAAGGACGGCATTAGGACCTGTGACCTGTATGATTCCATTTTAGCAGAACATCCCTGTAAGTCTCCATCTATTGATAAGAAGAAGAGTCTTCTTCAGCCATTGTGGACTCAGACGGTGGTTTTAAACTTTAGGCAGGTGCACCTGCCCTTTTAAATTTACCTTGTAAGCTGCTGAGAGGGGCTCCTGAGCATGCCTAGATGGCTCACATCTTGAGCAAACAAAATAAAACAGGAGATAACTGTTATGTGCATCAAGAAGGAAGTTAGGGGGATAGGGTTACAGGTTAGGGTCGCAAGCTCCAGGTTGGGAAATACCTGGAGATTTGGGGGTGGGGTCTGAGGGCAGGTTTTAGAGAGGGGAGCGATGTCAATGCCATAGAGTCCAATGGCCAAAGCGGCCATTTTCTCCAGGGGAACTGATTTCTATCGCCTGGAGATCAGTTGTAATAGCGGGAGATTTCCAGCGGCCAGCTGGAGGTTGGCAGCCCTATTACAGACGCAACTGGAACAGAGGGGCTATTTTTAGTAGTAGATATTTTTGGCTACCCTACACATTGAGAACCAAGCCTGATCCAATCTGCATCGCTCCCCCCACCATTCATCAGCATCTCGTAGGATTGTCTTCATGCACTGGTTTCTGACGTTTCATCAATATTCTAATGTGACCGACTGTTGGGAATTGACATATACAGATGATAGATGGATTAGATAGATGGAATGGACTGGTGGACAGGGGTGGATGGATTGCTGACTAATAAAGGATCATACAGACAGAAGAATGGACATAGGGTTGCCAACCTACAGGCAGGTTATAAGCCAAAATAGACACCTCTGTGTATAAATGTAGTTACTCCAAATCGAACACAGGTCAACCATACCAAGTATAGCTAAGCAACAGACTGTATTATACAATAACATTGACAAGCACATACAAAAAGTCCTATTTCTTAAGCATAAAGACACAAAGTCACAATATTCCAAGGTTTCCAAAACTCACTATTCTAAAGACAGACTAAAAAGGTACCAAATCAAGGTGTTTTTTTCATTTTTCAGGTGTGGATTCCAGGTAAGTATTACTCCGTCCCAAAGCAGGGGATCAAAAGTGAAGAGGAAGACTGCCGTTTCAGTTCTTCATCAGTTCCACTTCACCAACCTTATATCCTGTCTCTTGTTTCATATTAAAGAATCCACATCCAAGAATCCTTCATAAGGTTCCTTCCCAGGATACCTGAGAAGGATCCTGTTGGAAGACTGTTAAGAAATAAAATTGTTGGTATTCTTCTTCTTCTTCTCTTAGTAAAGATAGTGGTGACTCGGGCCTTACTGATCACGGCAGACATCCTCTCAGGCTTCGCTTTGGCGCTGCTGGCATTGGGCCTGGACTGCATCAAATTCCTGAAGGACGAGCCAGAAATCAAGCTGAAGATGCGCTATGCGTCCGGATTGGTGCTCGGGTTCGGAAGTAAGCCTTTGGGGAAGCTTGGGCGGCTGATAACAAACCAGACTGCTTCAGGGGACTCACACAAGATGGTTTGAGGCCTCGCTGACTGGACCCCTTTGCCTGCCAGGTGTCCTCGGACTGGTGGGCTCAGTGTGGTACGCCATCGATGTCTACCTGGAGAGGGCCAGGCTCATGGTGCATAACATGTTTTTGGGCGTCCATTATGACTTCGGCTGGTCCTGCTGGCTAGGCATGGCCGGCTCCACAGGAGGCTTTCTGGCATCCCTCGTGGTGACTTGCTGCCTTTACAACGCCACAGGTTAGTTTTATTGAGTTTGCAACTCGAGGGTTCCTCTAGAACAGGTAGGGTTGCCAGGTAGGCTCACCAACCTCCAGGTACTACCTGGAGATCTCCTGCTTTACAACTGATCTCCAGCTGATAGAGATCAGTTCCCCTGGAGAAAATGGCTGCTTTGGCACTTGGACTCTATGGCATTGAAGTCCCTCCCCAAACCCCGCCCTCCTCAGGCTCCACCCAAAAAACATCCCGCCGGTGGGAAAGAGGGACCTGGCAACCCTATCCATGAGTCCCAGGCAGAGAAGGGCTTTAAAGGACCAGAGCCTCCAAGGCTCAGTATTCTAATTCTTCCATCTGCAACCATTGCAGCTTCCTCCCGGAGACGTCAACGGCTCACGTTCCATACACGGGCCGTCACCTGCAAGATGTATGCCGTCGCTTCTCAAGTCTGATGCAGCTGAAGGATGCTCCCCCGCCATGTCAGCTGTCAACACTGGGATTGCTGATTGTGTGGACCTTATCTTTTGGCTAAGGAGGGAGGGCTAGATTTTGAGGTTGCCAACATCACGTGCACCCCCCACTAGGGTTGCCAACCTCCAGGTAGTAGCTGGAGATCTCCTGCTATTACAACTGATCTCCAGCCGATAGAGATCAGTTCACCTGGAGAAAATGGCCGCTTTGGCAATTGGACTCTATGGCATTGCAGTCCCTCTCCTCCCCAAACCTCGCCCTCCTCAGGCTCCTCCCCCAAAACCTCCCTCCAGTGGCGAAGAGGGACCTGGCAACCCTACCCCCCACCCAGCCGCCCCAAAAGAGAATGGTGCTATCAGCCCAGCACCCCAGGTAGGGTTGCCAGCTCCAGGTTGGGAAATATCTGTAGATTTGGGGGGTGGAGCCTGAGGAGGGTGGGGTTTGGGGAGGGGAGGGGCTTCAATGCGGTACAATGCCATAGAGTCCACCTTCCAAAGAGGCCATTTTCTCTAGGTAGGGTTGCCAACCTCAAGGTACCAGCTGGAGATCTCCCTCTGTGACAACTGATCTCCAGCCAATAGAGATCAGGTCACCTGGAGAAAATGGCCGCTTTGGCTATTGAACTCTATGGCATTGAAGTCCCTCCCCTCCCCAGACCTCGCCCTCCTCAGGCTCTGCCCCAAAAACCTCCCACCAATAGCGAAGAGGGACCTGGCAGCCCTATCTCCAGGTGCTGATCTGGGTCGCCTGGAGATAGATACTAGCAACCCTGTCTCCAGATAACCCAGATCAGTTCACCTGGAGATAGGGCTGCCAGGTCCCTCTTCACTACTGGTGGGAGGTTTTTGGGGCGGAGTCTGAGGAGGTACCTATCTCCAGGTATCCTCCAGGTACTAGCTGGAGATTTTCTGCTATTACATCTGATCTCCAGCTGATAGAGATCAGCTCACCTGGAGAAAATGGCCGCTTTGGGAATTGGACTCTATGGCATTGAAGTCCCTCCCTTCCCTAAATTCCACCCCAAAAATCTCTAGGTATTTCCCAACCGGAGCTGGCAACCCTACCTGGAGATCAGCTGTAATAGCGGGAGATCTCCAGCTACCACCTGGAGTCTGGCAACCCTAACCCCAGGCAATGTTAGCGCTTGTTATGAATCAATGCGTGATTCAGTTGAATCCACTCAATCATAAAAGACATGTTGCAATCAGGCTTTTTCTGGTTTAATAGATCTTTGGACTGGTTGCTGGCAGAGAAGTCCACTTTCACAGGTAGGTGCCTTTGGAATCAGTAGGGCAAGGCCGAGGGCTCTGGTCCTTTCCTAGACTCTGGGCATCGAGACAGCTGGCCACAATCAGCAGAATGCCAGCAGAGCACGCGCAAGCGGCACCCCCCGCGGCCATCCAGTAGGCATAGCCGAGTTCGTAAGTCACACCGGGAATGCCAAAGGTGACCTGGAAGAGAACCAAAGCATTGAGCGAGCCAGGGCAGGCTATCCGTCAATCCACAGATCGCATTTGTAGCCCACCTTCCCTTTAAAGAGCTCAGGGCAACATACAAGATTCTCTCCTGCTAATTGACCCTCACAACAACCCTGCGAGGTAGGGAAGGGTAAGAAACAGCGTCTGGGCTAAAGTCAGTCAAGGATCTTTATGGCACAGGGGAGGTTTGAACCTGAGTCCCCTTTAGGGTTGCCAGCTCTGGTTGGGGAAATACCTGGAGATTTTGGGGATGGAACCTGAGGAGGGCGGGGTTTGGGGAGGGGAGGGACTTCAACGCTATAGAGTCCAATTGCCAAAGCAGCCATTTCCTCCAGGTGAACTGATCTCTATCGGTAATAGCAGGAGATCTCCAGCTAGAACCTGGAGGTCGGCAACCCAACTGGCAACCCTAGTTGAGCCCCATGGATGGAATCTCAGAGTGTCAGACCCAGGTTCAAATCCCTACTTTGCCATGGAAGCTCACTGGGCGACCTTTGCCCAATCACTCCCTCTCAGCCTAACATACCTCACAGGGTTGCTGTGTAGGAGAGGAGAACGATGTTTTCAACTGCTAAGGATTTCCATTGGGGAGAAAATGTAAATTGGCTGCTAGTGCCACAATTAAACCTAAAGAGACGGAACCTGGAAAATCTCTCAGCAGCCCAAACAATGGCGAATTTTTATCAGGCAACAATGTTGACAGCTAATAGGAATTTGTCACACACAAAAATTCTGGGCGTAGGGAAATCTGCTGTTTCTGTCATAATATTAAATCACAATGAGCTTTAGTCTATGGCTTTAGATCATACTTTCATATATATGTGTGCATTAATTCCTCTCATTGTTCAGTGTTTAATGCTAGCGATTGTTCTGGCCTGCGGGGACGAAACACAGACAGTCAATTGTGAGGAAATGCACATTAATATTAAAGCAGAAAAAAAAGTTGTGTACCCCCCGACCCAAAAAAGACAGAAGAATATATTTCCTTGCACAGCTGGCAATATTGTGTTGTGGTTTAATTTCACCAGCTACCTCTTCTGCCAGTGAATTTCCACGGGGTTGGGGCTACTGAACTGCTCTGTTAATAAAAGGGGGGCGGCACTGGAGGGAGGAATGTGTACATTTTTTAGGGGGAGGAATAAGAAAGCAGGGTCTAGCGTTGCCAAGTGACCAGCTTATTCTGTTCTTTTTTTTATATAAAATTTTTTTAATTGTTTTTTCATACCTTCGATACAATCAATAAACATTACCTTTCAATCTTTTCTAATTCTCAGCTAAGAGTAACATATATATAACAATTATCTTCCCCTGCTTTGACTTCCTCTCTTCCTTCTTCTATTTCTAACTTATCTTCGTAATCCTCTTAGCAATTATTTTCTACTTCTTTATAAAAAAATTTTTTTTTGTAAAACCTTCTACAGTTATTAAAAAAGAAAGAAAAATAGAAACAAGAAAATTAACCTAATCTAAGTTGTAACCTTTAACATTTTGCACATTAAGTTCATTTTTGCAATAAACAATCCACGCCTCCCACTCCTTAACAAATTCATCATTATCTTTTTGATTTATTAACTCAGTCAATTTTGCCATTTCTGCTAGTTCAAACATTTTATGAATCCAATCAGTTCTGTCCGGTATTTCAGACATTTTCCATTTAGCTGCGTATACCATTCTCGCTGCTGTGGTGGCATAGAGTATTCTATTCTGTTCTTGTGCCTTTAACAATAACACACTATGTAGAAATCAGTAAGTAAAGGTTTTCAGTGGAGTAGTTATAAAAAGATAACGGTAGTCCCCTGTGCAAGCACCAGGTCATTACTGACCCACGGGGTGACATCACATCCCAACGTTTACTAGGTAGACTGTGTTTACGGGGTGGTTTGCCAGTGCCTTCTCCAGTCATCTACATTTGACCCCCAGCAAGCTGGGTACTCATTTGACCGACCTCGGAAGGATGGAAGGCTGAGTCGACCTCGAGCTGGCTACCTGAAACCGACTTCCGTCGAGATTGAACTCGGGTCGTGAGCAGAGCTTGGACTGCTGTACTGCAGCTTTCCACTCTGCACCACGGAGCTCTAGAGAAATTATGCCCCCCCCCCAATAATGACGAAAATGCTATTGAGCGAAAAGCTACAAAGGTCAGTTTTAAAAACTTGCAAACCTGGAAATGGAAATGGTCGCCTTCTACCCACCTGTAGTATTTCACCCTGCTACTCAGTTCTGGATGCCACCCCTGTCTTCTGAGGTATGGTGGTTGGCCCTCAAAAATAAGGGGTGGCACAGTGTTCATGGAGCCCTCTGCCTGAGGAGGGCGGGGTTTGGAGAGGGCCGTAGAGTCCAATTGCCAATGCAACCCTAACTACACCACACTGGCTCAACTGTACATTCCTGGAGCTACCTCAGCCCTCTTGTTTTACCCTTCCTAACTGTGCCCCTCGGAAGCAAAATTTACCTCTAATTTATACTTCTGCACAGTGTCGATACCATACCAAAGGACAGCAATTGCACCAGCTAGGCCTGTGAAAGAAAGAGGAGATACCATATGACGATTGTCAGATTTGCTCCACACCACCGTAGAGTCCCTTTGCTTGGTGTAGTGGTTAAGAGCGGTGGTTTGGAGCGGTGGAGTCTGATCTGGAGAACCGGGTTGGATTCCCCACTCTTCCACATGAGCGGCGGAGGCTAATCTGGTGAACTGGATTTGTTTCCCCCACTCCTACACATGAAACGAGCTGGGTGACCTTGGGCTAGTCACAGCTCTCTCAGCCCCACCCACCTCACAGGGTGTCTGTTGTGGGGAAGGGAAGGAGATTGTCAGCTGGTTTGATTCTCCCTTAAGTGGCAGAGAAAGTCAGCATATAAAAACCAACTCTTTTTCTTAACAACCACAAGGAATACAGCGATTTAGCAGTAGAAAAGAGCAAGAGTCCAGTAGCACCTTAAAGACTAACAAAATTTCTGGCAGGGTAGGAGCTTTCATGAGCCACCGCTCACTTCTTCAGATACAACTAGCTCCTGGACTCTTGTTCTTTTCTACTGTCACAGACAGAACTAACACAGCTACCCATAGCAATTTAGTAGGGGAAGCATTTCTTGGCCAGAAGAAGCAATGGGATTTTGACCCACATGATTATACACTCCAGTTCTCCCAGGTCACTCTTCACCGCACAGTATTATTCATTTGCTCTGCAGTGACCTGTCCTGTACTAACTGGAAAGCCAAGAGGATGTTTGTTCTTTTGGTACAGAACATTTGGGGGAAAAAACTTTCGGAGTAGCTACAATCCCACTGACCAGCTGTTCCATGAGGAACTGGGGAGGGGGGGGGACTGAATCCAGACTCCCCTTTCTGATATCAAACAGCTGGTGCTTTTAATCTACAGAGGATGTGTGGTAGTTAGGGTTGCCAACTTATCCGCTACGATGGGTGATCTCCTGTGCCGCCTCCTAGCCCCTGCTTCCACTTGAATGAGCAGCAAGGGGGGGGGGGAGAAGTACACCATTGACAAGTCAGCGGCAACTCCTAGCTAAAACGTGGAAGTGACATCACAAACACTCTAAGATCTTGTTTTTACCATAGAGATCAGCAAACTCCAACGGCATCAGTAGGGTTGCCAGGTCCCTATTCGCCACCGGCGGGAGGTTTTTGAGGCGGAGCCTGAGGAGGGCGGGGTTTGGAGAGGAGATCACCTGGAGATCAGTTCTAATAGTGGGAGATCTCCAGCCACCACCTGGAGGTTGGCAGCCCTACAGGGAGAATATGTTGGCCTCGCCCTCATGAAAAGACCAAGGCCTCCTTTACCTCCTAGGAGGAACAAGGTCCCAGCAGCCAGGGAAAACTTGTACTTCCGTGGGGCTTTGTCACGGATCAGGTTGGTGCATTTCATCCCAGCGATGAAAGGGGGCATGGCAGCAAGGGTCAGGAAGCTTGAGAGGATGACCAAGACCCGGGTGACCACAAGGACAGCTGCAAATAGAGGGGGAAAGGATCGTGACACCTGAGGCAAGAAGACACCCCCACTGGCCTAGCAGCCAGAACTCTGCATTAGTACCATGGACTCGTTTTTTGTCCACATTGCTTGCATTATGTTTTGTGTTTTTGTGTGCAAACAGTTGAAATACAAACTCCTTTCCCCAATGGGATAAAAATAGGGTTGCCAACCTCCAGTCGGTGGCTGGAGATCTTCCAGAATTATAACCGGTCTCTCGATAGGGCTGCCTACCTACGGGGTCGCCATAAGTTGGCTGCGACTTGACGGCACTTTCCGCCACGACCAGTCAGACAGTGTAAGACTGCTTTGTATATATAAATTGAGGAACTCCCTGCCCCAGGATGTGGTGATGGCTGCCAACTTGGAAGGCTTGAAGAGGGGAGTGGACATGTTCATGGAGGAGAGGGCTGTTCATGGCTACTAGTCAAAATGGATACTAGTGATGACGCATACCTATTCTCTCCAGGATTATATGAGCTGCTGTGGAACACAGGTAGGATGGTGCTGCTGCAGTCGTCTTGTTTGGGGGCTTCCTAGAGGCACCTGGTTGGCCACTGGGTGAACAGACTGCTGGACTTGATGGCCCTTGCTCTGATCCAGCATGGCTTATGTTCTTATAGCGGTCCATGTTTTGAACGCAGAAGGTCCTGTATTGATTTCCCAGTTTAAAGGATCTTGGGTAACAGATCTGGGAATGGCCCCTTCCCAAAGTTCCTGGTGTAAATACTAAGAGCCTGGCCTTTTGGTTTTGTCTGGTCCCCATAACACTGTTGCTAGCTTGCTGTGTTTCAAGGTCAGCTCCCAAAACTGCAATCTGACCTGGAGATCCCATCTGAGATACTGATATGAATACAATCTCCCACCCACCCAAATCACTCAGACTCCTTTTCCTTACCGGGGTGTTCGCTGAGATAGGAGATAGGAATATCGCATGTCCAGAGGTTGGCCACGTTATCAAATATGCACTCGCTCCACAGACCCCGACACCGGACACTCAAGCCCACGGAAGACAGAGGATCCTTGGCGTCTTGCTGCACAAAGGAAACACATTAGTTAGGAACGGGGCAACACTAGGGTTGCCAACCTCCAGGTATTAGCTGGAGATCTCCTGCTATTACAACTGATCTCCAGCCGACAGAGATCAGTTCCCCTGGAGAAAACGGCCGCTTTGGCGATTGGACTCTATGGCATTGCAGTCCCTCTCCTCCCCAAACCCCGCCCTCCTCAGGCTCCTCCCCCAAAACCTCCCACCAGTGGCGAAGAGGGACCTGGCAACCCTAGTCAACACTGGTTTTTGGTCCCACTGCCCCACCTGGAGCATTTTCTTAAAAACCTTTTAAGTTATAATATTCCCTTTTAAAGAAAGATAGTTTCTTTTTAGAATTAGAACTTCGCGGGTTTAAAAAGTGGCTGGCGAACCCCCCTGAAAGGTAGAAATTTTGCAAAGGCTGCTGCCTACATGTGCCAAGCAGTAGTCCCCTGAAGGGTTTTTTTAAATGCTCAAATGATCCTGAAAATCCCCTTCCGCTATCATGATTGAGCACAGCTGGGCGCTTCAGGACTCTGCAGGATACCTTAAAGGCATTATTATTTCTCTAAGGAAACCGCAAGTGATAAGCTGAAGGAAGCTTCCAAACTTCAACATTCACCAGTTTCACCTAACTTGCCGCAGTCCTAAACCTGAGAATCGGGGAAACGTTCGAAAACACGCCGATCTTTCGGCTCGGCGAGAGAGTTTAGAAGTGTCTATCAGTGATGAGCAGACTCGTTTCCGTTAACTTATTCGAAGCCCAACCTGGGAATACGGTGAGCCTCCTCATGAGGAAGGCCGACGGACAACTTTGCCTGGACAGTGTGATAAACAAAAGTTGTGTGTGTGTAACACTCGCAGAACAAAGGGAATTGCTCCCTCTCTTTTTCAAAGCTGTCAGAAAGAGTTGTGACCTTTCCGACAAATTCCACTGGCATTATTGCCACCGATATATTTCTCGGGGTTTAGCATTCCCATGGCGACGGCGGCGTTTTCTTTTTTTTCAGCAGCTCCACCAAAGTATTCCTTTGGTTCCTCTGTGAATGGCATTACCGTCCGTTTTTCTTCAAGGGGAAAGGGGAAGAGACAAAATTAGTTTGAAGGCCAAGGCGATTCAGGGCTAAGAAATCTGGGGAAATTGCCTTGTCCTGATACAGCTGACTTGGGGAGAGCCAGCGTGGTGTAGTGGTTAAGAGCGGTGGTGTGGAGCTAGGGTTGCCCACCTCCAGGTACTAGCTGGAGATCTCCTGCTTTTACAACTGATCTCCAGCCGTTAGAGATGAGTTCACCTGGAGAAAATGGCCGCTTTGGCCATTGGACTCTATGGCATTGAAGTCCCTCCCCTCCCCAAACCCTGCCTTCCTCAGGCCCTGCCCCAAAAACCTCCCGCTGGTGGCAAAGAGGGACCTGGCAACCCTATTTGGAGCAGTGGATTCTGATCTGAACCGGGTTTGATTCCCCACTCCTCCACATGAGCGGCGGAGGCTAATCTGGTGAACTGGATTTATTTCCCCACTCCTAGACCCAAAGCCAGCTGGGTGACCTTGGGCTAGTCCACTTCTCTTAGAGCTCTCTCAGCCCCACCTACCTCACAGGGTGTCTGTTGTGGGGAGGGGAAGGGAAGGTGATTGTAAGCCGGTTTGAGACTCCCTTAAGTGGTAGAGAAAGTCGGCATATAAAAACCAACCAAAAATCTGGAAATCCTGATTCAGGCCCAAGGCAAAATTGTTCCTCATGGAGAAGCATCTGCATTTGTTCAACTTCTGATTTTTTCCTGTCTTTCTAACCCATTTCATTACGTTGATGTATCCTTTGTACTTATGATTTATCCCCATTGTATAAGATGATCAGTTTGCCCACTAGGATCTATTGATCAGTATTCATTCATTCTGTGTACTGGTAAATGATAACCAATCTGTTGCCTCTGCTAGAAGAAGAAGAAGCGTTGGTTTTTATGGGCCAACTTCCTCCGCCTTTTAAGTATACAAACCAGTTTACAACCTCCTTCCCTTCCTCTCCCCGCAACAGACACCTTGTGAGGTAGATGAGGCTGAGAGAGTTCGGAGAGAACTGTGACTAGCCCAAGGTCACTCAGCTGGCTTCATGTGGAGGATTGGGGAATCAAACCTGGTCCTCCAGATTAGAGTTCCCCGCTCATGTGGAGGCGTGGGGAATCAAACCCGGTTCTCAAGATTAGAGTCCACTGCTCTTAATCTCTGCACCATGCTGGCTCTTAGACAAGGGTTCAATTTTGAGTATAGTTAAATGTTAAGAATAGCTGAAAGATCGAGTAATCGATCCATGCACCATCATTAGGTGGACCAGCATTAAATGGTGTAACAGCTGTGCTCATTGGTTGTACAAGCCAAAATGAAGTTTTTGAACAGTACGGTGAATAGTTGGGTAAACAGCCTGTGACCCCCACAAGTCCAGTGCCCCAGGTGGTCACCTGGGGTGCCTGCCACCAAATCCAGCCCTGTTCTGATCCATGTACAGATCTTTGATGGTTGTCTGGATCTGAGCTTTGAAGGTGCTCGGATTCCAAAAGATGCGGTGCAAAGTTCAGAGTGTCAGCCTAGGATGGGGAGACCTGAGTTCAAATCTCCATTCAGCCATGAAGCTTCTGGGTAATTTTGGGTCAGTTACTAGATCAAATCAAGCCTGAACTGTCCCTAGAGGCTAAAATGACTAAACTGAGGCTATCATACTTTGGTCACATCGTGAGAAGACAAGAGTCACTGGAAAAGACAATAATGCTAGGGAAAGCGGAAGGCAGCAGGAAAAGAGGAAGACCCAACATGAGATGGATGAACTCTATAAAGGAAGCCACAGCCCTCCGTTCGCAAGACCCGAGCAAGGCTGTTAATGACAGGATGTTTTGGAGGACGCTGATTCATACAGTCATCATGAGTCAGAAGTGACTTGACGGCACGTAACACACACACACACTCCCTTTCGGGATAGCCTACACTGCAAGGTTGTTGTCAGAGACCCATTCACCCTAGTGTTAGCGCCTCGGAAGCAGGTGGGAGACAAACGTATTCAAGAGAGAGAAAGTTCATTCCTACCCGCCAGCAATCTGATCCGGCACACAGGAAGAGAAGCAGAAGGCCCGAGACCCCTAACACCATCGCCAACATATCCGCAGCCAATGCCGGTGCTGTGATTTTCATTCCCCTTTCGGCAAGAAGTTTTCTTTAGCAAATATATATAAATATATATTCCTTTCCTCGGCAGCTGGCACACCAGAAGTTGAACTGCCGCTCCAAGCAGAAGTGGCTCCTAGTGCGAACGCGGGGAAGGTCAGCGTGTTCCCCCTAGTGGAGCTAAAAGAACATGTTTCCAAAACGATGGCCCACTACAGAAAGTATTCTAGCTGGCAAAAAAATTACAAATTTGAGCCCTCCACCCTTGAACGGCCCAGACCAAATGGCCCCCTTCTTCCCCCTCCCATGGCCCTGAATATAGGCTTCTTTGTTGGGTGAGCCTACAAGTATCTCTCTCTTTTTTTTTTTAGAAGAAGAAGAAGAGTTGGTTTTTATATGCCGACTTTCTCTACCACTTAAGGGAGACTCAAACCGGGTTACAATCACCTTCCCTTCTAGAAAATAAAAAAAATTATTAAAAAAAAAACCAATCACCTTCCCTTCCCCTCCCCACAACAGACACCCTGTGCGGTAGGTGGGGCTGAGAGAGCTCTGAGAGAGCTGTGACTAGCCCAAGGTCACCCAGCTGGCTTCGTGTGTAGGAGCAGGGAAACAAATCCAGTCCACCAGATTATCCCCCGCCGCTCATGTGGGGGAGTGGGGAATCAAACCCAGTTCTCCAGATCAGACTCCACCGCTCCAAACCACCACTCTTAACCACTACACCACACTGGCTCTCACCACACTGGCTTTTTTTTAGATTTTTATTACTATATAATAAAGGAATACAGAAGGAAAATGGAGAAGGGGAAGAAAAAAAGATATCTATCATACAATTAAGAAAATAATTTTTTAAAAAAAATTCTAAAGCAAATCAAGCAAACAACACTACTTTGCATTTCAGTATTTGGGCGAGTTATACAAATAAGATGATCAATAAGTGGTCTAGTTAATATATCAACAAACCAAATAATTGTCTAAATATAAAATTAAAGTTACATTACCAAACCACTAAATACTATCTAATTTTTCACTTTGTATTTATTAGCCATGAGCCTCGACATACTTATAAAATACTGCCATTTCTCATAATGCTGCTCAAAATTTGGATCATTACTTGCATTTATCATATTGGTCATTTTTGCCATAATGGCATATTCCATGAATTTGTCCTTCCATTCTTCTGTGTCTGGGAGGAGCGATTGCTTCCATTTCCTTGTTAAGTATCTCTATTGTTGCCCCAGCCCAGGTCTGAGCTCAGCAGACCTTGCCAGCACCACCAGGGATGCTTGTCTGAGCTGGCTGCTGGCTGCCAATGGCCCTCTAGGGCACTAGTCCACTTTCCCAGTGAGTAAAATGGCCAGTCCACTCTTGCTGGCGACAGCCCTGAACGCAACCCTGTTGGAAAAGCCAGCCAGCCAGCAGCTGGCATCCCCAGCAACATCCATCCCGAGAAAAGTCCCCCCCCCCCTCCAAAAAAGCATACCTAGACAAGTCACATGAACACATGAACACATGAAGCTGCCTTCTACTGAATCAGACTCTTGGTCCATCAAAGTCAGTATTGTCTACTCGGACCGGCAGCGGCTCTCCAGGGTCTCAGGCAGGGGTCTTCCACATCACCTACTTGAATACTGTATGAACACATGAAGCTGCCTTCTACTGAATCAGACCCTTGGTCCATCCAAGTCAGGATTGTCTACTCGGACCGGCAGCGGCTCTCCAGGGTCTCAGGCAGGGGTCTTCCACACCGCCTACTTGAAAACTGTATGAACACATGAAGCTGCCTTCTACTGAATCAGACCCTCGGTCCATCAAAGTCAGGATTGTCTACTCAGACCGTCAGCGGCTCTCCAGGGTCTCAGGCAGGGGTCTTCCACACCGCCTACTTGAAAACTGTATGAACACATGAAGCTGCCTTCTACTGAATCAGACCCTCGGTCCATCCAAGTCAGGATTGTCTACTCGGACCGGCAGCGGCTCTCCAGGGTCTCAGGCAGGGGTCTTCCACATCACCTACTTGAATACTGTATGAACACATGAAGCTGCCTTCTACTGAATCAGACCCTTGGTCCATCCAAGTCAGGATTGTCTACTCAGACCGGCAGCGGCTCTCCAGGGTCTCAGGCAGGGGTCTTTCACATCACCTACTTGAAAACTGTACGAACACATGAAGCTGCCTTCTACTGAATCAGACCCTCGGTCCATCAAAGTCAGGATTGTCTACTCAGACTGGCAGCGGCTCTCCAGGGTCTCAGGCAGGGGTCTTTCACATCACCTACTCGCCTGGTCCCTTTAACTGGAAATGCCGGGGATTGAACCTGGGACCTTCTGCATGCCAAGCAGAGGCTCTACCACTGAGCCACACCCCCTCCCCAAGTCTCCTCTGCTGAGTCCCTCTATCCTCCCCACCCCCAAAAAAATGGACCTGGAGCCATTCTGGCATCCCTCCCTACCGCTCATCTCTTTCTGCCCAACTCTGCCTGCTGCTGAGTCTCTCCACTGGCCTGCCTCTTTAAGGCCGGGCGGCTGAGGTGGAGAGAGGAGGCGGATGCCTCGCTGCAGAGCCGGGGAGAAAAGCGGAGAGCCAAGACGCCCGGTGACATCACCCAGCCAGCCTCCTCCCCTGCCTGAACACAGACACCCTGTGTCAAGGAGGGGGGGAGCGCTGGGGAGCTGCGGAACCAGAGACCCCCCCCGCCCATCACCTGCCGCAGGGAATCCAGGCATCCAGGGAGGACGGGAGGCTGGCGGAAAGAGAAGGATGCTCCAGCATCTGTCATAAGACAGGTAAAGACCTGCTTCCTGCGGCAATCGCCGCCGATTGCTTTGCACGGCACCTGCCCGGCAGCATCCTGGGTACCACCAGGCCCTCTGGGCAGGGATGCAGCAAAGGATGCTTTAGAGGAGGCGTTGGAAGGGAGTGGCAACGATCTTTCCATTTAGCCCTGAATCTTGGAGTGAGGGAGAGAGAAATCGTGAGGGTGTCCCTGTGAGCACATGTTGTGGAGTTTTGGCTTTCCAGCCAGAGTGGCCATGACGGGGGATTTCTGGGAGAGGTCTGTTAGGGCCGTAACCTCAAGGAGTCCCTCACGTTGCCAGCCCTGTTTCCTCGATTTTCAGTTGTTAACGACCAAAGTAAGGCGCTAGTCCCTTTTACGACAAGAAAAGCACAGGCAATCTTTTTGGGTCTCCGATGACGATGGGTAGCCGGGTTAGTCTATCTGTTGCAGTAGAAAAGAGCAAAAGTCCAGTGAGAGTCCAGTTAAAGACTAACAAAATGTCTGGCAGGGTAGGAGCTTTCGTGAGCTCACAGCTCACTTCTTCAGATCTGAAGACTCGTGAAAACTCATACCCTGCCAGAAATTGTGTTAGTCTTTAAGATGCTACTGGACTCTTGCTCTTTTGGGGGCCTTACTTATGAAAACGTTTGCACCTTTTGAAACAATATAAAATCTGCTGACAATCAGATAGAAAAACATACAGTCACTCAAACATAATAAAATATACATGCAAGTACCATGTTGTACCTCATTACTCTGTAAGAGAGCCAGTGTGGTGTAGTGGTTAAAAGCAGAGGTTTGGAGCTGTGGGCTCTGATCTGGAGAAGCGGGTTTGATTCCCCACTCCTCCACATGAGCGGTGGAGGCTAATCTGATGAACTGGATTTGTTTGCCCACTCCTACACACGAAGCCAGCAGGGTGACCTTGAGCTAGTCACACTCTCTCAGCTCCACCTACCTCACAGGGGAAGGGAAGGTGATTGTAAGCCGGGTTGAGTCTCCCTTAAGTGGTAGAGAAAGTCGGCATATAAAAACCAACTCCTCCAACTCCTCCTCCTCCTCCTCCTCCTCCTCCTCCTCCTCCTCCTCCTCCTCCTCCTCCTTCTTCTTCTTCTTCTTCTTCTTCTTCTTCTTCTTCTTCTTCTTCTTCTTCTTCTTCTTCTTCTTCTTCTTCTTCTTCGGTATAGACCAAGTTCCTGCCTTCAATGTTTCCAGCCATGAGTGCAAAAATACTGGGGTGACTGAGAAGCACCAGGGACTTTAAAAATGATTAAGATTTAAAAACACATTTCAGAGTTAGGTTTGTGCTGTTTCCTTTTGACTCGGGATCTCCCGTACTCTTGCGGTCCCATTTATCGAACTGCACAAAGAACACTACCGACATTTATTGTGTCTCATGGTTGGCTGTTTCTTGTGGGGTTTTTTTTTTCAAAAATATAATCTCCCCCCTCTGCAGGCTGACGTCCAGGTAAAACTATGCTACTCATTCTTCTGATTATATCAATGGGCCCTTAAAAGCAGTTTGATACATGCAACAGGTTGGGATGAGGTGGTAGAGTCATGTGTTGGCAGAATGGCCTGTACCACTTCAGGGGGAGGATCACCATTTTTAAAGTTTCCCAATTTTTTTTAAAAAAAATCCATGATTGCAAGTAGAAAACAAGTAAAAAGTAAAGGTCCCCTGTGCGAAGCACCGGGTCATTCCTGACCCATGGGGTGATGTCACATCCCGATGTTTACTAGGCAGACTTTGTTTATGGGGTGGTTTGCCAGTGCCTTCCCCAGTCGTCTTCCCTTTACCCCCAGCAAGCTGGGTACTCATTTTACCGATCTCGGAAGGATGGAAGGCTGAGTCAACCTCGAGCCGGCTACCTGAAACCAACTTCCGTCGGGATCGAACTCAGCTCGTGAGCAGAGCTTGGACTGCAGTACTGCAGCGTACCACTCTGTGCCACAGGGCTCCTTAGAAAACAAGTAAGCAGGTAGAAAACGTCGCTAGAACCTTTATTCTTGATATAATAGTTTTCTACTTGCGGGGAGTTCCGAAGGAAAAGTCAATCAAGTCGCTATGAAAAGGGTACAGCTCTCTTTGGTATCCTCCGCTGCACGTATAGACGGAGTCTTCTTATTGTGTTCCTGCATTATTAGAAATCACAACAATTCTGCGCCATGTGTTTGTTTCTCATAGGAAAATCCGCAGCGATCCCTCTCGCCATGACCACCCCTTCCAGCGACGTGATCTTCCCTAGCCTTTCTGCTCAGGAAC
This sequence comes from Euleptes europaea, assembly GCF_029931775.1. Taxonomy (NCBI): domain Eukaryota; kingdom Metazoa; phylum Chordata; class Lepidosauria; order Squamata; family Sphaerodactylidae; genus Euleptes; species Euleptes europaea. Next base: position 9,823,866 of record NC_079330.1, on the reverse strand, counting down.
TGTGGCGGTCCCAAGTGACAGGCTACGCCGGCTCCATCACCCGCCACATCAGCCACCGGGCTAACAACTTCAAAAGGCACCCAAAGAGGCGGAAACACATCCGGCCGTCCCCTCCGCCTCCGCCGAATACCCCCTGCCCCATTGATCAGATCCACTTTGGGGAGCTCCACCCTCAGCGGTCCTTTCTGGAACTGTTATTTAACGGGTTCATCCTTTTTGGGATTGAGTTCAGCTACGCCATGGAGACGGCCTACGTGACGCCAGTCCTGCTTCAGATGGGCTTACCAGATCAGCTCTACGGGATGGTCTGGTTTATCAGCCCAATTCTAGGTAGGTTGTTCTGTGGCCTCGACTGACACAAAGCAATAGGCCTGTAAGTCCTATAAAAATCTATGGGACTCAAGTATTTCACAGCTAACTTGGTACAGAATCATAGATTCATAGAATCACAGAGCTGGAAGGGACCACCAAGGTCATCTAGTCCAACCCCCTGCACAATGCAGGAAATTCACAACTACCCCCCCCACACACACACACCCAGTGACCCTAAGTTTGTCCACTTAGAATCCTACTATCTCGTCAATCTATTCCATGGGGCTTACGTTCAGGAAAGTGTTCTAGGGATTGTGTTGTTAGTGCTTTTTTGGGATAGGCAAATTTGTTCCTGGATGTGCCCATCAAACTGCATGGTTTGGAGCTCATGTGGCTGTCTCTGTATATTCTTTAAAAATCCCTGCATATAGAAAACTGCATGTCAGGAAAGGTGTGAGGCTTCAGTACAACAGTTACCTTGATATGGAAAACAAGCATTTCCGAAAGAAGAAGAAGAATCCTAGCCCCAATATCTCCCTGACAAGCTAGATTTCTGTGTAAAGGGATTGAGTTGGCATGGAGCAACACCCTGCAACACCCCACCCCATATCTGAACTGGTTCAGCTCAGATGCAGACTGGCCACTTTGGTAAGAGATTCAAAACAGATAAAAGAAAGTATATCTTCACACAACGCATAGTTAAATTGTGGTTATATGCCATTAAAGGTTTATGAATGAATGAATGAATGAATGAAATTGTGGAACTCTGTGCCCCAGGATGTGGTGATGGTTGCCAACTTGGAAGGCTTTAAGAGGGGAGTGGACATATTCATGGAGGAGAGGGCTATCCACGGCTACTAGTCAGAACGGATACTGGTCATGATGCATACCTATTCTCTCCAGGATCAGAGGAGCATGCCAAATACATTAGGTGCTGTGGAACACAGGCAGGACAGTGCTGCTGCAATTGTCTTGTTTGGGGGCTTCCTAGAGGAACCAGGTTGGCCACTGTGTGAACAGACTGCTGCACTTGATGGGCCTTGGTCTGATCCAGCAGAGTTTTTCTTATGTTCTTATGGTGAGACTTAGGCCTCCTCTTGCAGACTTATTCCAAACTCTCCCCAGCCAGAGGGTGATGAAGGTTGCTGCTAATTCCGTGCTTTCTCTCCCTCAGGATTCCTGCTGCAGCCCTTCCTCGGGGCCTGGAGCGACAGATGCGCTTCCCCCTTTGGCAGAAGGAGGCCTTTCATCCTGGTCCTGGCTATCGGTAATGTTGTTTTTAACCTTCACTCTACATTAGGTGCTGTGGAACACAGGCAGGACAATGCTGCTGCAGTTGCCTGCCTCTGTGTAGCAACCCTGGACTGCCTTGGTGGTCTCCCATCCAAGCACTAACCAGGGCCGACCCTGGTTAGTTTCTGAGATTTGATAAGCGGGCTAACCTGGGCCATCCAGGTCAGGGCAATTCATTCCTACGAGGCATATAAAACACCACCATTCAGCATATTAAGCCTATTATATTGGGGCTGTGGAACACAGGCAGGACGGTGCTGCTGCAGCCGTTTTGTTTGTGGGCTTCCTAGAGGCACCTGGTTGGCCACTGTGGGAACAGACTGCTGGACTCAATGGGCTTTGGTCTGATCTAGCATGGCCTTTCTTATGTTCTTATGTGGTGATGGCTGCCAACTTGGAAGGCTTGAAGAGGGGAGTGGATGTGTTCATGGAGGAGAAGGCTATTCATGACTACTAGTCAAAATGGATACTAGTCATGATGCATACCTCTTCTCTCCAGGATCAGAGGAGCATGCCTATTATATTTGGTGCTGTGGAACACAGGCAGGACAATGCTGGTGCAGCCATCTTTCTTCTGGGCTTCCTAGTGGCCCCTGGTTGGCCTCTGTGTGAACAGACTGCTGGGCTCGATGGGTCTTGGTCTGATCCAGCAGGGCTTTTCTTATGTTCCTTCCTCCTGTCCGATTCTCTACAGTATCAGAGGAGCATGCCTATTATATGAGGTGCTGTGGAACAAGGGCAGGACAATGCTGCTGCAGTCGTCTTGTTTGTGGGCTTCCTAGAGGCACCTGGTTGGCCACTGTGTGAACTGACTGCTGGACTTGATGGGCCTTTGATATGATCCAGCAGGGCTTTTCTTATGTTCTTATGTCAACATCAGTTCTGCAGGTAATTGCATGGGCTCTTTATCCTTGTTGGCCACTGCCATGCCTCAGCTGGCCTGGTTTGGATAATGGGCTGCTTCAGCAGGATCCAAAATCTTCCAAGGGTTGGGAAGTGAGGACAAGTGGCTTGCATGAGGCCATAACTAGAAATCTCAAGCCAGAGCAGTGAGTGAGTCGCTAGAGAGAGAGAGTGTGTATGTGTGTAAAGTGCAGCTGTGTATGTGTGTAAAGTGCAGCTGACTTATGGCGACCCCTTATGGGATTTTCAAGGCAAAACAGAGGTGGTTTGCCATTGCCTTCCTCTGCAGAACAACCCTGGACTTCCTTGGTGGTCTCCCATCCAAATACTAACCAGGGCTGACCCTGCTTAGCTTCTGAGATCTGACAAGATTGGGCTATACCACGCTACCTTCTCTCCCCGCTACAGAGTAGGAGGTTACAAGTTGCGAAGACATCATTTCTTACTGAAGAAGTTGATGTGCACATAGAACATTACCATGGCAGAATGAAAGCTAGGCGAGATCCCTTCTCCATGACAGGTCAATTTTGTTTCTGTAGAGAATGACTTGTTTTAAAAGAGAAGCATTCAGTCATGTGGCTGGACCAACACTCGTCCGGGATGCTTGAGGCTGATCCTACACCGAGCAAGGGGTTGGACTAGATGGCCTATATGGCCTCTTCCAGCTCTGTGATTCTATGGCCACCTTCTATTCAATGTGAAACCCCCACATGCAGTCTGAAGAGGAACAGCCCGATGACCCCCTCCAAGAGGACTAGGACCATGGATAGCTCCAAGGTAGCAGAGATGTTACTTCACTGTGTTGCAGAGTTCATTTGAGCCTTTCAGGTGAGTTTGCCCTGTTGGTCTGCAGTAGAATAGCAAGGTTCGTGTCCAGTAGCACTTTAGAGACCAACAAAATTTCCAGGGAATACATTTTCGAGAGTCAAAGCTCCCTCCGTCAGATATCTCACAAAATCTTGAAAGATTTCCAGATATCCTTGGAAATCTTATCGGTTTTTAAGGTGCTACTGGACTTGAATCTTGCTCGTCAATTGAGACTTGTATCTTGGCACAGCCTCATGGACTACTCCAAGACCCTCCCCTCTATGGGAGTGAAAAGGAGCCATCGCCTGATCTGGAGTCCCACATTGAACACATGAACACACAAAGCTGCCTTATACTGAATCAGACCCTTGGTCCATCAAAGTCAGTATTGTCTACTCAGACCGGCAGCAGCTCTCCAGAGTCTCAGGCAGGGGTCTTTCACATCACCTACCTGCCTAGGCCCTTTAACCGGATATGCTGGGGATTGAACCTGGGACGTTCTGCATGCCAAGCAGAAGTTCTACCACTGAGCCACGGCTCTTTCATAGAATGGATGTAAGAATGAGGACCTCCATTGGTGGTTGTAGGATGGTTGCTAGGGTGAGCACAGTATGATTGATTTTCCATCTGGCCTGACTGGATTCCTTCCTTGCAGGGGCGTTGCTGGGACTCTCTTTGATGCTGAATGGCAGAGATATTGGAATTGCTTTGACAGACACTGTGAATAACCACAAATGGGGAATTGCACTCACCATCTGCGGAGTCATCCTTATGGATTTCTGTGCGGATTCTGCTGACAATCCCAGCCATGCCTACATGATGGACGTGTGTTGCCCATCAGATCAAGACCGAGGACTCAATATTCATGCCTTGCTAGCTGGTAAGCCTCTGATTGTTGTCCATCTGTCTGTCCATCTTGCTATCGTCTTGAGCGGGCCTCTGGAGAGGCAGCATATAGATTTCCTGAATTATCTGTATGCCTATCATTTTGACATTTAAAATATTTAAACCTTGTCTTACCTCTTCAGACCAACCACTCCTGTTCTGTAGAAAAGAGCCAGAGTCCAGTCGCCGCTTGTGTGTGTTTTAAGTGCTGTCAAGTCGCTTCCAACTCATGGCGTCCCTATGAATCAATGTCCTCCAATATGTCCTATCTTTGACAGCCTTGCTCAGATCTTGCAAACTGAAGGCTGTGGCTTCCTTTATTGAGTCAATCAATCTCTTGTTGGGACTTCCTCTTTTCCTGCTGTCCTCAACTTTTCCTAGCATGATTGTCGTCTCCAGTGATTCTTGTCTTCTCATAATGTGACCAAAATACGACACCCTCAGTTTAGTCATTTTAGCTTCTAGGGTCAGTTCAGGCTTGATTTGATCTAGAACCCGCTGATTGGTTTTCTTGGCAGTCTGCGGTATCCGTAACACTCTCCTCCAACACCACATTTCAAAGGAACCAACTTTCTTCCTATCAGCTTTCTACAATGTCCAGCTTTCACACCCATACATAGTAATAAGGAATACGATGGCATGAATTAACTTGTTTTTGGTGGCCAGAGACACATCCTTACACTTCAGAATCTTTTCTAGCTCCGGATTTTGTTATTCTTTAAGGGCAGAAGGCTTCAGCGGCTGCTACTGAGCATACCCTTTCATAAGTGCCTTTAGTTGCAAAATCTAACAAGCGGATGTTTTTTATTGCTGTGTCATTTCTGGAGGGGTTTGGATTACTCCAGCTTGGCTTCTCTGGGAGTCATTTTTCATATCTATTGCATCTGAGCGCCAAATCTAAAGGGAGAGGAAAGACAACTCTCGCGATCAGCATCTCCTGTTACTACATCCCCCCAAAAATAAAAATAAATAAAAGAATGCTCCTTACTCATAGAAAATGAGCAAGGAGAAGGGTTTAGCATAGGCTTTCCCATGGCATGCTACTTTTCTACAAGCAAGGTCATACCCCCCCCCAACGTTTCAGAGATTAAACTGCCACAGATTCAACTGTAATTCCCTCTTCTGTGATCAAGGATCTCTGGCAGAGATTCTACAGCGTGGCGTAGTGGTTAAAAATGGTGGTTTGGAGCGGTGGACTCTGATCTGGAGAACCGGGTTCGATTCCCAACTCCTCCACATGAGCAGCGGAGGCTAATCTGGTGAACTGGATTTGTTTCCCCGTTCATCCACATGAAGGCAGCTGGGTGACCTTGAGTTAGTCACATTCTCTCAGCCCCACCTACCTCACAGGGTGTCTGTTGTGGGGAGGGGAAGGGAAGGTGATTGTAAGCCGGTTTGAGTCTCCCTTAAGTGGTAGAGAAAGTCAGCATATAAAAACCAACTCTTTTTCTTCTTCTATTCTGCCTGCTTTATGTCCATTAAGGTTCCTTTCACACATGCTGGAAAATATACTTTCAATGCACTTCAGCAATCATTTGCAACTGGGTTTTCCTGTTCTACACAGGAAAATCCAGTTGCAAACAATTGCTAAAGTTCATTATCCAACATGTGTGTGAAAGGAGTCTGAGTGCTATTGGATTTAAAGTCTAGAAGAGTGATGCTTCTGAAAAGCTGTGTTGGAGGGGAGGGAACACAATAGCCCTCCAATGGCTTTATCAATTGTCCATACTCTGCCTTGAAAGCTGCAGTGTGCAGAACAAGAGGTTGTGCGATGCTTGGCACCTTACTGTTCAGGCGCATCAGTTTGGCTGCATGGCTAGCGAGAGGTGTCCCACACTTAGAAGAGACCGTGGGAGGTGAAGAATGACTCAAGCTAGCAATTCGCACACATGACATTTCTAACAAGGAAGGGATAGGAACAGAAAAGGCAGAAGAATTTAACAGGGGCCAGGAAATGGGGACCGGGTGTGGTAAAAAGGAACAGTTGAAGCTTATGGAAGTGGTACAGTCCCATGATTTTCAAGATAGCACTTTTCAGATGTTCTTTAGGCGGTAGAATTCAGATGCACAGAGGAGCCCCCAGTCTTCGAGCATTAATCAGAGCACATGATTAATTGGATTCCCAATTGCCTGGGGAGTAGGGTTGCCAGCGGCCTGGAGGAAAAGTGTCCTGCCCCTCTTAATATTGGCTCAGTTGGATATTATTTACCAGGTGATGTCATAGACCTGCATGCCATGGATAGCTTACTGCCCATTTCCACACATGAAGCCTCTCTTCCCCCGAGGAAGTCCAGGGTCGCTATGCAGAGGTGGGCAAAGGCAAACCATCTCTGTTAATTATCTTGCCTTGAAAACCCTACGGGGGTCACCATAAGTCCGCTGCGACTTGACAGCATTTCCCACCACCACCATCCACAGAATCAATTGGGTTGCCAACCTCCAGGAGATCTCCTGCTATTACAACTGATCTTCAGCCGATAGAGATCGGTTCACCTGGAAAAAATGGCAGCTTTGGCAATGGGACTCTATGGCGTTGAAGTCCCTCCCCTCCCCAAACCCCGCCCTCCTCAGGCTCCACTCAAAAAACCTCCCGCTGGTAGTGAAGAGGGACCTGGCATCTCTAAGAATCAATCACTTGATTATGGATGGGGACTCTGGAACAGCCACTCGTCAGGAGGGTAACCTCAACCCTGTTCTCCCTTTCCCTTCCCAGGACTTGGAGGGGGCTTCGGCTACGTCGTCGGAGGCATTAACTGGGACCGGACCGGCTTTGGAAGAGCGGCGGGGGGGCAACTCCGGGTCATCTACATCTTCACCTCCATCACACTGACAATCGCCACCGTCTTGACTTTGGTCAGTATTTCCGAAAGGCCCTTGCAGCCTTTCGGCAAGAAGAAGAAGGTCATGAAGAGCCCCAGCCTGCCGCTCCCTCCGTCCCCGCCCCTCCTTTTCGAGGACTGTGCCGACGAGGACCCCGGCTCGCAGAACTCGGTCCATTTGTACGCCAGCTTCACCAGCCCCATTTCCCCGCTCAGCCCGCTCACGCCAAAATATGGCAGCTTCATCAGCAGGGACAATTCCTTGACGGGCCTCAGTGGCTTTGCCTCCTCGTTTGGGACCTCCAACATCGACAGCGTGCTGATCGACTGCTTCACAGCCGGACACGACGGCTACTTGGCCGTCCCTTCTAGCTTGCCCAGGCAAGCCTTGAGTGTGAGCTTCCCCAGGGCTCCGGAGGGATTTTATTGCCGTGAAGACACCCCTTTGGACGCTGGGGAGAATGCCGGGACTCCGGGACCGGATGGAGAGGGGCTGAGGGTGGGTTCTTTAGATGCCATCAAACCACGATCGTCAGGGATTCTGAAAAGACCCCAGACTTTGGCGATCCCCGATATCATCACAGGCAACATTCCCGAGACAAGCAGGAGACGGAATGTCACCTTCAGCCAACAAGTGAGTAGGGAAAAAATTGGAGGGCCAGTATTTGTTTGAGGGAGGGTGGCATGATATAGCCCGATCTTATAAAATCTCGGAAACTTAGCAGGGTCAGTAGTCGGGTGGGAGACCACCGAGGGAGTCTCTGCAGAGGAAGGCCATGGTGAACCACCTCACTTGCCTTGAAAACCCCTTGCTTTTCTTATGTTCTTATGGTATTGTGTTCCAGTGGCAAAGGAGCCACCACGGGAAAGGCCCTGTCTCCGGCAGCCACCTACCTCACTCAGAGAAGGGCTAATCAGATGCCCTGAATTGCCAGACAAACTCATATGGGACTTAGCGGTCCTAAATGATTCCCCCGTGTACAGAGTCAGTCTACCCTTGAATAGCAAATGTTGGGCTCAAACAGCCGGGGAGGGCCAGAGCTTTCATGCCCCTTCTTATGAGGTGGCTGGTTTTGGACACAGAAATCTGGATTAGGCGAACCTTTGATCTGACCCAGAATGGCACTCATTACAATAAGTACATGAAAGTTTGCGTAAAGTCACAGTGAACAGGTTTGCAGGCAGTCGTGATGGTTGAACATGGATCCTCCATGTTCTGAGGCAGTATACCTCTGAATACCATACTGAGAACAGTCAACAGGGAACGGTGATCATCTCCATGCTCTGCCTTAGAGCTTTCTGGAAGCCTCTGAGTGGCCACCTTTAGACACGGAACGCTGGTATAAACCAGCCAAGCAGCATGTGTGTTTTTCTTCTTGCATTGCCTTCCAGACTTCTGCCTCTCCATCCAGTTGCAAACTCATATGGTGGAAGGGGCAGCACTGCTGCCATATTTGATGTGCAGGGACTTAGTTGTCGATAGGGTTGCCAGCTCCGGGTTGGGAAATACCTTGAGATTTTGGGGGTGGAACCTGAGGAGGGCAGGCTTGGGGAGGGGAGGGACTAGGGTTGCCAACCTCCAGGTACTAGCTGCGATCTCCTGCTATTACAACTGATCTCCAGCCGATAAAGATCAGTTCACCTGGAGAAAATGGTCGCTCTGGCAATTGGACTCTATGGCATTGAAGTCCCTCCCCTCCCCAAACCCTGCCCTCCTCAGGCTCTGCCCCCAAACCTCCTGCCGGTGGCGAAGAGGGACCTGGTAACCCTAGGAAGGATTTCAATGCCATAGAGTCCAATTGCCAAAGAGGCCAATTTCTCCAGGTGAACTGATCTCTATCAGCTGGAGATAGGGTTGCCAGGTCCCTCTTCGCCACCGGTGGAAAGTTTTTGAAGCAGAGCCTGAGGAGGGAGGGGTTTAGGGAGGGGAGGGTCTTCAATGCCATAGAGTCCAATTGCCAAAGCGGCCATTTTCTCCAGGGGAACTGATCACTAGCGGCTGTTTTCCGCTGACTTTGCAATGCTGCTTGCGTTCCAGGTAGCCAACATTTTGCTGAACGGGGTGAAGTACGAGAGCGAGCTGAACGGGTCGAGTGAACTTTGCGAGCAGCCGCTGTCCATGAAGCTCCTGTGCGCCACCATCTGCCACATGCCGAAGGCCCTGCGCAACCTCTGCATCAACCACTTCCTAGGTAAACCGGAGTGAGACTGTCTTCCAGGTAGGGTTGCCAGCTCCGGGTTGGGAAATACCTGGAGATTTGGGGGTGGAGCCTGAGGAGGGCAGGGTTTGGGGAGGGGAGGGGCTTCAATGCCACAGAGTCCAATTGCCAAAGGGGCCGTTTTCCCCAGGGGAACTGATCTCTATCGGCTGGAGATCCATCGTAATAGCAGGAGATCTCCAGCTGGTACCTGGAGGTTGGCAAGCCTAGTCCCCAGTCATACTCTCTTGTTTCTCCTCCAGGCTGGCTCTCCTTTGAAGGGATGCTTCTGTTCTACACAGACTTCATGGTCTAGTCCCCAGTCATACTCTTTTGTTTCTCCTCCAGGCTGGCTCTCCTTTGAAGGGATGCTTCTGTTCTACACAGACTTCATGGGGGAAGTGGTCTTCCAAGGTGACCCCAAAGCCCCTCACAATTCCGAAGAGTATCAGAAGTACAACGCAGGCGTGACCATGGGGTGCTGGGGAATGTGCATCTATGCATTCAGCGCTGCCTTCTATTCTGGTACGAAACCTCTCACGTATTTTGCCCTGGTCAGAGAGGGCATCTGGGGGGTGGCTATAGGCTTGCCAGGTCCCTCTTCGCCATTGGCGGGAGGTTTTTGGGGGTGGAGCCTGAGGAGGGTGGGGTTTGGGGAGGGGAGGGACTTCAACGCCATAGAGTCCAATGGCCAAAGCGGCCATTTCCTTCAGGTGAATTGATCTCTGCCAGCTGGAGATCAGTTGTAATAGCAGGAGATCTCTAGCCAGTACCTGGAGGTTAAGTGAAAAAATAGTATTCAGCTCACACTAATGCTCCAAGGGAGCTTAGGGGCAACAACCGGTTGCTGTTGACCCTAAGCACCCTTGGAGCATTTTTTCATTCATATTTTCCATCTTTACTACTGAGCAACGTTGGAGCAAGTGCTGCTATAAAACTGAGACTGTTACTTCCATTCAAGTTTGGACTCTCTAGCCTTTGTTTGCCATTGGAGATTGCTATATGCTACTAGCGCTGTTGCCTCATTTCGTATCTTTTGTACATAGTGTTGTAATGTACGTATCACTCTGTATGTTATTGTTGCACTTTGTTATATAGATAGTTCATTGAATATAGTGTTTGTTAAATACATTGAGTCTGTACTGTTTCTTTATTAAGAACAGTACCAGGAGGTTGGCAACCCTAGCGACACTGTTTCTATTTACTCTACCAATCTGATCCCTGTGGCTTTTTTTTTTTTTTTTTTTTTGCAGCCTCACTGGAGAAACTGGAGGAATACTTCAGTGTCCGCACTCTCTATTTCATAGCGTATCTGGCCTTCGGACTTGGCACCGGCCTAGCTACGTTGTCCAGAAATATCTACGTGATTTTATCACTATGCATAACTTATGGTATTTTGTTTTCTACACTCTGCACGCTTCCGTACTCTCTGCTATGCGACTATTACCAGAGTAAAAAGGTAAGTTTTCCATTGGGCCGCCTGCAGCTTCTTTTAAAACCCAAGGCAGGGGGGTTCTGCATATTGTGTGCTTTCTGGAAGAAATGGCATGCTGGATTAGGCAGATTTTTTGGTCTGATCCAGCAACACAGTCAATACTTTGTTTATAAGAAGAAGAAGAGTTGGTTTTTATTTGCCGACTTTCTATACCACTTAAGGAAGACTCAAACCGGCTTACAATCTCCTTCCCTTCCCCTCCCCGCAACAGACACCCTGTGAGGTAGGTGAGGCTGAGAGAGCTCTAATGGAGCTGTGACTAGCCCAAGGTCACCCAGCTGGCTTCATGTGTAGGAGTGGGGAAACCAACCCGGTTCACCAGATTAGCCTCCACCGCTCATGTGGAGGAGTGGGGAATCAAACCCGGTTCTCCAGATTAGCGTCCACTGCTCCAAACCACTACACCACACTGGCTCTCTTCTTAAGGGTAAGGGGAAGCACTTAGAACAGGGATGGAAAAACCTCCTTCTAAGCAAATCATCCTTCTCACACATGTTCCTCCCTCCTTGCCTTTTCTCTCTCTGAACAGTTTACAGGATCCAACGAGGATGGCACAAAGAGAGGGATGGGGGTAGACATCTCCCTCCTGAGCTGCCAGTATTTTCTCGCACAGATCCTGGTCTCCATCGTGATGGGGCCTTTGACATCCATGGTGGGCAGCGCAAACGGGGTGATGTACTTTTCCAGCCTGGTCTCTTTTGTCGGCTGCTTGTATTCGTCCCTCTGCGTGGTCTACGAGATCTTCCCGGGCGAGGAACTAGCTGAAGAGCAGCAGCCACTATTGCTGAGCGCATGATGTATGGGAAAAGGGGAGAAAACCCCGTGTCACAAGCCATGTTTGCCACCAGAGTGCCGTGTCGGGTGAGAGATGGAAGACGAAGAACGATTAGTCGTGGAGATGTGAAATCGAATAAAAATCACACACAACAGCTTTGGAGTCTTTTAACTGAAGGAGGAGTGCTGGGGCTTTTACCCCTTAGAATAGCAGAGTGCTCAAAGGCACATGCACACAGCAAAATGTCCTCTCGTTTGTGTGCTGCTTTTAAACCGAGTTACACACGGATCCTCTTTATCTTTCCAAAACTAATAGGCTTCCTTTATTGTAAGGGACCCCATTCTAAATAGGATAGGGCAGAGACAGATTTCTAATCTAGTCTAGCTAACTAGGATGGATGTAGATGCAAAATCCATGTACTGCCCGCATGGTGCCAAGATGGAGAAGAGGGTAAAAATCCCAACAGGTTATGGGCCCAGAGGGGACTTGCTGAAGAGACCCTCTGTGTCATTGTGCAATCTCTGCTAAGGAGCCGACTGGGATGTTAAAACAGGCCTGGAGCTTGTGACCATGCAGTGACAGCAGTGCCCAGGGGGAGTTTTAGTGATCCTGAGGCCTGAGACAAAAGTCCAGAATGGGCCCCCAAAATTACTGCTACTCCCCACTACTTCTCCCTGCCAGGGCCAAGCCAGGCATGGCTCTCTCCTCATGCAAGGGCGGCAGGAGCCCCCACTGCCACTGGAAGCCAGCTGCCTGAGCCCCAGATGAGGCAGGTTAAACAGCAACAGGAGCCTGCTCTTCTTCTTTTCCCCCTCCTCTGAGGGGGTGGGACTGTGGGTGGTTGCCCCCCCCAGTGCAGTGCCCAGGCCAGCTGTCCCACATTGCCCACTGTGGTGCTGGATCAGCTCAGAGCCAGCCCACAGCAACAATGATGACAATCCATTACCATCGTCGCTCTGGCCTGGGTCTAGGTTGAGCAGATCCTGTGGTGCAGGGACCGCTTGGGCTAGATTTCTCCTGGTCTTCTGGGGCAGCTGCCTGCTGGGAACTTTCCTAGTAAGTTAAAGGATGAGTCTGTCCCCAGCCCTGCCAGAGCACAGCCTGAACCTGTTTGCTGTGCTGGTGCACAGTGATTGTCTGAAATTCAGCAGTAGAGCTTGGGGGCGGGGGCTGGAAGGGCCTGCATTGAGACAGAGGGATGGTCCCAATGCCTTCCACTTCATGAATTGCATTTCCATCCATCCACAGCATATATGGGGCATTGCCATTTTCACAACGACCTTGTGAGGTCTGGGTGAGAGATTCAAAACAAAAAAGCAAGTGTTTCTTCACACAACGCATAGTTAAATTGTGGAACTCCTTGCCCCAGGATGTGGTGATGGCTGCCAACTTGGAAGGCTTTAAGAGGGGAGTGGACATGTTCATGGAGGAGAGGGCTATTCATGGCTACTAGTCAAAATGAATAGTAGTCATGCTGCATACCTATTCTCTCCAGGATCAGATGAGCATGCTGAATATATGAGGTGCCGTGGAACACAGGCAGGATGGTGCTGCTGCAGTCGTCTTGTTTGTGGGCTTCCTGGAGGCACCTGGTTGGCCACTGTGTGAACAGACTGCTGGACTTGATGGGCCTTGGTCTGATCCAGCATGGCCTTTCTTGTGTGCTGGCTGACAGTGGTCCGGCGTTACTGTGCGCTTCGGGGCCGTGTGGGGCGATGAGTTCTTTCCAACCTTCCAAGTACTCAGCCCATACCATGACCCTGCTTATGTGCATGGTTTTATGTCTGGGGCAATTCAGCTGGGTGCATTCATTGGTCTTAGAAATTCTAACCCTGTTTCCCAAGCGAACAGGGCCTCGAGATCTCCAGGAATCTTCCAAGTTGCAGTTGGAAACCCTAGACACTGGTCCAGCAGACTGGCAGTGGCTTTTCAGGGCCTCAAGATGAGATTTTTCACACCACCTACTTGCCTGATTCTTTTAGCTGTAGATGCCGAAGATTGCACCTGGGACCTTCTGCATGCTAAGCAGAACGCTCTGCCACTGAGCCACAGCCCTTCTCCTTTGGAGGAAGACTGGACCAAGCGAGGAGTCTATTGAAAACCAGGGAAGTAAATAAAATACGCTCCCCTTTGCAATACAATACTTCCCTGGGGAAGATCATTTCAAATCAGGCTTTGAACGGCTTGCAATTATAAAGCTTTGAAAAATGCACAGTACAATTCTATGCAGTTGGTTTTGCACAGTTCTTTGCTCTCCGTTTTCAAATGTGTCCAGTAACACCTGCTGTCAAGTTGCAACCGATTCATGGTAACCCCCAACAAGGGGCTTCTAGGGCAACTGAGAAGCAGAGGTGGTTTGTCATTGCCTTACTCTGCAGTCTTCCTTGGTGGTCTCCCATCCAAGCACCAACCCTGCTCGGTGGGAAGTGCCCTCAAGTCACAGCTGACTTATAGAAACCCCATAGGGTTTTCCAGGCAAGAGAGGTGGTTTGCCATTGCCTGCCCCTGTGTAGAGACACGGGACTTCCTTGGTGGTCTCCCACCCAAATACTAACCAGAGCCAGCCCTGCTTAGCTTCCGAGATCTAACGAAATCAGCCCATAGCATACCATTTCACACACTCCTCTGAAAAATAGGGTTGCCAACCTCCAGGAGGTCTATATGAGAAGGCAACACGAGGCTCAAATGACTAAGCCAAATTAATGTAAGACAAAGCTTATTGCAAGTACATAAATATTTACTACAATTTCTAAATGAGCAAAAAACTTGTTAACTCACATGTTAACTGAAAAATTACCACATAGGGTTAATGATACATGAGGTGCCTCGCAGGGCTAAAAATGAAAATCACCACACTGGGTTAAATGTATCAAAAAATAATTAAACAGTTTTAACAAATCAAAAACAATTCAAGAGGTAGCCAACAACAACAGGCTTATAGTAATTCAAAAAATAGTACAATTAGCAGCCTACAAAGGGCTATGACATGTGGGTTAACACGTTTCTTGCTCATTAAGAAACTAGTAAACATTTATGTACTTACAATAAGCTTTGTCTTATATTAATTTGGCTTAGTCATTTGAGCCTCGTGCTGCCTTCTCATATAGTCTACACTTTTTCAGCACTAGTTGCTTTGTTTCCTGAACCTTCAGGTGGTGGCTGGAAAAAACGGTTGCTTTGGCAATTGGACTCTATGGCATTGAAGCCCCTCCCTCTCCAAACCCCGCCCTCCTCAGGCTCCACCCCCAAAAATCTCCAGGTAATTCCCAACCTGGAGCTGGCAACCTGGGTGCGTGTGGGGGAAGTAGTTGTGAATTTCCCGCATTGTGCAGGGGGTTGGACCAGATGACCCTGGTGGCCCCTTCCCACTCTATGATTCTATACAATAAACAGGAACATGAATGAAATCTCTCTCTTCCCACATTCCAAACGCAGAGCCAATCAATGCCAGCGACTCCACCCTTTTCCTCCTCCCCCTCCAGCTGAAAACGTTTCGGCCAATAGGATTCCGCTTCGGACCCGCAGCCGCCAATCGCCGGTCGGTTTGGGGGGAAACAGCGGTCTGGGAGAATCTCGCGACCAATGACAACGCAGGGGGGGCGGGGCTGGCAGCTGGGCTCTCCCGGGACGGTACCGTTTTTCTCAATGGGAGGCGCTGCACCAGGTGAGTCTGTGAACGTTCGGTAGCTCCTGTTTGAGGAGCGGCGTTTGCAGGTGAAAGGAGGTCGTGCTTTAAATAGGGTATTTGCTGAGGCCGGAGGCAGGGAAAAGATGGTTCCTTCCCTCCATCTTTGGATTTCCTGTTCTTTTTGGGTCTTCCAGCTGAATAGCTGTATGTTAAGTTGCTGGGAAGAGCCCCGAAGCGCAGAGGGGGAAGCTTAGGGTTGCCAACCTCCAGGTACTAGCTGGAGATCTCCCGCTATTACAGCTGATCTCCAGCCGATAGAGATCAGTTCCCCTGGAGAAAATGGCTGCTTTGGCAATTGGACTCTATGGCATTGAAGTCCCTCCCCTCCCCAGGCTCCGCCCCAAAAACCTCCCGCCGGTGGCCAATCGGGACCTGGCAATGCTAAGTAAGCTGCAGTACTGCAGTCAAAAGCTCTGCTCACAAGCAAATAAACCTTCTATTAAAGAATGGAGAGAGAAATTATGGATGTATATGCGGATGGCCAAACTTACATATTCGTTACATGGTAAAGATATGGAACAGTTTAAAAAAACTTGGTCAAAGGCTGCCGCATATTGGGATAAATTGGCGAAAATGAATTTGACAAGTATAATTAATGAATTATAGATTAATGTTTTTTTATATAATGGAGATAATAATAGTAATTTTAGATACTGTCAAAACACTTCTCTGGAAGTCCAGTGGTGGTGGGAACACTGTTTAGGGGGGGGGGTATTAGAGGACTGTATATTTAGCAATTTATATTATACAATGTAACTGTGATGGTGTTATAAGTGCTCTTTTCTTTTTGTATTTTATGTGTTCTTTTTTCTGTGTTTTGTTTTATGTATATTATGTTTTTTTGTCATTAAAAATAATAATAATAATTTATATTAAAAAAAAAGCTCTGCTCACGTCCTGAGTTCTGTCCCGATGGAAGTCGGTTTCAGATAGCCAGCTCAAGGTTGACTCAGCCTTCCATCCTTCCGGGGTTGGTAAAATGAGGGCCCAGCTTGCTGGGGGTAAAGGGGAGGTCGGTAAAACGAGGGCCCAGCTTGCTGGGGAAGGCACTGGCAAACCACCCCATAAACAAAGTCTGCCTAGTAAACGTCGGGATGTGATGTCACCCTATGGGTAAGGAATGACCCGGGGCTTGCACAGGGGACTACCTTTACCTTTCAGGTTGCTGGATGTAAAACAACATAACCGTGGAGTCTAGTAGCGCCTTATAGACCACCAAGATTGTCAGCTTTGGAGAGTTGTAGTAAAGTGGTTAGTAAAGAGTTAACCAGGACCTGATTATAGGTTGGAGGAAAACTCCACCTCCTGGACTCTTCTCTTTTCTTGTGACGTTTCTCAACTCAAGTAAGTTCAGAGATTTTCTGAGATCACCAAAAAGAGTCAAAGCTTATACCCCGGAAATCTGGTTGGTTTTTAAAGTGCTGCTGGACTCGAATCTTGTTCTTCTGTTGCAAGACCAATATAGCTACCCACCTGAAATATTAATAGTAGGTATGTTTACTTTGAAATGATTCCCCCCCCCCTCCCCAAGTAGAAGCAGCCTGGGGGTGTCGTTTCGGTGGGGTGGTGACCAGAGCTTCAAGGCAGGGTTCTCAGTGGACTCCCCTAGATTTATATTGCTATAAAGAATCTGGGGCTGCAAATTGGAATCCTTTCGATTTTAAGGGGGGGGCCCTTCAGCAATGGAGAATTCTCCCTAAAATAAAAAAACCCTGCAGAGACTGCATGCCAATGTTAGTATATACACAGAGTTTGGGAACAGGTGTGTTTATGGCCATACCGCCTGGGCTTAGGACCAGCCCAGAGTTGCCAACTCTGGGTTGGGAAATACCTGGAGATTTTGGGGGCAAAGCATGAAGAGGGTGGGGTTTGGAGTGGGGAGGGACTTCAATGCCATAGAGTCCGGTTGCCAAAGCGGCCATTTTCTCCAGGTGAACAGATCTCTATCAGCTGGAGATCAGTTGTAATAGCAGGAGATCTCCTGCCACCACCTGGAGGTTGGCAACCCTAGGCCAGCCGGTCTCTTGATCTCAGTCCTTCCATCTGCTGCCTTACCGGGCTGTTGTAAATGTGAGTGTGGTGGTGTCTGCAAAGTGCTTTGAATGCCAACATTATTGTGCAGCTGCTGAGGCTTTATATACAAACCTTGGGGACAGGCAGACCGTGGGGCTGTGAACTTTTCTATAGTAAGTTCCAATTTATACAAGATAAGCACCGAATTGGCGATAGTGCAATCCAACTTGAATAAACAGTCCTTTTAAAAGGCTAACAAATTTTGTATTCTGGTAGAAGATTGGGGGGAATAGCTAGAGCTGTAAAATTTTCCTACTGTCTCCACTCCAGGAGTGGTTTTATTTACTTTGACTCAGTTCCCCACAATGGGGGGGAAAAAGCCTTTTGATGCCTTTCTTTTAAAAAAATATTTTTATTATATAATAATAAAAAGAAAACATGTAGAAATTGTAATAGAATGTTATAGAAGGACACAAACCAAAGTCTCCTTTAGAGTTAACATAATAAACATACAATAATAAACATTATTGCTCAAAAAAGATTAAAAAAAAATACAAAACTAAATACAAATAACTATGTGAACAAAAAGGACAGGCAAAGAATTCCACGATAAATAGAAAGCAAGTTACTTCTATTGCTCAGGAAAAGGGGGGAGGAGTGGGAAGTACAAAGTACAAAATAATGAGAAGTACAAAGTCACAATACGAAAGTTAATTTTTGATACTATTTACTGTGTTTATTGTTGGTGAACATACTTTAATCAAGATGGGGTAAACTCGAGTTGCATTACTGGAAATAATTAGAAGAATTTTGAGCTTAATTCACAGTAGAAACATAATCCAATAATTAATCAGTAACACCGTAACGTTTTGGTCAAACTGAGAATTCATTTCCCTACCTAAAAGGTAAAGGTCACCTGTGCAAGCCTCAGGTCATTCCTGACCCATGGGGTGACATCACATCCTGACGTTTACTAGGCAGACTTTGTTTGCGGGGTGGTTTGCCAGTGTCTTCCCCAGTCATCTTCCCTTTACCCCCAGCAAGCTGGGCACTCATTTTACCGACCTAGGAAGGATGGAAGGCTGAGTCAACCTTGAGCCGGCTACCAGAAACCAACTTCCGTTGGAATCAAACTCAGGTCGTGAGTAGAGCTTGGACTGCAGCTTACCACTCTGCGCCACGGGCTTTCCCTACCTAGATGAATATACGGTAAATATTGTGGTGATCTGTATTGTCTCATTGAACATCTTATTATATATTGCCTTTTGATGCTTCCTTGTAGGGAAAGTGCTCCAGTCCCCTGCGAGCCACAGAGAGCCCCCCCCTTCGAGGTGTCTCAGCCCCAGACACGAGAAATCTGGAACCGGTAAGAGAATTCAAGGCTTGTGCCAGCTCAAGCAGCAGAACGAAGAAACCAGGTCACGGTAAACTTTTTGCTGGGGAGGGGTGTGGCTCAGTTTGTAGAGCGTCTGCTTGGCATGCAGAAGGTCCCAGGTCCAATCCCCGGCATCTCCTGTTAAAGGGACTAGGCAAGTAGTTGATGTCGAAGACCTTAGCCTGAGAACCTGGAGAGCCGCTGCCGGTCTGAGTAGACAATACTGACTTTGATGAACCAAGGGTCTGATTCGGTATAAGGCAGCTTCATGTGTTCATGTGTTCCTTTCTTTGCGGGATAACTACATTGTTTCATGTCAACAACATGGCTTTTACTTCACAGCTTTAAAATACCGACCTAAGCGTAGAAGGAGAAGAAGAGTCGGTTTTTATATGCCGACTTTCTCTACCACTTAAGGGAGAATCAAACCAGCTTACAATCACCTTCCCTCCAAGCAACAGACACCCTGTGAGGTAGGTGGGGCTGGGGGAGTGTGACTAGCTCAAGGCCACTCAGCTGGCTTCATGTGTAGGAGCGGGGAAACCAACCCAGTTCACCAGATTAGCCTCTGTCGCTCATGTGGAGGAGTGGGGAATCGAACCCGGTTCTCCAGATCAGAGTTCACCGTTCCAAACCACCGCTCTTAACCACTACACCACGCTGGCATCTGGAGGATATGGGCTAACCAGTGCATAGTACAGAGTTTTCCATATAACACACACACAGTTCTCCCCCTGTGTATTTTATCTCTCAACAAGCCTATAAATGGGGCTGTAAATGGGGCTGAGAGACCTCACTGGCCAAGGGCCTGGATGGACCATTGGTCTGATCAAGCAGGGCTGCTCTTGTAAGGCCTTCCTGGTCGTTTTAGCTGCCCTTTTCTTCTCCTTTTCCAATTTTGAAACGTCCTTTTCGAGATGGGAAGCCAGCGCAAGCAAACTTGGTATCCATTGCTCATCCAGCCAACATACGTTGAGGGCAGAATTGCATGGTGCTGATAGGAGAACCCAAGGAGCGGCTGTTTCCGTGCGGGGTCTTAAGCATTCTTTCATTTCCAGATCAGGGTGGAAGACGCTGGAAGAATGTCACGCCAAATTACCGTTTTGATTATCGGAGCCGGGAACCGGGGAAAGAACTATGCCAATTATGCTTTGTATTTTCCAGCACGCATGAAGGTAAGCTTCCCTCTGTACATGCTAATGAGATGGATTCTTGTTTTTATCCACTGGGACGTACCTTACGCTCTCTGTTTTAGTTGCCGCGACTAGTCTGCAAAATGCTAACCTGCTGTATTTCCCCTCCAGGTGATTGGCGTTGCAGACCCTCGGGCCTTTGCGAGACAGGAGCTGCAGGAAGTTCATCATATCGACGAGGGCAACGTATTTGATGGTAAAGTTTCTCTCTGGGTGTGCGGGACTGGTGCTTTAAGATGGGAAGACCCGCTCTGCTCTGGCTTGGGAGGGGGTGTGGCTTAACGGCAGAGCATCTGACTGACATCGTGCAGGTCTCAGGTTCAGTCCCCGGCATTTCCAGTTAAAGGATCCAGGCAGTAGTAGAAGAAGAAGAGTTGGTTTTTATATGCCGACTTTCTCTAGAGAATCAAACCACCTTCCAATCGCTTCCCCTTTCTTCGCACAACAGACACCTTGTAAGGTAGGTGGGGCTGAGAGAGTTCAGAGAACTGTGACTAGCCAAGCTCACCCAGCTGGGAGCCAGCGTGGTGTAGTGGTTCAGAGCAGTGGTTTGGAGCGATGGACTCTAATCTGGAGAACTGGGTTTGATTCCCCGCTCCTCCACATGAGCGGCGGAGGCTAATCTGGTGAGCCAGGTTGGTTTCCCCACTCCTACACATGAAGCCAGCTGGGTGAACTTGGACTAGTTACAGCTCTCTCTGCCCCACCTCCCTCAGGGTGTCTGTTGTGGGGAAGGGAAGGTGATTGTCAGTCGGTTTGAGTCTTCCTTAAGTGGTAGAGAAAGTTGGCTTATAAAAATCAACTCTTCTTCATGAGGAGGAGTGGGGAATCGAACCCTGTTCACCTGATTAGAGTCCATTGCTCATGTGGCGGTGTGGGGAATCAAACCCTGTTCTCCAGATTAGAGTCCATCACTCTTGACCACTACATCACACTGGTGATGTGAAAGACCTCTGGCTGTAACCCTGGAGAGCCGCTGCCAGTCTAGGTAGACAATACTGACCTTGATGGACCCTGGGTCTGACTTAGCGTAAGACGGCTTTGAGGGTGTTTGAGAAGAGCTGAAAGTCAGTCTGATGGAGTATACAGCCGTTTCGTGTATTTATGTGTGTGTTCCTCTCAGACTTTAGATTTTTCCAGCTGAGAGAACATCTGTTAGTGACAAAGGCCCATTTCCCAAACACACCCACTCCCGAGACAGATTATGGCTTTCTCCTGATGAAAACTAACATAGAATGCATGCCGTGTGATCAAAAACAGCAGGAACCGTGTACCTCGGTCTGCTCCAGTGCTAATTTTGAGTCTCGTTTCCCGTCAGACTGGAAAGCCGCAGCTGAGAGAGAGAAGTTTGCAGACGCTGTTATCATAGCAACGCCTGACAGGCTTCATAAGGTACTTCCAACACCACCCACTCGTGGCTTGGTTTGAATCAAAACACGTTGCTTAGCTCTCTTCACCAGGTGTCTTCTAAGGACCAGGTTAATGCTCTCTGCTCATGAATTTTCAGGCATTGCTTCTTCCTCTCCCTTAAGCTGGTGGGCCCCTGTGTAAGCAGACTGCTGGACTTGAAGGACCATGGTCTGATCCAGCAAGGCCTTTCTTATGTTCACCTGGTTGGCTCCTGTGTGAACAGACTGTGGGACTTGATGGGCCTTTGTCTGATTCAGCATGGCCTTTCTTATGTTCACCTGGTTGGCCACTGGGTGAACAGATTGATGGACTTGATGGGCCTTGGTCTGATTCAGCATGGCCTTTCTTATGTTCTCTTCAAATCAAATCACTGCCATCAAGTTACAGCCAACTCATGGAGACCCCACGAAGTTCCCCTTCATGGTGTTTCCAAGGCAAGAGTGGAGGAGGCTCCAAAGCATCTAATATATTATGTATGCTCCTCTGAACCTGGAGACAGGCTTGGACTTTGCACTCATTTGTGGCAATCTGTTTTTCCCCCCTCAGGCGCCAGCCGTGGCTTTCGCTCAGAAAGGGTATCACATCTTGCTGGAGAAGCCCATGGCAGTAAGTACTGGAAGACTCTTCATTTCATGCATGGGAAAGGATGAGGCACAGTTCAGCCATTGTAAATAACCTGATCTCCTATGGTGAAGACGCAGATGCAATATGGTGATCAAGCAGGGAAAGTTTTGTAAGTGGAACTAAGTAGTCGGCATGATGAGAGCCAGTGTCGTGTAGCAGTTAACATGTTGGCCTAGGACTGAGAAGCTCATTGACGCCTTGGCCAGGGAGGTCTCTCAGCCCCATTTACTTTATAGGCTTGTTGTGGGATAAAATACACAGGGGGAGAACCGTGTGTGACACACTGAGCTCCTTGGAGGAAGGGAGGAATGAAAACAAAGGCATATCAGGTTGTTGATATGCAACCAATGATGAATATACGTGTGTGGACAGGTTGGTATCAGAGGAGCAGACCTATTATATTAGGTGCTGTGGAGCACAGGCAGGAGAATGCTGCTGCAGTCATCTTGTTGGTGGGCTTCCTGGAGGCACCTGGTTGGCCACTGTGTGAACAGTGGGACTGCTTCTTCTGGCATACCCCCCAGAGGGCCTTGCACTCAAGGAATAACAATTTACTGGTAGTCCCCAGCCCGCAAAGCGTGTGGCTGTCCTCAACAAGGGCCAGGGCTTTTTCAGCCCTGGCCTTCCGGGTGGAACAGTCTCCCAAGTAACATCAGGGCCCTGCTGGATCTGAAGGAGTTCCGCAGGGCCTGTAAAACGGAACTGTTCCGCCAGGCCTACATCTGAGGGCAGTCGCAAGTCCTTCCGCATTTTCATCTTCCTACTGGCCTCCCCATCTCCCCCCCCAACTAGATTGGGGGTCCACTGTTCACCAAGCCTGTTTAGTGGCGGCAAGTAAAGGGAATGCCATTTTTTACTGTAATATAATGAAATATGGTCACTTCATGAGACGACAAGAGTCACTGGAAAAGACAGTCATGCTAGGAAAAGTGGAGGGCAGCAGGAAAAGAGGAAGACCCAACAAGAGATGGATGGACTCAATAAAGGAAGCCACAGCCCTCAGTTTGCAAGATCTGAGCAAGGCTGTCAAAGATAGGACATTTTGGAGGACTTTCATTCATAGGGTCACCATGAGTTGGAGACGACTTGACGGCACTTAACACACACAATGAAATATGATTTTATAGTATGTTTTAATTTGTTTTTACTATGTTTTAATCAATGTTTTATCATGTTGTTACTCGCTCTGAGCCCTGCTTCTTGGAATGAGAGCGGGATATAAATGCAAGAAACAAACAAACAGACTGCTGGAAGTGATGGGCCTTGGTTTGATCCACCAGGGCTTTTCTAATGTTCTAATATGAAGTGGGGAGAGCCACATATTTAAATGTTCTTCCATGTTAAAAATAAATCAACAAATGAAGCTCACTAGATAGATGGCTTGGGGCCTTTCTGGAAGCCTCTGTCCGGCCACTCTGGGAAACAGGAAGTCAGGTGAGATTGGCCTGGGATTGGATCCAGCAGAGCTACTCTCCTGTCCAACTGGCTGATCAAAACATTTCTCTTTGGATTGATCAGGTAACACCAGAGGACTGCAAAGAAATTGTCGTGGCCTGTAAAACCTACCACTGCATCCTTGCGGTGTGCCACGTCCTGCGATACCACCCAGTGTCCCAGAAGATAAAGGTACTCTTGCTGAGCCTGCATTAATAATATCTCGTTAGAACTGTTTTAAAAAATTAATTAGAACTCTGCATCTGGTTTATTCAGCTTCTGCATCCGAAAAACTGCTGAATTCTTCAATGTGTGTACGTTATGTGGTGTATTTTTGCATGGGGTGTTTTGCTTTTTAAGGAGCAATATGCAGTCTGACATGGAAGCTTGCTGGGTGACCTTGGGCTGGTCATGCACTCTTAGCCTAACCTACCTCACAGGGTTGCGGAGAGGATAAAATAGAGGAAATGAAAATGGTGTAAGCCACCTTTGGAGAGGAAGATGGGGGGAAACAGATGTAAATAAATAAAATAAACACGACTGTCTTCGTTCTCTTGGCCCTTCTTCAGGAACTGCTGGATGCCGGGCTGATTGGAGACATCTGCCACATCCAACGTCTGGAGCCTGTAAGGAATGCCATCAAAACTCTCCCTACTTTCATTTGGGTTGGGAAAAGGGCCTCTTTTTTGCTCTAAAGTTGTGGGGAAGTGTTGGAAATGTTTACAGCTGGTGTCGCCTGGTAGACAGAGTTAGAACTGCAGTTATGGGATGTCAGGGAGAAGTTTACCCTTCAGAGAGGTCAACTTCAGGCATCCTGTTTTCGATTTCACTTGCATCTCTTGCGACCAGCTCGCCGTCCTTTTGCATCCAGGTTGGCTTCTGGCATTTTGCGCACTCCTTCGTGCGAGGAAACTGGAGGAACGAAGCCGAGAGTTCCTTTTCCTTGCTGGCCAAATCCTGCCACGACATTGATCTCATTAATTTTTGGATGGGCGGTAAAAGGTAATGTTGGCCACCTCTCTCCTTTTATTTAAAACACATATATATTCAGGCTATTCTTTTCCCAACAAGGCCAAAGCAGCATGAAATTTTTTTTAAAAACACACACACCAGAATCTGTGCTAAAACCTACAGATCTGACATCTGGAACCTGTAAGAAATGTTAGTAAAACTCCCTATTGAGCACATGAAGCTGCCTTATACTGAATCAGACCATCAAGGTCCATGAAAGTCAGTATTGTCTACTCAGAACCGCAGCAGTTCTCCAGGGTCTCAGGCAGAGGTCTTTCACATCACCTATTTGCCTAGTCCCTTTAAGTGGAGATGCCGGGGATTGAACCTGGGACCTTCTGCATGCCAAGCAGATGCTCCACCACTGACCCTGGAGAGCCACTGCCGGTCTGAGCAGACAGTGCTGACTGATGGTCTGATGGTCTGACACAGTGTAAGGCAACCCGATATGTTCATTTGTTCAATAATTTTTAAAAATAGCAGATTCATATGTAAAATAAGCAAGATCACCTAGCAAGATTTTCCTAGAAAGGTGGGAGATGAATACTGTAAATTCTTAAGAGGAAACAACTTTCTGCCACAAATACTAATTAATTGGGAGCGGCCTCTAATGTTTGGCCATGATTTGCTCCATTGCATACTTTTTCTGCATTTCAGCACAGAAATGCCAGCATAGTGTAGTGGTTAAGAGCAGTGGACTCTAATCTGGAGAACTGGGTTTGATTCCCCATTCCTCCACATGCAGCCTGCTGGGTGACCTTGGGCTAGTCACAGTTCTCGCCACACACTCTCAGCCCCACCTACCTCACAGGGTGTCTGGTGGGGAAAGGGATTGTAAGACGCTTTGAGGCTCCTTAAGGTAGAAAAAAAGCAGGATATAAAAACCAACTCCTTCTTCTCCTCCTCAGATGCTTGAAAATTTCCTCTTTTGGCACCCTCTCCCATTTCACAAAAGACCACAAGGTAATGTCAGGCTTCTTGCTTGTTCGAGGATCACTTGGAAACTGAGCTGTGTGCTTTCTAGGGTTCCCTGCAAGTGTGGCACGCAACAGCCAGGCACATTTAATCCAGACTGATTCCTAACCCCAGGGGCTGTGAAAACAGGCTTGAAATCTCTGTATCCAATGTTGGAGGAGGGACTCCTAACCAGAGTTATTCATTTAAGGTATTCCGGAGTCTCCTAAACGGAGTTATTCATTTGAGTCCACTTAAGTCTATGCCTTCCCCCCTTCTAGGTAATGTGTGTGTGTGTGTGTGTGTGTGTGTGAAAGAGCTGGACAATCCAATCATTTTAAAGAATGGACGTCAAGCACCAAGATGTTTGCAGCAGTGACCACTCACCTGTTCTATTTTAGCCCCAAGGAGCCGCCAGTCGTTGTTTGGACTGTCCAGTTGAGCAAAACTGTCCGTATTCTGCTCAGAAGGTTTACCTGAAGCTGGCAGAGAAGGTGAGTATGAAGTAGAGCCATACCCGTCGACGGGGTAGGCAGCAGGTTAAACGAGCTGGCCCTCTCCGGGATGTCCTAGACCCCCTTTTCTTTAAATGAAAGCCAAGGAGGGCAGGGAGCTGTTCCTGTTGGCAGCAGCTGACAGGACTCACAATAATGGGTATAAATTACAAGTGGAAAGGCACCAGCTGGACATTAGGGGGAAATATTGTCGAAGGCTTTCACGGTCAGAGTTCATTGGTTCTTGTAGGTTATCCACGGTTACACAGCCCGGATAACCTACAAGAACCAATTAGGGGGAAATATTTTGTGGTGAGGGTAGTTCAGCAGTGGAAACTGCCTAGGGAGGTGGTGAGCTCCCATTCTTTGGCAGTCTTCAAGCAGCGGCTGGACAAACACTTGTCAGGGATGCTCTAGGCTGATTCTGCATGGAACGGGGTTGGACTAGATGGCCTGTATGGCCCCTTCCAGCTGTATGATTCCGTGGGTTCTGCTACAGCAAGGCAGTTCTGGGAAAATAAAAAGGTAAAGGCAGCCCCCTGTGCAAGCATTATTGACCCATGGGGTTGACGTCACATCCCGACGCTTACTAGGCAGACTATGTTTACGGGGTGGTTTGCCAATGCCTTCCCCAGTCATCAATACTTGACCCCCAGCAAGCTCGGTACCCATTTTACTGACGTTGGAAGGCTGGAAGGCTGAGTCGACTTTGAGCCAGCTACCTGAAACCGACTTTCGTCGGGATCGAACTCAGATCGTAAGCAGAGCTTGGACTGCAGTACTGCAGCTTACCACTCTGTGCCACAGGCTCCTTAAGATAAATAAAGGTAGTATGCCAATAAAGGTATTGAAATTTGGTAAATAAAGGTGGGCTTCCTTTCCCTCAGGGTAACTTCCATTGGCCTGTGTCAGTAGTGTGCAGCAGTGGGAAGTATGACATTGAGGCGCTGACCGACGCTTTGCGCCATGGCCCCTACGGAAGGTGTGTGTACGAGTGTGACAATGATGTGGTTACTAACCAGGTATGTGGCCTTGTCTTCACCACGTGTCCGTGTGCGTTAAGTGCCATGAAGTTGCTTCCGACTCATGGGTACCCTATGAATCAAAGTCCTCCAAAACGTCCTATCTTTGACAGCCTTGCTCAGGTCTTGCAAATTGAGGGCTGTGGCTTCCTTTATAGAGTCAATCCATCTCTTATTGGGTCTTCCTCTTTTCTTGCTGGCCTCAACTTTTCCTAGCATGACTGTCTTTTCCAGTGGCGCTTGTCTTCTCCTAATGTGGCACACATGAACACATGAAGCTGCCTTATACTGAATCGGACCCTTGGTCTATCAAAGTCAGTATTGTCTACTCAGACCGGCAGCAGCTCTCCAAGGTCTCAGGCTGAGGTCTTTCACATCACCTACTTGCTTAGTCTCTTTAAGTGGAGATGCCGAGTGTTGAACCTGGGACCTTCTGCATGACAAGCAGATGCTCTGCCACTGAGCCAAAAATACGATAGCCTCAGTTTAGTCGTTTTAGCTTCTAGGGTCAGTTCAGGCTTGGTTTGATCTAGAACCCACTGTCAGATCTCAGAAGCTAAACAGGGTCCCTGGAGGTTTTTAAGAAGAAGCTACATGGCCATCTGTCAGCAATGCTGATTCTATGACCTTAAGCAGATCATGAGAGGGAGGGCATCTTGGGCATCTTCTGGGCATGGAATATGGGTCACTGGGGGTGTGGGAGAGGTAGGTAGTTGGGAATTTCCTGCATTGTGCAGGGGGTTGGACTAGATGACCCTGGTGGTCCCTTCCAACTCTTATGATTTTATATTGTCGGCCCTGGTTAGTATTTGGATGGGAGACCACCAAGAAAGTCCTGGGTCGCTAGGCAGAAGCACCTCTAAATGTCTCTTGCCTTGAAAACCCGATGGGGTAGCCATAAGTCAGATTTGACCTGATGAGGAAAACTTTTTTTGCACTTGTGCACACTTTCAGCACTGTTTAAATTGTCAGTACTTAAGTTTTCAGAGGTCAGCTTGCTCTCCTTCCTTATGCTGTTTTCAGACAAAATACCTGTGGATCTCTCCTGGTGATTACTTCTCCAATTCTTTCTTTCAGGTTGTAAATATGGAGTTTGAAGGAGGAACCACAGCTGCTTTTACAATGGTCGCATTTACCGAGCAGATGTGCGATCGAAAAACCACCATCTATGGAACTAAGGTAAATGATACACCCCTTTCTTGCTCTTAAAGAGAACTCTACTGTGCAATCATCATAATTTTGGGGTTATTGTTTCAAAAAGCCATTGATTGAAAAGCGTGCCTGATAAATAGATGTTGGGTAAAAGGTAAAGGTAGTCCCCTGTGCAAGCACCGGGTCATTCCTGACCCATGGAGTGATGTTACATCCCAACGTTTACTAGGTAGACTATGTTTACGGGGTGGTTTGCCAGTGCCTTCCCCAGTTGTCTCCACTTTAGCCCCAGCAAGCTGGTTGCTCATTTTACCGACCTTGGAAGGATGGAAGGCTAAGTCAACCTTGAGCCGGCTACTGGAAACAGACTTCCGTCAGGATCTAACTCGGGTCGTGAGTGGAGCTTGGACTGCAGTACTGCAGCTTACCACTCTGCGCCACTCGGGGGGGGGGCAGGATTAATCCACTAACCCCATTGGAGGGGTCGGGGCAGGGAAATCCCCAGACCGCCAGCTGGCTTTCTAGCAGCGTGAACATTGGAAGTCTGCTGTTTAATAATGCCGCTTCTTCTCCCTCAATGTTCAGGGACAACTCTCCTGCAGAGGGAGCGGGCCGGTGAAAGTTTTCGACTTCCTCCAGAAGAAGAAACTCACCTTCCAGGCGGAAAGGGTCCCCTCCGTCGAGTGTTTAAGCGGCCACAATGGTGCAGATTACTACCTGATGGAGAGCTTTGTTTCGGCGGTCGCTGTGAGTTCTTTTCTTCGTTCACCAGCTGCGTGTGTGCAAAAATTCTGAAGCTCTGTAAGATTTTTGACACCTACTTTGGAAATGCCTTATTCCGTTTTAACTTCTGCTTTTATATACGCTCACTTTGGAGGAAGCGGAAGCATTCTTGGTGTAGGGCAGGGGTTCTCAAGAAGGGGGGAATTCCCCCCCAGGGGGGAATGTTAAGGTTCCAGAGGGGGAATTTGGACCACTATTCAGCAAAGTGTGATGTCCTGTAGATTGCGTACAATCTGTAAAATTGTAGTGTGTTTTTTGTTTTGTTTTTAGACTATCTTGGGAAGGGGGGAATTACATTCTGAACAATAGTGAAAGGGGGGAATGGAGCAAAAAAGGTTGCGAACTATTGGTGTAGGGAATTTTTTGTAAGGCGGATTCGATTAGATGTTTCCGTCCCCATCCCCCGTCCCCGCTATATAAAGGGAAACAGCCCAGACAATGGACGGGTGTGGGCCATGATCTTAAACACACTTTCTTGTGAGTAAGTCCTACTGAATTCAGCAAGACTCGCTTCTGACTAAGTGTGCTTAGGTTTGCACTGAAGATTTGCAGATACATGTTTCTCCCCTGCACCATTTTGCCCTCACAACAACCTTGCAAGGTAGACTAGGCTGAGAGAATCTGGCTCAGTGTTAACTGTTGAGTTTCTAGTCTATGCAGCCCTCCTATGGCATTCTAACATTCACTCTCACACATTCCATACTGGTGTGATCCAGCAGATTTCTTATATTTTTTTTTTTTTTTTAACAGGACAATAATCCATCCCTCATTCACACAGGACCAGAAGAGACCTTAACCTCACACCTCCTTGTGTTCCAGGCAGAGAGGTCCAGGAAAGAGAACCGGGTGGTGTTTTTAGAAACATGAAGAGGTCTGGAATCTCTCAATCAATCTGGGCTTTATGTAGCTCTCTTTGAAGCACTGTTTCTGTCTAGAGAGATTGCTCACATACTTGACTGATTTCATTCTGAGATGCAAGGTTTTTGTTTTTTTACCAGACAAGCGATGTGTTCACTGCAACTGGAACGCACACATGATGCAATGCAGGAAATGCTAATCTTGATTAAACTTGGGACGGTGGAGACATGAATGGTAAAATTGCGTATTAAAGATCCATTCACAACACAGCCACATCGGTTTCCTTCTGTGATGTACAAGACAGAAGCTTTTCTCCCTCTCATAATACCAGAACGCGGGGGTCATCTGCTGAAGCTGGAGGGTGAGATTCAAAACTGATAAAAGGAAGTATTTCTTCACACAATGCTTAGTTAAATTGTGGAACTCCCTGCCCCAAGATGGTGTGATGGCTACCAACTTGGAAGGCTTTAAGAGGGGAGTGGACATGTTCATGGAAGAGAGGGGTATTCGTGGCTACTAGTTAAAATGGATACTAGTCATGATGCATGTCTATTCTCTCCAGGACCAGAGGAGCATGCTGAATATATTAGGTACTGTGGGACACAGGCAGGATAGTGCTGCTGCCGTCGTCTTGCCTGTGGGCTTCCTAGAGGCACCTGGTTAGCCATTGTGTGAACAGACTGCTGTACTTGATGGGCCTCGGTCTGACCCAGCAGGGCTTTTCTTATGTTCTTAGGTAGGCACTGGCTTGTTATATAGTTCATTGTTCCCACAGCCAGGGTGATGCCCATATACAAGTCAGGGAAAAGACCTTAGTAGAATCTGCTAATGTGGTCTTGTCTTAAAGATCAGAGGGGTGGCTGTTCTCTCTGCTGTTCTCTCAATCAGAGGCTATTAATAAAGGTATTGAGAGCCAGCGTGGTGTTCAACAGCAACAGACTCTAACCTGGAGAACCGGGTTAGAGTCCCCCCTCCTCCTCAGGTGACCTTGGGCCAGTCACAGTTCTCTCAGAACTCTCTCAGCCCAAGTGGGGGCAGGCAATGCCAAACCACCTCTGAATGTCTCTTGACTTGAAAAACCCGACAGCAGGGGTGTCGAACTCAATTGTTATGAGGGCCAGATATGACATAAATGCTACTTGGTCGGACCGGGCCATGCCTCGCCAGCCCAGATCAAGAGTGTGAGGGGTGGTTGCCTCAGCAGGCTCACAGGCAGGATAAGAGCTCTCAAGGGCCAGGTCTGCCCCCCCCCCCCACCGGCCTTATGTTTGACACCCCTGCCCTACAAGGTTGCCATAAGTTAGCTGCGACTTGATGGCAACTTACCACCACAATAAAGGTATTGTTGTTGGGATATGGGAGAACTGTAGGAGTGCAGGAAAAGTGATTGCCTGTCTAAAATTGTGTCAAGAACTGACAATCCACTTTATTTGCCCAAATCTTATTCAGCTACACCTTCCCGCATTGCTTGTATTTTCAACCCTGAAGACTAGGAACTTTTTGGTGTTCAATTACCAGCTGAGATTTTGGGAAAACACAATTCTAGAGCTTCTCTCGCTTCCATTATAGCGGAGCAGCTCCATGGATAAATATCCCCTGGCCTCGAGAGTCACTTTAGAGCCGGTAGAAAAAAAGTCCTTGAAGGAATCGACGCAGTCTGTTCTCCTGTTTGCATTCACTCTTTCGCAGCAGCGTTCTCTTCACCGGTGACAGAAGTGGCCTCAGTCGCTGAAGCCGCCTCCCGGGCTCGCTTCCTCTTGATCCGTTCTGCGTTTGTGATGGTCATAGGATGCAGGGGGAAGAATCCAGCGAGTCCTAGTATGATGGAAAAAAGGGGCTCAATTGTAGTGATTTACTCTCGTCCATTGCAATCAGCTTCTTAAAGACTGAACTTGGAAGGAGTGCCAGAAACAGGGATAGAATGATTTGTTAGTACCCCTTTACAGATGAAGTAGCTAGGTACAGTGACTGAATTCAGGAAGTGCGGCAGGAGTAGAGATTAGCTTAGATCAGTGGTTCCCAAAGTAGACATTACCACCCCCCGGGGGCGGTGGCATTACCTAGGGGGGCACTAAGAGGCAAGGGGGCAGCGGGGGCACTAGAGGTGGGCCCCCTCAACTGTTGGATAGGGAAGGGGGCGCGGGGTTGAGTTTGTGGAACCAAGGGGGCGGTGGCCTGAAAAGTTTGGGAACCACTGGTTTAGATGATACACCTAGTAAAGGGTCAGTGGAAGCCAAGTTGAGTAATTATCAACTGGTAGCGGGAACATGAAACCACAATGTAAAAGGTAAAGGTAGTCCCCTGTGCAAGCACTGGGTCATTATCGACCCACAGGGTGACGTCACACCAAAATGTTCATTAGGCAGACAGTGAATATTGCCACTGTTTTCCCCAGTCATCTGCACTTGACCCCCAGCAAGCTGGGTACCCATTTTACCGACCTTGGAAGGTTGGGAGGCCGAGTCAACCTTGAGCCGGCTACCCAAAACCGACTTCCGTCAGGATCGAACTCAATGGAATCCCCAGCATCTCCACTTAAAGGATTTTAGATAGGAAGGCAAATATCCATCTCTGACCAAGACTTTGAAGAGCTGCCACTCATAACATGGAATGTGGAGCTAGATGGACCAGTGGTCCAACTTGGGGAATGAGCTATACCAGTACCATGTGCTAAACCACGTAGGGGGGAATTCAGAAGTAGTTAATGGGATGTTTAATTGTAAGCCACTTTCACGACATGAGTCTGCGTGTCAGTCAGGGAGTTGCGTTCAAAATTCTCTTCCAGCCATCAAGCTAACTGGCCACGTTGGGCCAGTTATTTTGTCCACCTTGTCTACCTCACAAGGTTGTTGTGAAGATCGAATGGGAAGGGTCAACCCATGCCCTCTGCCCCTGAGATCCCTGGAGAAAGGAAGATAAAAAATGTGATCAATACTGCACCGTTATTGAAAGGGCTCACTCGGTTTCAGCGATACACCTCGAGCGGCAAAGAAAAAGAAGCTGGCTTACCCAGAAGCTTCTGAAGAGGCATGGTGTAATGGGCCCCGCAGGCAATCCAGTATTTCAGCCGCTCAATGTTAATGCCGACAATTTTTTCGCCGTGGTCATTCGGGAGCGGGTCATAGCAGCCCACCTGCTCCACGTACTTGCCGTCGCGGGCCCGCTTGTTCTGCGCCACCACGATCCGGTAGTAAGGCCTGTTGGTGCAGCCGCCGAGGGCAAAGCGGACGACGAGGTGAGCCTTGGGGTAGTGTTTCATGAGGGGCTGCCCTGCAGGAGGACCGCGCAGAGACACAACGGTGACACACTGTCCTGGAACATCCCTTTCTCCACCCGCCTTTAAGAAAGGGATTAGGCCCATTTGTGGAGGACAAGCGCATCCACAGTTAGAACTACTGTGGTGTTGTGATTAGAATGATGGATTAGGACCGGGAGAACTGGGATTAAATCCCTGCTTGCCGTGAGCTTCCTGGGCCTGTCAGGCTCTCTCGGCCTAGCCCACAGCTTAACAAGTCTCAGGCGCCAGGTCACCACGGTGCCTAGAAATTTCACTGTGACACTGTGGCATCGTTTATATTTAGGGTTGCCAACCTCCAGGTACTAGCTGGAGATCTCCCGCTATTACAACTGAGCTCCAGCCGATAGAGATCAGTTCCCCTGGAGAAAATGGCAGCTTTGGCAATTGGACTCTATGGCACTGAAGTCCCTCTCCTCCCAAAAACCGCCCTCATCAGACCCCACCCCCTCCCCAAAACCCTGCGCTCCTCGGGCTCTACCTCAAAAACCTCCCACCGCTTGTGAAGAGGGACCTGGCAACCCTATACTAGCTGGAGATCTGTTATTATAACTGACCTCCAGCCGAGAGAGATCAGATCACCTGGAGAAAATGGCCACTTTGGCAACTGGACTCTACGGCATTGAAATCACTCCCCAAACTCCGCCTTCATCAGGCTCCGCCTCAGAAGTCTCCAGGTATTTCCCTACCCAGAGCTAGCAACCCTATTTATACTATTAGAACCCCCACTTACCAAGGTGAACCATGATGGCTTCTTGCTGGGGAAGAGAAGAAAAGCAAGAATAGGAAATCAGACACTCATCAGCTGGGAGGGGTAGAGCATCTGCTTGGCATGCAGAAGGTCCCAGGTTCAATCCCCGACATCTCCAGTTAAAGGGACCAGGCAGGTAGGTAATGTGAAAGACCCCTGCCTGAGACCCTGGAGAGCCGTTGCCGATCTGAGTAGACAATACTGACTTCGATGGACCAAGGGTCTGATTCAGTATAAGGCAGTTTCATGTGTTCATTACGGGGAGGGGCTGTGGCTCAGTGGTAGAGCATCTGCATGGCATGCAGAAGGTCCCAGGTTCGATCCTTGGCATCTCCAGTTAAGGAGACCAGGCAGGTAGGTGATGTGAAAGACCCCTGCCTGAGACCCTGGAGAGGGGCCGTGGCCCAGTGGTAGAGCCTCTGCTCGGCATGCAGGTGGTCCCAGGTTCAATCCCCGCCATCTCCAGTTAAAGGGACTATGCAGGTAGGTGATGTGAAAGACCCCTGCCTGAGACCCCGGAGAGCCACTGCTGGTCTGAGTACACAATATTGACTTTGATGGACCAGGGGTCTGGTTCAGTATAAGGCAGCTTCATGCGTTCATCTGCTCAAATGAGCATAAATCCGGTTCGTGCGCTCATAGAACCAGCTCGCCCTTTGCACATGCTTGCAAACCCCCCCCCTCACTCCACCCCAGCCCCGACGCCCCCTGCCCCACTTACAAGCTCCAAGAGTCAAGGACTCACGTGGCACCCTTCAATCGAAGAGCGCATGCGCACAGCAGGACTGGAACGGCGCCCTTTGACGCATCGGTACTCGAACCGAGGGGAGGGGGGAAGAGCTCCGCCTCTCGCGCAGGCGCCTCCCCAGTCACAGAGGGACGACGGGAACTGTAGTCCCGGCATTGTCACGGGGCCGCGTTGCTAAGCAACCGCGCGGGGTGGGGAGGGGGGAAAGCCCGGGACCGCCGCGCTCACAAGGTGGGACGAAGGCGGCGGGGAAGAGTCCGAGGCCGGAGCGGAGGTGACGGTCGGGGGGGGGGGGGACGAAGCGAGGCTGGGGTGGGGGCGAAAGGAAACCAAGCTCCCCTGAAGGTAGGCCTTGGTTTCAGCCACGCCCCGTAAAGGGCCTGCTAGCCACACCCCCTCCCTCCTAGCCACGCCCCCTCCCTCCTGGCCACGCCCCTTGCGATGGTTTGGAGGTGGAACGTTGGGCTTCAGCAGTTTGGTGGTGGCAGCAGCAGACTCCTAGCCACGCCCCCTCCCCCCTGGCCACGCCCCTTGCGATGGTTTGGAGGTGGAACGTTGGGCTTCAGTAGTTTGGTGGTGGCAGCAGCAGGCTCCTAGCCACGCCCCCGCCCTCCTGGCCACGACCCTTGCGATGGTTTGGAGGTGGAATGTTGGGCTTCAGCAGTTTGGTGGTGGCAGCAGCAGGCTCCTAGCCACGCCCCCTTCCTCCTAGCCACGCCCCTTGTGATGGTTTGGAGGTGGAACGTTGGGCTTCAGTAGTTTGGTGGTGGCAGCAGCAGGCTCCTAGCCACGCCCCCTCCCTCCCAGCCACGTCCCTTGTGATGGTTTGGAGGTGGAATGTTGGGCTTCATAATTTGGTGGTGGCAGCAGCAGGCTCCTAGCCACGCCCCCTCCCTCCTGGCCACGCCCCTTGCGATGGTTTGGAGGTGGAATGTTAGGCTTCAGTAGTTTGGTGGTGGCAGCAGCAGGCTAGTCCTCAATGAGGTGCTACATTCTTAGGGTTGCCAACCTCTAGGTACTGGTACAAAATTACAAAATTATTATTTGTGATTAGGACAAATTACAACAAGTGCTATACAACAAATACTTATCCTACTGCTATAAGATTAACTTGATGTCAACCATTCAGGTGTACAATTATTCTTTGTGTTATAGGTGCAAATATGCAATTTATCTTTATAATATGGTTGAAAAAGTCCAATTCAAGTAGGATATCCAATGATTGGTATAATCCAAAAAGAATGAGCTGGGGGACGGCCGTTTCAAGATGTTTTCTTCAGCCCCATGTTCAATCCTATATTCAAATATACAATGTAAATATTGCTAATAAATCCTATCACCAAAGTATACTATTTACTTAAAATTTCATACTCACAAATCCCATTATAAAATCCAAAGTCTGGTAATTTGTCATTAATCGTTGATCCAATACTGTTTCAAGTCAGGTTCATAGTTCCTCAAGGGATACAATTCAGTGTGATTTTTAGTTACATTCTAAACCTTCCGTTTATAGTCATGAACAGGTGTTAGCCAATGTCTAACTTAATTACCCACTTCCAAACTACTGTATTAAGTAAAGCCACTAGATGGACATCTCCTGCTATTACAACTGATCTCCAGCCGAT
This sequence comes from Euleptes europaea, assembly GCF_029931775.1. Taxonomy (NCBI): domain Eukaryota; kingdom Metazoa; phylum Chordata; class Lepidosauria; order Squamata; family Sphaerodactylidae; genus Euleptes; species Euleptes europaea. The sequence goes on along the minus strand of NC_079330.1, from coordinate 9,787,949 downwards.
AGAGATCAGTTCCCATGGAGCAAAATGGCTGCTTTGGCCATTGGACTCTATGGCATTGAAGCCCCTCCCCTCCCCAGAGCCCGCCCTCCTCAGGCTCTGCCCCCAAAACCTCCCACCTGTGGTGAAGAGGGACCTGGCAACCCTATACATTCTTGTCTCTGGTGGTCTGTGGTCCTCAAGGGGGGGACTCGTTTTGAAAAGCCCCCCCTCCACCCATTCACAGCCCCCCCAAAACAATTCCTTCCTATTAAAAAACCTGAAGTGATTGTAGCACACATTAGACAACAACCCTCTCTGCGTCTAGAATCGAATAGAATCATAGAGTTGGAAGGGACCACCAGGGTCATCTAGTCCAACCCTCTGCATAGGGTTGCCAGGTCCCTCTTCGCCATCGGGAGATTTGGGGGGTGGAGCCTGAGGATGGTGGGGTTTGGGGAGGGACTTCAGTGCCATAGAATCCAATGGCCAAAGCGGCCATTTCCTGCAGGTGAACTGATCTCGATCTGCTATTACCTGGAGGTTACATGTACTTTGTCGTTACCTTTTGCTTATGTTTATGTGCTTCCATTACATTGACTTTCTTTGTTAAGCAGTAGTAGTTTCGTGCTTCTTTGCCATAAGTGCGTGCTGATTGTTGTAATTCCTCCTTTTGGGGCACTAGCCTTCAAGTTTGATTTCCATTACCTGGAGGTTGGCAACCCTACCCTACCCCTGCACAATGCAGGAAATTCACAACTCACTCCCTCCCCCCGAAGCTAGAAAGCTAGCTTCGCAGGGACTCTATGGCATTGTACCCTGCTGAGGTCCTTCCCCTCCCCAACCGGTGCCCTTCCCCAGGCTCCACCCCCAAAATCTCCTGGTATTTCCCAACCCAGAGCTGACTGCTGGACCAGAAAGGAAGTCCAGAGGAAGGCAATAGTAAACCCCCCCCCTCATCTGTTGCCTTGAAAAAGACATGTTCCTGGGGTTGCCATTAGTCAATTACAACTTGACTGCAGACAGTTTTCTAACAGTTAGAGTGGTTCCTCAGTGGAACAGGCTTCCTCGGGAGGTGGTGAGCTCTCCTTCCCTGGGGTTTTTTAAGCAGTGGCTAGATGGCCATGTGTCAGCAATGCTGATTCTGTGACCTTAGGCAGATCATGAGAGGGAGGGCATCTTGGCCATCTTCTGGGCATGGAGTAGGGGTCACTGGGGTGTGTGTGGGGGAGGTAGTTGTGAATTTCCTGCATTGTGCAGGGGGTTGGACTAGCTGACCCCGGTGGTCACTTCCGACTATACGATTCTATGATTATTATTATTATTAAGGATCTTTCCTTCTCTGTTCTATGGTTCTGAGAGCAGAGAAGCACATACAGCAATGGAGAAACAGATCAACCTGATGATGAAGGGCTTCAATGAGCTACAAGAGGTGATTAATCGGAAGCCGCAGAACTCCGTGTGGAACCCTCCTTCCAGCAGCAAAATCAACCCAAGTAAAGCGTCCCAAGTGATCGGGCAGTACTACAAGAAACAGGTACACGGAGGGCTTCCAGCCTCCAGGTAATAGAGAACACACAGCATGAAGCTCTATTATGGAAAACAATATCAAAAATGATAATTTATTTTTAATATATAATCACAACTAGTGCATTGGCATTACATTTATGCCAACAAACTGTAAATCCTAACTGGAAAGAACACTAACCTAAGCAAATAAGCTAAACAAGAGATTTATCCTAAACAAAGGAGCGATATTGTTTTCCGTAACAGAGCCTCATGCTGTGTGTTCTCTATAGCCTTTACTATTTCAGCATAGGTATGCGTGTTTATTACTAACCTCCAGGTAATATCTGGAGATCTCCCACTATTACAACCGATCTCCAGCCGTTAGAGATCAGTTCCCCTGGAGAATATGGCAGCTTTGGCGATTGGACTCTATGGCATTGAAGTCCCCTTCCCAAACCCTACCCTCCTCAGGCTCCGCCCCAAATATCTCCAACCCGGAGCTGGCAACCCTAGGTATGCAGGGTCTACCTCGCTTACAATGTGGAATTTTTAAAAGTATTGATTCGGGCAGTAGCGTCGCATGCATTTTGTGTTCTTGATTCTTCTTCCTCTCTCAGGCTGCAGAGCAAACCGTGACTCCCTTACTGGAAGGCTACATAACCGAAGCAGACAGCTTACAGAAAAGTTTCCTCATGCGGCCCGGCTGCCCAAGGTACAGCCACATGGCAACTTCAACATCTCACCTCGGTAAGGCAACTCATGGGAGAAAAGCAGTTGATGGGCAGTGTTGGGTGGCTAAAGCAGTGGGCCGAGGGAGGGGAGACATGAGTTCAGCGCTCTGGAAACTTGCTGAGTGACCCCGGCTCAATCACTCACGTTCCCAACCTAACTCTGGTGGACTCTGATCTGGAGAACCGGGTTTGATTCCCCGCTCCTCCACATGAGCAGCGGAGGCTAATCTGGTGAACTGGATTTGTTTCCCCGCTCCTACACTAAGCCAGCTGGGTGACCTTGGGCTAGACACAGCTCTGTGAGATCTCCCTCACCCTCACCTACCTCACAGGGTATCTGTTGTGGGGAGGGGAAGGTGATCTGTTGTGGGGAGGGGAAGCCGGTTTGAGTCTCCCTTAACTGATAGAGAAAGTCAGCATTCAAAACACCTTTCTTTCTTTCTTTCTTTCTTTCTTTCTTTCTTTCTTTCTTTCTTTCTTTCTTTCTTTCTTTCTTTCTTTCTTTCTTTCTTCCTTTCTTCCTTTCTTTCTTCCTTCCTTCCTTCCTTCCTTCCTTCCTTCCTTCCTTCCTTCCTTCCTTCCTTCCTTCCAGCGTGGCGTAGTGGTTAAGAGCAGTGGTTTGGAGCAATGGACTCTGATCTGGAGAACCGGGTTTGATTCCCTGCTCCTCCACATGAGCAGCGGAGGCTAATCTGGCGAACTGGATTCGTTTCCCCACTCCTGCACACAAAGCCAGCTGGGTGACCTTAGGCTAGTCACAGAGTGTCTGTTGTGCAGAGAGGAGTTTTGCGGAGTTTTGCATAGTTTGCAGAAAGCCAGGAGAGCGGGAGTGTACGGAGGAAGCATCTCTAACCAGTTTTTCTCTCCATACCTACAGACAACACTTTCCCAAAACTAAATCACATGCCCGTTAACCTGAGTACCATGGCGTTGTCCTCCCAGCTGTCTTTGGATGATTGGAACGCGCTCTGCCCATATCCGGAAAGCTTGGATTTCATCTGCAAATGTAAGTGCGGAGGCCCCACAGCTGGGCTTTCACATGTGCCTTTTGCTAACCGAAAGGCAGTGTCCTGTGTTTGGAAGGAGATCACCCCCCCCCCCCGCCGCAGATGATGACACATTTCAAGGAATACATCTGTTCTAAAAACACTGCAGTCCAAGCTCTGCTCATGACCTGGGTTCGATCCCGACGGAAGTTGGTTTCAGGTAGCCGGCTCAAGGTTGACTCAGCCTTCCATCCTTCTGAGGTGGTAAAATGATCACGCAGCTTGCTGGGGGTAAAGGGAAGACGACTGGGGAAGGCACTGGCAAACCACCCTGCAAACAAAGTCTTCCTAGGAAACGTCGGGATGTGACGTCACCCATTGGGTCAGGAATGACCCGGTGCTTGCACAGGGGATTACCTTTACCTTTTGAAATTTTGCCTTTACTTCCTGTACTGGCCTTTATGTGCCCCGGCAAGCTGAGTTCTCCAGTGCCCCTCTAGCCTTGCAACGCTATGTTGCTTCACGTGTCTGGCACAGCTGGGTGACCTTGGGCTAGTCACAGTTCCCTCAGCCCCACCTACCTCACAGGGTGTCTGTTGTGGGGAGGGGAAGGGAAGGCAATTGTAAGCTGGTTTGATTCTTCCTTAAGTGGAAGAGAAAGTCGGCATATAAAAACCAATTCTTCCTCTTCCTCCTCTTCTTCTTCTTCCTCTTCTTCCTCTTTTTCTTCCTCTTCCTCCTCTTCCTCTTCCTCTTCTACTTCCTCTTCTTCCTCTTCTCCTTCCTCCTCTTCCTCTTCTTCTTCTTCCTGTTCTTCTTCCTGTTCTTCCTCTTCTTCTTCCTCTTCTTCTTCCTCTTCCTACTCTTCCTCTTCTTCTTCTTCTTCCCGTGCACTTATTGTGAAGCTGCGTCCTCTCCCTGAAAGCCACCTTAGACACTTCCACTGCAGTTCTGATAACTGGTTCGTAATTTCTTTCTCCCCTTCCCCCCCCCTCGCAGGCCCATGTCACCCGGCCACATTCAGTCAAAGCATGGCTGGACTGCAGAACTGGAAAAGCTTCACTGAAATCTCGGCTTCCTATCCCCAACCCAAAGGCCCCTCGGGGCCCAGAGTTCCATGGTATGTCTCTGTGCTCAACGAGAAGGTAAGGATGCGCGTGGGAAAGCCACGAAAGGAAACAGAAGGATCGACAGTGCTCACAAATTAGCCCCGGGCAGCATTGTGTAGTGGTTAGAGCATTGTGCTAGGCTCTGTGAGACCCAGATTTGGATCTCCATTCTGCTCTGGAAGCAAAAAAACTTCGTGTCTGTCTAGTTAATTTTTATTCCACTCATCTTCCAAAGAACTGAAAGCAGCTGACTTAGAATCATAGACTCATAAGTTGGATGGGACCACCAGGGTCATCTAGTCCAACCCCCTGCACAATGCAGGAAATTCACAACTACCTACCCTCCCACACACACCCAGTGACCCCTACTCCATGCCCAGAAGATGGCTAAGGTGCCCTCCCTCTCATCATCTGATTAAGGTTATAGAATCAGCATTTCTGACAGATGGCCATCTAGCCTCTGCTTAAAAACCTCCAGAGAAGGAGAGCTTACCACCTCCCGAGGAAGCCTGTTCGACTGAGGAACCGCTCTGTTAGAAAATTCTTCCTGATGTCTAGATGGAAACTCTTTTGATTTAATTTCAATCGTTGGTTCTGGTCTGACCTTCTGGGGCAACAGAAAACAACTCGGCACCATCCTCTTCAGCCCTTCAAGTACTTGAAGATGGTTATCATATCACCTCTCAGTCTTCTCCTCTCCAGGCTAAACATACCCAGCTTCTTCAACCTTTCCTCATAGGACTTGGTCTCCAGACTTTCCTCATAGGGCCTCACCGTCTTTCTTGCCCTCTGGACACGTTCCAGCTTGTCTACATCTTTCTTAAATCGCAGTGCCCAATATATAGCGACCCCTGGTGGGTTTTTCAAGGCAAGCGACCTAGCAGAGGTAGTTTGGCTTCCTCTGCAGAGTCTTCTTCGGAGGTCTCCCTATCAAATGCCGACCCTGCTTAGCTTCCTAGATCTTACGAGATCGGGCTATACTATACCACTCCACATTCTGAAAGCAGCATACGTGCTTCTTTTTTCCATTTTATCTCCACAACAACCCTGTGAGGCAGTTTAGGCGGAGTGCTGTGTGTGTAGATGTTCCCCGGTGTGGGGATTTGCAGTGTGCAGTGTGGGGATTTGCACCCAAGTCTCCCAGATTCTTAGCCTAGTCCACCTACCCCCTCTTACTTCCTTTAGCTGTCTGCCCAAGCGCAGACATTTTCCCGAGAAGTGGCTGTTCTGATTGGTGCATGAGTAGCAGAAGAGGAGTAGGAGGAGTAGGAGTTGGTTTTTATACGTCGACTTTCTCTACAACTTAAGGGATACTCAAACTGGCTTACAATCACCTTCCCTTCCCCTCCCCACAACAGACACCCTTTGAGGTAGGTGGGGCTGAGAGAGCTCTAAGAGAGCTGTGACTCGCCCCAAGGTCACCCAGCTGGCTTCATGTGCAGGAGTGGGGAAACAAATCAAGTTCACCAGATTAGCCTCTGCCGCTATGTAGAGGAGCTGGGAATCAAACCCGGTTCTCCAGATCTGAGTCCACCACCCCAAACCGCCGCTCTTAACCACTACACCAAGCTGTGAACACTTGTCGTTGGCGGGAGGGGGGGACATAACAGTTCATCAAGGGACCTCTTGGAATCCTCGTGTACAATGTGCTGGTGCAAGGTAGAATGGCCAGGTCTCCTGCTTGAAATGCCAACTTGACTGCCAAATTGGAAGGCTTTAAGAGGGGGGTGGACATGTTCATGGAGGAGAGGGCTATTCATGGCTACTAGTCAAAATGGATACTAGCCATGATGCATACCTATTCTCTCCAGGATCAGAGGAGCATGCCAAATATATTAGGTGCCGTGGAACACAGGCAGGATAATGCTGCTGCAATCATCTTATTTGTGGGCTTCCTAGAGGCACATGGTTGGCCTCTGTGAACACATGAAGCTGCCTTATACTGAATCAGACCCTTGGTTCATCAAAGACAGTATTGTCTAAGTCTGGCTGCGGCTCTCTAGGGTCTCAGGCAGAGGTCTTTCACATCACCTACCTGCATAGTCCCTTTAACTGGAGATGCCGGAGATTGAACCTGGGACCTCCTGCATGCCAAGCAGAGGCTCTACTGCTGAGCCACGTCCCCTCCCTTAAAATCCGTTGAATTACTTAACACACATGAAGCTGCCTTCTATTGAATCAGACCCTCAGTCCATCAAAGTCAGTATTGTCTACTCCGGCCAGCAGTGGCTCTCCAGGGTCTCAGGCAGGGGTCTTTCACATAACTTACCTGCATAGTCCCTTTAACTGGAGAGGCCGGGGATTGAACCTGGGACCTTCTGCATACTAAGCAGAGGCTCTACCGCTGAGCCACAGCCTCTCCCTGAGCACTCTGAGCACAAGAAAAGCCCCTTGCCAGTCTTGACTGGGTTACCGTTCCTCTCTCCCCAGGATAAACTTCTGCAGAAGCTCGGGTCAGAGCTGAGCCGTCTCTCCAAGTGCGAGGCGGAATGCACCCGGAAGGATGAGCTAATCTCGGTCCTCCGGGAGGAGGCGGACAATACACAGAGGCAGCTGGACCAGCTCCAGAAGGGGGGCATCCTCATCCAAGAGGGGCCTCCCGAAGCGAAGGTTGGCCGGATTCTGTATGTCTTTCGGGGAGCCAGAAGGCACCCTTTTGAATTCTGAGCAAACGGGAGAGTTCGGGGTGGCCAAAGCTCATGTTTTGGTTGCCCCTAAGAAAAAAAAAATATCATGCAACTTTTGGTTTTGGGATTTGCCTGTGGACCCATGGGGCTTTTTGCAAACTTTGTTGAATTTGGGTGGGTTCCAATTAGGATGTTGGGAAAGGCTTCCATGAAGCTGCCTTATACTGAAGACCATCAAGGTCAGTATTGTCTACTCAGATTGGCAGCAGCTCTCGAGAGTCCCAGGCATAGGTCTTTCACATCACCTTCTTGCCTAGTCTCTTTAACTGGAGATGCCGGGGATTGAACCTGGGACCTTCTGCATGCCAAGCAGATGCTCTACCACTGAGCCACACCCTCTCCCAGAAGAGTTGGTTTTTATATGCCAACTTTCTCTACCACTTAAGGGAGGCTCAAATGGGCTTACAATCACCTTCCTTTCCCCTCCCCACAACAGACACCCTGTGAGGTACGTGGGGCTGAGAGAGCTCTAAGAGAGCCGTGACATGCCCAAGGTCACCCAGCTGGCTTCTTGTGTAGGAGTGGGGAAACAAGTCCAGTTCACCAGATTAGCCTCCGCCGCTCCTGTGGAAGAGCGGGGAATCAAACCGGGTTCTCCAGATCAGACTCCACCACTCCAAACCACTGCTCTTAACCACTACACCACGCTGGCATTCAGTGTTGGGCTGGCCAGTGCCTGGGTACCATCTCCATGTGTTTCTGGGTGCTGGGATGGTTTTCGCATGTGCTGGAGGCCTCTACCATCTCACTAGTCCTGGGAATGCGGTGCCATCTCCCTCCACGAGAGAGGGCCGAAGTTTTTTCAGGAAATGGCCAAAGTTTGCATCAGCCCTTGGTGGGTGAACAGGCAGGGGCCTAAACCATTGCTTCTGTTAGGGGACTCTGGGATATTCTCTGACGTTTGCCCAGGGACAAAACTCTTGACTTCAGTTCCCGGTTTCAGCCGTCCTCGTCCTCCCTCTCTTTCCTTTTAGGCAATGGCCAAAGAAGCCAAGGGAGAAGTTTTTGAAGAAAGGGCACCTCGGAGGGGCTTGTCGTTGCCAGTCCACTTAGGGCAAAAAGGCATCCCAGATGAGTTCAGGCAAGAGATCGAGCACTTAAAATTAGAGCTGTCCCAGTCGGAGAAAGTGCTGGGCTTCAAGATGAACACCCTGTCTGAAACGCTGCTGAAGAGCCAGGAAGAGCTGGAGCAACTGGAGAAAGAGGTGAGCTCGCGCCGCCGGGGAGCCCCCTTCTCCATGAACACATCTACTCCCCTCTTCAAGCCCTCCAAATTGGCATCCGTCACCACATCCTGGGGCAGGGAGTTCCGCAATTTAACTCTGCGTTGTGTGAAGATACACTTCCTTTTTTCTGTTTTGAATCTCTCACCCTCCAGCTTCAGCAGATGACCCCACGCTCTAGTATTATGAGAGAGGGAGAAATGCTTCTCCCTGTCCACTCCCTCCATACCGTGCATAATTTTATAGACCTCTATCATGTCTCGCCTTAACCGCCTAAGCGTGTTAACTGCTCCTCGTAGGGCAGTTGCTCTGATCCCCTGGTAATTTTGGTTGCTCTTTTCTGCACCGTCTCAAGCTTTGCGATATCCATTTTTAGGTATGGTGACCAGAACTGTACACAGTATTCCAAGTTTCAATCTTCTGCTTTGTTTTTGGCATTCTCTCTTTTGCTCATGATTCTGGCCGTCCCGAGTCATTCTTTGCTGCCTTGTATTCATAGTACTTGGAGCTGCATCAAAAGGAACAAGAGGAGAGCAGGGAAGAGCTAATCTGTGACGTCGGATCCAGAGCGACTTTGGGAGGAGAGGAAGAGCAGGAGCTCGAGCCAGGAGGGGAAGAGGAAACTGCCCTGCGCAAGCTGCAGGAGTCCCAGAGAATGAACAACGAACTGTACAGCGAACTGGATAAAGTGAAGAACAATTATGATGTCGCCACGGGTACCGCAGGGGAAACAGTTGGTTGAGCGTGTTAGAAAAGCCCTGCTGGATCCGGCCAATGGATCCAGCATCCTGTTTCCCCACATTGGACAGCCAGATGCCTGTAGTAAGGCCACAAGCAAATTCAGAGCATGCAGGCACTAGCCTTCCCTGCCCCCTTATATTTCCAAAGCAACCAGTGTTTGGAGGTACACTGCCCCTGAAGGTGGAGGTGCCATTTAACCAGCATAGCTGTCGACAGACCTCCTCCTGCATGAATTCGTACCCTCTTTGTGGCCCTCCTTGATCACATAGCATTGAATTTGTGGAGTGATGATTGTTAGTAATAATTTGCCAGTTTGTAAGAATAGTTGAATTGTGGAACACCCTGCCCCAGGATGTGGTGATGGCTGCCAACTTGAAAGGCTTGAAGAGGGGAGTGGACATGTTCATGGAGGAGAGTGCTATCCATGGCTACTAGTCAAAATGGATACTAGTCATGATGCATCTCTATTCTCTCCAGGATCAGAGGGGCATGCCTGTGATATTAGATGCCGTGGAACACAGGCAGGAGAACGCTGCTGCAGTCGTCTTGTTTGGGGGCTTCCTAGAGGCTCCTGGTTGGCCACTGTGTGAACAGACTGCTGGACTTGATGGATCTTGGTCTAATCCAGTGTGGCTTTTTTATGTTCTTATGTTCTTATGAGCTGACTCTTCCATCCCCATCTAGTAGACAGGTGGTCAGGTGTTTGTTATTTCTTTTCCAGGGTTGCATCCAGCGTGGTGTAGTGGTTATAGTGTTAGTCTAGGACCTGGGAAACCCAGGTTCGAATCCCCATTCTGCCATGTGGAACACAGGCAGGACAATGCTTCTGCAGTCGCTTTGTTTGTGGGCTTCCTGGTTGACCACTGGGTGAACAGACTGCTGGACTTGATGGGCCTTGGTCTGATCCAACATGGTTCTTATGGCTGTCAATCTGGAAGGCTTCAAGAGGGGAGTGAACATGTTCATGGAGGATAGGGCTATTCATGGCTACTAGTTAAAAATGGATACTATCAAGAGGACTTGATAGGCCTTGGCCTGATCCAGCAGGGCTTTTCTTATGTTCTTATGTGGCCCTTCTTGATCTCGCAGCATTGAATTTGTGCCGTGATGATTGTTAGGAATAATTTGCCAGCTTGTAAGAATGGCCTCTGGGTTTCTTGGTTTGGGCGGGAGGGATTGTTCCCCTTAACAGCTTTCCTCCTGTTTTGCCAGGCGCCATTTCTTCCTTGCAAAGGCAGCTCTCGTTTGAGGAGTCTCAGCTCCGCAGAGCCCACGCCGAGCGGGACTTGCTCCAGAAGGAGCTGCAGGAACGAGGAGTCCAGCTGGAAGCCATGTCTGCCAAGGTACTGTCACATAGACCCCGTTGGGTTGGGGAGGAGCTGGGATTTCAGTGAGTGGCCTGGAGAGCCCCATGCTAGCCTGATCTCATCAGATCTCAGAAGCTAAGCAGGGTCAGCCCCGGGTAGTATTTGGATGGGCGACCTCCAAGGAACACCAGGGTCATGATACGGAGGCAGGCAATGGCAAACCACCTCTGTCATGACTTGGATGGTCCAGGCTGGCCTGATCTTGTCAGATCTTGGCTGCCCTCCTCGCCCCCGCCCCCTTTTACGGCCCTGCAAAAGTAATAAAAACACAAGTAAGTAAAACTCAGTGAAGCATCATTATTTTGGTTGTCGTTTTTCACCAGTCGAGGTTACTGTTAATGTCTTTTGCTAATGGGGGCCGCTTTCTCTCAGTTTTGCAACCTGCGAGAGGAGAGGAAGCACGAAGAAATGATGGGCTCCATTGAGAGAGAAAATAACGCACTTCGGCAGGTGAGCCAATGTTCCCCGCTAGCCACGGCAGTTTCCCAGATACTTGTGTTGTGCCAGTCTGTTCCTCCTTCCCGGAAAGGGAGGACGTTTCTCGATCAGGGCGACGGCACTGCGCCAGAAGGAATGTCAGCCCCTTCCTTGGCTCCACCACCTTGATCTGCATAAGTCCCTCCTGCGGATGTTTGCAACTCAGTCTCACGATAAAAAAGCCCCTCATCGTCACTCTCCCGGTGCCGACATCTCAGTATCCTTTGGCTTACTCACCTCTGTTTCTCAGGTCCAACAGACCACTCCCCCTCTGCGAAAACTCAAGACGGGTTTCGGTGTCCCGCAGGGAAGGCATCCCCCGCCCACCTGTGGAGGGGATGCATCAGCCAACTCCGCTCCTCACTTCCTTCTTCCCCTTCTTGTCTCAGGTGGTCTCTGAGCTGGAGTCCAAACTGGCCGAGAAGACCCAGCTGATTGAGGAGCTGCAAGGCGACGTCAACCGGCTCCAGGCCCAGCTGGTGATAAACCAGCTCCAAACCAGCAAGCAGCTGACCCAGCAGAAGGAACTGCAGAGGCAGCTGGATGTCCTGCAGAGGGTGGAGCAGCAGACCAGAGTCATGCTGGAAGCCATCGGCACCAGGGTAACCTTAGTGCCCTTCCTAACCCTGTGGTTCTTGGGCGGGTGCCGGTGGGGCAATCCCTAAAGCCTGAGTTTCCAACAAGTACAAGCATACCTCGTTTTATTGCGTGATATTGCATTTTCGAGCAAGTCTATCGGAACAATTGTTTCAACGGCATGTGCTCACTTCGTGTCTCTGTGTCACATTTTGGTAATTCTCACTATATTTTGAACTTTTTCATTATTATTACAGTGCATTTTAGACATAACACTATTACACACTCAATAGACTAATAATAGACTAATAGCTTCCCAAACTGTACTCCAAGGACCACTTGGTGCTCTGCGAAACATCTCCTAGTGCTCCATGAGATTGGAAAGAAAAATACTGTCATTCGGTTTAGTACATAGGTATCAGGTGAAAATTTGCGCTCCATGACGAATTTCTCTCCTGAAAAGTGCTCCATGACTCGAAAAGTTTGGGAAACTCTGGACTACAATATAGTGTAAACATAACTTTTATTTGCACTGGGAAACAAAAAAATCAGTGGGACTCGCTTTATTGAGATATTCGCTTTATTGTGGTAGTCTGGAACCGAACCTGCAATATCTCAGAGGTATGCTTGTAGCTCGTGAACTACCGGACTGGTAGCTCGTTGGCTCATGCAGAGTAATTTGTGGACCCCCCAGAAGACCCAGGAAAAGATCACAAAGAAGGTCTGCTCCAGGCTTCTTTCCTAAATCGGTTATTTCATAAGACTTTTCTGTCCGCTGCTCAACCGATCCCTCCCTTTCTGGCACTCTCCCGAGCCCCTGTTCTGTTTCTAAGTCAGACTATATATATATATATTTGTCACGTGTCAGGGTGAGGGTGAGAAAGTTGCTGAGGATGATTCTCATTACTGAGAAGTAGATTCCATTAAAGACAAGGTTGGTGACTCTCACCCTGAATCTTCAGGCATCTCAGCCTTGGATGCCAATTTCGGTACACAGATAAAGCAAATGACATGCCCTTTTTCATCATCGATCCTAGTAACAATTCCTCTCCATGGTACTTAGGGCCTAGCTAGACATTAGTGCTTCCTCTTGACCCACCCATGGATGCCGGCACCATTTTGGAGAAGAATTTGGGTATTTAAAAGTGCCTGATCCTGATTGGGCTCACAGCACGACAGGACCAGGCGATCTTATCCCCGCCTCCGTGTGCCTTTTCAAATGCCGAAACAGTTACCGACATAACTTCGGAGCAGCAAGTGGAGTATTCCAAGGTCCTGCCACTCCAAAGTTACGTACATAATTCCCCGCCAGGGGCCATTTCAGCTTCTGAAAACAGCATGTAAAGGCAGGAGCCCCTCTCCCCCACACCACACTTCCAAGCCGAAAAGGACCCCCTTCGAACTTTTAAATGACATTTCCTGCAGTGTGGTGTGGCCGCGGGGAAACCCAGATTCGACTCGTCGTTTGCTCCTTCGACCCTTAAGAGCGATATTTCCTCGTTCTCCTGTCAAAAGAGTCCTGCCTGACTTCAGCTGAGGCTCTTTCTGCTCTCCTTTTTCTTTGTTGCAAGTTTGAAAGGTTTCGAAACAAAATCCTTCAGGCGACCTACAGTACCCCCGGCACCAAATCGCCCCAGTCGGAAATCGGAGACGACGAGGTGTTGGAGACCTTGCAGGTAAAAGTGGTTCCACACAGGTTGGAAGTCAGCGGAGAATTTTTCTCTCTCTCCCTCCGGGGGAGGGGGCGGGGGACAGAATGGATGCTGCCACTCGTATCCCCAATTCTCGCCGTGGATCTGTTTTCCAGAAAATAATAAACGACCGTTTGGAATTCCACCAAATGCTGCGGCAGAAGGGGGTGAAACTCCCATCTCTGAGCACGGAGCAACCTGTGATACTACCTCCTGTGAAGACGAAAAAGGGCTCAAGCAAATAGGGCCTTGTGTGTTCTTGTCCTTGATGGAACTACTGAATGAAAAAAAAAGGCTTTTCTTCTCATGCCGTCATCTAGCTGGGGTCCTGTTCTGTTCAGAAGTGTGTCCCCTCCCCCGCTCCCTGCTCTAATTAAAGAATGTTGACTTTGCTGTGATCTCCCCCCTCCAAGAAATCCACCCCCCTTAAGAAAATGTGCAGGGAATCTAATCACTGCGTCATCCTCTGCTACCACTTGTTAGAAATTAATTTATTTGTTGTGAATTAGAGTCGATGGATGGTTGATAATGATCATGCATGAGTCAGAAAAGGATGCACACAAAAATAACACACAAAGTCTTTCCTTGCTTAAGAATAAAAATCCTTATCTTGCAGGGAAAAGGTACTGGGATATAAAACAACAACAATCCTTCTTACTATATTTCTAGTTCCCTAATAAACTTGCTAGATTTCTCCAGCAGGTACCTAAGGCATAGTCCTTTGTTCTCTGTCTCTACTCAGGAGAGCAGGGACAAGCTTCTTGGTGGTTTCAAATCCAAAGTGTAACTCTCTCCAAAACCTTTCTTCTGTAACTGCTTCTGCTTCTCACTTCTAAACAAAGGAATACTCAGTTCAGAGATTATGGGCAAAGTTACATGTTTGTTCATGGCTAGAACGAGCCCAATCTGTTCTGAGGTTTGCGTATTCCCTTCAGCCCTCTCCTCTCCCTTTCACACATGGGACAAGATGGGCGACTTCCTGGCATAGGTAGTGTTTGATTGAATGGCAGTTCAAACTGCAATTGGTTGTTTAGCTACAAACTAGACAGTGTGGTGTAGTGTTTAGAGTGTCAGACAAGGTTCCGGAAGCCTCTACTTGCCATGGAAGCTCAATGGTTGACTTTGGGCCAGCCACTTACTCTCAGCCAGCGTGGTATAGTGGTTAAGAGCAGTGGTTTTGAGCGGTGGACCCTAATCTGGAGAACTGGGTTTGATTCCCCACTCCTCCACACGAGCTGCAAAGGCTAATCTGGTTAGCCGGGTTGGTTTCCCCATTCCTACACATGAAGCCAGTTGGGTGACCTTGGGCTAGTCACAGCTCTCTTTGACCTCTCTCAGTCCCACCTACCTCACAGGGTGTCTGTTGTGGGGAGGGGAAAGGAAGGTGATTGTAAGCTGGTTGGATTCTTCCTTAAGTGGCAGAGGAAGTTGGCATATAAAACCCAACTCTTCTTATTCTTTTTCAGTCTGACCTACCTCACAGGGTTATTGTTGCAAGGACAAAATAACGGAAGGGAGAATTATGTTGTAAACCTCTTTGGGTACCTATTGGCGAGGACAGACAGAATCTAAATATCCGAATAAATGAATTAAAATAAACCTGGTTCAGAATCCCAGTTTGTAGGGAAGAAACAAGATGTTGTTCGTTAAACCAGGCCCACAAATTGAGGCAAGATGAAAGGGTTTTAAAAAACAACAACTGGGGAAGCACAAAAAATACAGGAAACAATCACGGGATTAACGAATAAAGATCTGTTAATAAATCAATGACAGCCTTCCACATGTTCCTAGAACCTTAACTTCTAGTACTCAGTAACAAAATTGCCCAGTGTGGGTAGTGTTTAGCATGTCAGAATGGGATCTGGGATCAAGTCCTCATTCACACATGAAAAGTCACCTCTGAATGTCAAGTCCCTGTAGGCAAGAGACATTCGGAGGTGGTTTGCCATCGCCTGCCTCCGCATCACAACCCTGGTCTGTCCTGGGACCAGTACTATTTAATATTTTTATAAATGACTTGGATGATGGAATAGAGGACATGAGAATTAAATTTGCAGATGGCACCAAGCTGGGAGGGGTAGTTAATATCCCAGAGGACAGGGTCAGAGTTCAGAGTGACCTTGATAGACTGGAGAGCTGGGCCATAAACAATAGAATGGATTTTAGGAAGAAACAACATAAGGCACAGATACAGGATGGGAGATAGTTCACTTGACAACAGTACATGTGAAAGAGATCTGGGAGTCAGTGGACCAAAACTGAATATGAGTCAATAGTGTGATATGGCGGCTAAGAAGGCCAATTCAATTCTAGGCTGCATCAATAGGAGTATTGTGTCTAGATCAAGGGAAGTAATACTACCACTGTATTCTGCATTGGTCAGACCTCACTTGGAATACTGTGTCCAGTTTTGGGCTCCACAATTTAAGAAGGATGTTGACAAGTTGGAGTGTGTCCAGAGGAGAGCAGCCAGAATGATCAAAGGTCTGGAATCCATGCCCTATGAGGAGAGACTTAAGGAGCTGGGTTTGTTTAGTCTGGAGAAGAGAAGGTTAAGGGGTGACATGATAGCCATGTTTAAATATATGAAGGGATGCCGTGTTAATGAGGGAACTAGCTTGTTCTCAGCTGCTTCAGAGACTAGGACACGGAGTAATGGATTTAAACTAAGAGAAAAGCGATTCCACCTAAACATTAGGAAGAACTTTCTGACGGTGAGGGCGGTTCGACAGTGGAATGCGCTGCCTCGGGGTGGGGGTGGAGTCCCCGTCTTTGGAGGTCTTCAAGCAGAGGCTGGATGGCCATCTGTCCGGAGAGCTTTGATTGTGGGATCCTGCATGGCAGGAGGTTGGACCGGATGGCCCTTGTGATCTCTTCCAACCTTGTGTGATTTTTGTGATTTTGGCATTTCTTTGGAGGTTGCCTATCCAAATGCTAACCAGGGCTGACCTTGCTTAGCTTCTGAGATCTGACGAGATCGGGCCAGCCTGGGTATATCCAGAAACTTTAAAGAGGATTTTAGCCAGTTCCTCTGCAGACATAACTATGTTTATTTCTGTTTCTTCTTGTAAGCTGCCTTGAGTGCTTTTTTTCTTATGGCATGGCGGCTCATAAATTACTCTTTTAAGAACATTGTTTGGTGAGGTTTTGGAGCACAGCAGGGCAGTTCTGATGCTGCGAGAGGGAGAATGTGGAAGCAAAGCTTTGAAAAACAATTAAAAATCATCCATGGGATTGTGGTTTGCCCTGTTTCAAAGAAGTGGGTGGAACTGGGAATACATTGGTGGGACCCAGCCGATAAAGAGAATAATGTAGCTCCATCCCTGGAATGAACGGTTCTAACTTGAGAATACTGGAAACACGCACTCATCCACACACAAAGTCAGTGGACCAACCAAAGGCTTGTGGATGGGGGGGAAAGTCCGGACGTGGTCTTGAAACCACCACCGTTGTCCGCCATTACTGGCAGTCCCTTTCAGGCAACCTGGGGATTCCCTGGAGCACAATTTGAAAACCTCTGCCCTGTGGCACAGAGCGATGAACTCGGATCTCTGACACCCGATCCACAGCAATCAGAATCTTGGAACCAGAATCTTCAGAATCCATTTGAACAGAAACTGAAATTCTCCCTCCCCAAAGGCTGGGCCTAGATCGTGCAGGTTCCAGATCTCCGGAGACCACAATTGACCAATGGGCATCGCGAGCAACTCTGCACAGATGCCGTTGGGATTCTCCTCAACCCGCCAGCCGCCGGCGACATGCGAGGTCTGTGGCGACGAGGGCTTTAACTGAAGATGCTCACGAGCGGTCCGCTCTTTCTCCTTCTCTGCCTTGTTGCTGCACAAATCCACAGCAAGATCCACGGTGAGTCCTTGGATGGCAGGTCAACAGGACGACTCTTGATGTCCTCTGTTACTGACACTAGAATCATAGGGATGTTTCAATTCGGTGGGTGTTGCCATAGGC
Source organism: Euleptes europaea (assembly GCF_029931775.1). Taxonomy (NCBI): domain Eukaryota; kingdom Metazoa; phylum Chordata; class Lepidosauria; order Squamata; family Sphaerodactylidae; genus Euleptes; species Euleptes europaea. The sequence goes on along the minus strand of NC_079330.1, from coordinate 9,770,910 downwards.
ACGTTCTGTATTCTTGTGGGGTGGGGGAGGCTGTCTTCCGGAATTGGGGAGCTGGAGTGATCCAAACCCTTCTGAGATGCTCACGTTGGTCGTTTATGCATGGGTACTTTCACTCACGTTTGCCCTCCGTCTGTCTCTGTTGTTCCTTGGAGTTATGCATGAGTTTTCCGTCCACTAGAGATGACCTCGCAGCCAGCTCTCACAAATCCCGGGACTTCCCGTTCCTCTGTTAACCCGATTCTTCCCTCTTCACTGAGCTCAGCCTGGGTGAAATCCCCATGCATAAGGCAAAGCACTGGACACGCAAGCTAGGTTTCTCTCACAGCCAATTACAAAGCAGCATGTAAAGAGGTGGGGATTCAAATTCTTCCTGCTTCCTCAGAGCTCTTTCTGAGCAGAAGAAAGGCTTCTTCCCCACTTCAGATTGTGCCGTTTTTTTGTGTGTTTCTGTTCTTAAAATGCTTTTTTATGCAGCAATTGGTTTTTTGGGGGAGGGGGAATTTTCTCTCACAGTAACCTCTACAAAGTAAGCCAATTACAAAGCAGCATTTCAAGGGGCGGGGACTTGATTTGAGCTTGGAGACTGCTGGTGCATAGATTCCCAACAGGGAAGTGTGTGTCCAGCGAGCGGCGAACCTCAGGTAAAACTCCCCATGCATAAACGACCCCGTTCTGTCTCCCGCAGGAAGCAATTCACAGATCTGTCGGAAGGAGGGGTGAAAAGATCACCATAAGTCGGCTGCAGCTTGACAGAACTTTCCCCACCAAACATATCCACGCTGTCTCTGTTTCCTCCTGTAGATCCATACAGACTGGAGTGCCTTAGAAACAAGATTCAGTGTCACCCAAAGGCAATTTGTCAGCAAGACGAAGTGACGTCAGATTTTTACTGCCAGTGTCTACCAGGCTACAGAGGGGATGGCATGAACTTTTGCCAAGGCGAGTAATCCCTAAATGTATCTTCTGGCATGTGTGTGTCTTTGTGTGAAAGGTTCAGAAAAAGGATCTGGGCACCGGCAACAAGAATGAATCCTGTTCTCCTTGGGACCACAGCACAAATACGCACAAATGTTTAAGGCTGCTTAAGAAAATTTTGTCAGGATAAATGTTGGGGAAGTGGAAGGTATTTGCCTCGGAGTCTCTCCTAAACATCTGATTCCTCTTGATTAACTTTAAAAGTTGATCTTGATAAACTGGGAAGCAGACAATTACAAAACCTTCAGCCACCAAGCCTGCCCCATCTTAGAAGAGGCATGCGTTCCTTCTTTTCAAAACGAAGGAATCACAGAAGAGGCACTCCTCTATCCGAGGAGAGCCATTCGTTGTCCCCGCAAACAGGGAATGCCTTTTTTATGGCAGTGGCTTTTACAAACATGGTGAATAAACAACATGCCTTTCAGCCACTACATAAAAACATTTCAAAGCTATTCAGAGTTTTTGATTGATGGCAGTCATACCACCAGCATGGTGTAGTGGTTTGGAGCGGTGGACTCTTATCTGGAGAACCGGGTTTGATTCCCCACTCCTCCACATGAGCGGCAGAGGCTAATCTGGTGAACCGGGTTGGTTTCCCCACTCCTCTACATGAAGCCAGCTGGGTGACCTTGAGCTAGTCACAGCTCTCTCAGCCCCACCTACTTCACAGGGTGTCTGTTGTGGGGAGGGGAAGGGAAAGTGATTGTAAGCCGGTTTGATTCTTCCTTAAGCAGTAGAGAAAGTTGGCATAGAAAATCCTTCTCCTCCTCCTCCTCCTCCTCATGATTTCTTCAACATACCATCAACTATGATTTCTTCCATTGGTGATACTTCTAATCAGTGCCTTTTTTTGTTTAAAAAAATGATGCAGTTGCTCATATATGAGTGGCACCAACTTTCACCAAGTCACTTTCCCTGTGCGGATCCCCACTAGGCTGTTGTTTACAGTCTACTCTCTTTCTCTCTCTTTCTCTGGCTGAGTGGGCAGGCCAGCACATCAGGATTTGGGAAAGCGCCCCCCCCCCCGGTACTAGTGAGTACCAAGACAAAAAAAATGCCCTGATTCTGATTAACCAAAATATTTTTAAAAGAATCCTAACTTTGCTTTTTGTTCATAGATCCTGGCATCCACCTCATCGTTTCCGAAGCCTGCCCTTGTGATGGTTTCGGAGAACAGATTTGCTTTCTCACGGTCACGCCTGGAAGCAAAGTCACTTTGACTGTCTCACTCTCCATCTCTGGCAAACACCCAACATACATAGTGCTGTGGTACAAATTCTATTCTGGCCAAAGCCCGCAGTTCAACAGGTATGTTGATAGCCAAGGATGGTCCCATACAGACCAACCATTTGGGGGTTATTGTTTTTTTGTTTTTTGCAAAATGGGCCAGAAGTCATAGTTAAATTGTGGAACTCCCTGCCCCAGGATGTCGTGATGGCTGCCAACTTGGAAGGCTTTAAGAGGGGAGGGGACATGTTCATGGAGGAGAGGGCTATTCATTGCTACTAGTCAAAATGAATACCAGTCATAATGCATACCTATTCTCTCCAGTATCAGAGGAGCATGCCTATTCTGTTAGGTGCTGTGGAACATAGGCAGGATGCTGCTGCTGCAGCCGTCTTGTTTGGGGGCTTCCTAGAGGCACCTGGTTGGCCACTATGTGAACAGACTGCGGGACTTGATGGGCCTTGGTCCATCTGATCCAGCATTACCTTTCTTATGCTCTTATAGAATTTGGTGAAGGTTTCCTAATACTTGGGAATCTCTGTATGCCTTTGAATGAGATACTCATCAGAATTTAGAGAAGATCTTCTGATTGTTGAGAGTTAGGTACCCAACAGAGTTTGTAGACATCAGTCATTCATACCCTGAAGTCTCACCTGCAAGCCATCACTTGGAGAATCTGCTGCTTCCTTTGCAGCTACCGAAGAAGATTGACCCCTGGGGTGAACCCAACCAAAAGGATGTCTGTAGCCAACAATGGCCAAGCCCTGACCTTGCTTTCGATCGACGAGGATGATTTTTACCCAAACCTTTTCTGGGCAGAATTGAAGTCCCCCTTGCCGCCCAGCAAAACAGCCGCAGTCGAGGCCTACGATCTGATGGACTTCCAGATGATAAACCCTTCCCGCCTGAGATACTTTTTCGTGCTGGATAGGGTGCCTATAGGTAAGGTGAAACTTGTGATCTCTTAGCCCCGATGATTTCTTGCAAGCAGGCTCAAAAGAAGGGCTCGAGAAACTTGGGCAGTGGGCATGCCTGTGCCCATTAATGTAGAAAAAAGAAAAACCCATCCTAAGGACTACGTGCCTATATATCGAGGGACTAACTCTAGCTAGGAACTGGGAACTGGGTGTAACTGGGAAATTGCCATCCTCAGTACAGGTATACCCTTCTTCTATACCCAGCGTGGTGTCATTAAGATTCCCTGCTCCTCCACATGAGCAGCAGAGGCTAATCTGGTGAACCAGGTTGGTTTCCCCACTCCTACACATGAGGCCAGCTGGGTGGCCTTGGGCTCATCACAGCTCTCTCAGCCCCACCTACCTCACAGGGTGTCTGTTGTGGGGAAGGGCAGGGAAGGAGATTGTGTGCCGGTTTGAGTCTCCCTTAAGCGGTAGAGAAAGTCGGCATATAAAAACCAACTCCTCTTCTTCTGACTCCATCAAAGCCCATGGGTTTAGAAGGGCATTAACTCTGCTTGGGATGGCAGTATGAGACACCCAGGGAACGATGACAGGGCTGAGTGGGAAACTTGAACTCAGGACTCCGCACTGGCTCTCTGGGTAATGCTTCAAGAGGCCACATCTAGACTTTGGCCCACCTGTTGACCATCTTTTCATTGATGCATCATGTTGACAGCAGTACACATGAAGCCTCATGAAAAGTCAGGCCATCCGTCTTGCTAGCTCAGTATTGCTCCCTGTTTGCAGCTCTCCAGGAACCGCCAGTACTCAAGATCAGTACTGGGAGAGCCAGTGTGGTGTGGTGGTTAAGAAGGGTGGTTAGGAGTGGTGGACTCCGATCTGGAGAACCGGGTTGGATTCCCCATTCCTCCACATGAGCAGCGGAGGCTAAGCTGGTGAACCAGGTTGGTTTCCCCACTCCTCCACATGAAGCCAGCTGGGTGACCTTGGGCAAGTTACAGTTCTATTAAGAGCTCTCTCAGCCCCACCTACCTCCCAAGGTGTCTGCTGTGGGGAGGGGGAGGGGATTGTAAGCCGGTTTGATTCTCCCTTAAGTGGTAGAGAAAGTCGGCATATAAAAACCAACTCTTCTTCTTCATCATCCTTTAACAGGAGAGGCCAAAAACTGGATCCAGGTTAGGGTTAGGTTGATTTCAGCGGGCTTAGACGGGATGAACTCTGCCTAGGATTACTCTGCGAGGGATGCGGACGCGGGGGCGCAATGCGGAGAACAACGTATCGACCAGACTCTCCCCAGAGGAAGCTTTTTAACTCACTGATGCACATATGGTTTCTCACTTGCTCGTTTGGGTTTTCTAGAAATCGGAGCATTCTTGGAAGGAGACACCGTCGCCGTCCGGTTGCCCCAAGACCTCCGGGTTTCTCCTTCCAGTTTTGTCGAGTGGATCAAGGAACCCCGGCCGATGACACTGCTCGACAGCCATGCAGTGGTACTGGCCAGCGGTGTGGAAAAGATTGAGATCAGAGGATTAATGTACGCTTGCCACCAGAGAGGCTTTCAAAAACCTTGGAGGACATTCTGACAATTGGTTGCTTTGATAAAACATCCTTGAACTGAATCGTGCTTTATCTGTTTCTGTCTGAATAAGGCAGACCTTTTGCCTCTAAGGAACAGAGGCTTTGAAACATATTGGGAATGTTATACTAAATTTCGAGGACTTGTCTTAGATGTTGTCTCTCTGGTTTGCTTGTTTGGCCTTGCACCTCTGGTCAAGGAGTTTCCGGGAGATGAACGTCTTTGTCTGAGTGCGATGGCCGTCTGGTTTCATTTGATTCTATACTCACCATCTTCTTTTTGCCAAGGGCCATCATTCCATAGTGCTTCCTCGTTGTGTGTAACCCAGGGAGTAGTGTAGGGGGACACATGTGGGAAGACTCACTTTGATAGCTGTGCTTAAAGAGTGGGTGAGATGCATTTCATGGCTTTCTTTCCCATCTCTCAGGGATACCGACTTCAGTTATATTCGAGCCCTGGTCTATGATTTTTCCTCTGAGGTCCCTGGAAGAGTCTTGGTAGCCCAGAGACTCTTCTTAATAAAGAAAGGTACGGAATCTCTCCCTCCTTTTCTAATTTCTGGTTAAGTGACATAATTTATAATTAAAAAATCTCCATCTGTCTATCCATTTACTAATCTGTCTTCTGTTGGCTCCTCTGTCCATCCATCTTTTTCATTTCCTACTTTGATCCAAGAGGATCCCGAGGTGGTGTTCCCCACGCCTCCACACCTTCTGCATATCACACCTGATCCAATCACGCCTGCAAATGTCATTTACCTGCTGTTGGCTTTTATTGACATGATAGAGGTCTATAAAATTATGCATGGTATGGGGAGAGTGGACAGGGAGAAGCTTTTCTCCCTCTCTCATAATACTAGAATAAGGGGTAATCTGCTGAAGCTGGCAAAACTGATAAAAGGAAGTATTTCTTCACACAACGCATAGTTAAATTGTAAAACTCCCTGCCCCAGGATGTGGTGATGGCTGCCAACCTGGAAGGCTTTAAGAGGGGAGTGGAGGAGAGGGATATCCACGGCTACTAGTCAAAATGGATACTGGTCATGATGCATACCTATTCTCTCCAGGATCAGAGGAGCATGCCTATTCTATTAGGTGCTTTGGAACACAGGCAGGAGAATGCTGATGCAGTCGTCTTGTTTGGGGACTACTTAGAGGCACCTGATTGACCACTGTGTGAACAGACTGCTGGTCTTGATGGACCTTGGTGTGATCCAGCATGGCCTTTCTTATATTCTTACGTTCTTATGTCCCTTCAGATGTCACCAAAACCTGCAACGGAAGTCGGGCCCCAGAGAACTGCTTTTGCAATCCGGGATTTGTGGGGAACGGAGTACACTGTGTCGGTAAATAATTGTGAGCTTGGCTTCTTTCAGCTTTTTACTTACCACAGGACCATACCGAATCAGCGGGTGAGGTGTGGTGGCAGCCGATGAAGATGGTTTCTGAGGAGGGGTAGGGCTAGGAGCAGCTAGGAGTCGTCATAGCTAAATGTGAAGCCTCCGGGCGTAGAGGCAGTCTACCAGATGCTGAGGACAGCTCCTGATGCAGCCACACACAAAGAAGCAGCATTAGCTTACAGGGACATGTGGACTTGCTCAGGATCCTTTATTTATTTTTGTGCATTTTTACCCTTACACCAAGGAGCTCAAGGCGGCATACCTTGCTGTCCCCTTCTTCCATTTTATCTTTATGACAACCATGTGAGGTAGGTTAGCCTGAGAGAGAATTACTAGCCCATGATCACCTGGTGAGGATCATAAAGGCATTAAAGAGCATTTTATTTATTTATTTATTCATTTATTGAATGTCTAACCCACCCTCCCTGGCCAAGACCAGGCGCAGAGTAGTAAGCTGCACTACTGCAGTCAAAAGCTCTGCCCGCGACCTGAGTTCGATCCTGACGGAAGTTGGGTTCAGGTAGCCGACTCAAGGTTGACTCAGCCTTCCATCCTTCCGAAGTTGGTGAAATGACTTTCTGGAGGTAAAGTGTAGACGACTGGGGAAGGCAATGGCAAACCACCTCGTAAACAAAGCCTGCCTAGTAAATGTCGTGATGTGACATCACCTCGTGGGTCAGTAATGACCGGGTGCTTGCAAAGGGGACTACGTTTACCTTTTTTACTCTCAATGGGTCACCCCATGAGCTTCATTGAATCCACGTCTCCCACGTATGCAAACTTCGACATTGTCCCAATAGTCCTGCCCCTGCAAACCAAGATGGAGGCAGTGGCTTAAAGTGGCTCGTGAGAGACTCAATCATTTATTATTATAGCCAAAGGCCAGCATAAAATATAAAATATACATCCTACAATAAAATTATACAACTCCCACTTACAGCATCTCATCCATACTAGTTAATCTGAAGGTTCGCCCAGAAGGTCTTTGTTCTTCATAAATGCCTTCCACTTCCAACAAACATAGGAGCAAAAATTTTATGCAGAATATGAGTATTCTCCCTATCTTCCAGTAGATATTCTACCAAGGAGGCCTCAGAGGTGTGAGAGTGTACAAATCAAGATAGGAGGGGAGTAATTAAACGATTTCTGGCATCATTATAATGTTCACAATGGAGCAAAATATGTGCTAGCGTCTCCACCATATCCATGGGACAAGAGCATTTCCGTGTCTCCCTTGGGCAATGAAGAAACCTTCCTGAGAGTACAGCAGATGGAAGGTCATCAAATCAGGCCCTAGAAAAGGACCATCTTAATGTTGGGGAAGTAATTGAGGTTAGATAAAGGGCTGAATAACTGCCTATCCATGACCTAGTCCATGTCCTATGAGGAAAGGCTGAAGGAGCTGGGTATGTTTAGCCTGAAGAGGAGAAGACTGAGAGGGGATATGATAACCATGTTCAAGTATTTGAGGGGCTGTCATGTAGAGGATGGTGCTGAGTTGTTTTGTGTTGCCCAAGAAGGCCGGACCTGAACCAACGGGTTGAAATTAAATCAAAAGAGTTTCCGTCTAGACATTAGGAAGAATTTTCTAACTGTTAAGAGCGGTTCCTCAGTGGAACAGGCTTCCTCAGGAGGTGGTAAGCTCTCCTTTCATGGAGGTTTTTAAGAAGAGGATAGATGGCTATCTGGCAGCAATGCTGATTCTGTGACCTTAGGCAGATGATGAGAGGGAGGTCATCTTGGCCATCTTCTGGTCACTAGGTGCGGGGGGGAGGTAGTTGTAAATTTCTTGCATTGTGCAGGGGGTTGGACTTGATGACCCTGGTGGTCCCTGTGACCTGAGGTTTTTAAAGTAGTTTGGAAGAAGAGCATTGTCATTTTGAAACTCAATATCAATGCGACGTTGATGGACCACAGACTTGGCTTTCTTCAGTCCCAACTCTATTCAGATTTTGTGGATCAAAACCAATTGTAAATGGTTTTTTGACGATTCCTATCAGACCATGATGCATATGGTGTGTGGTTGTGTGTTAAGTGCCGTCAAGTCGCTTCCAACTCATGGCGACCCTATGAATGAAAGTCCTCCAAAATGACCTATCTTTGACAGCCTTGCTCAGATCTGGCAAATTGAGGGCTGTGGCTTCCTTTATTGAGTCCATCCATCTCTTGTTGGGTCTTCCTCTTTTCCTGCTGCCCTCAACTTTTCCTAGCTGGAACTGCGGATAAAAATGTATCCGCAGATAACAATATGGTACCGCGGATAAAAATATGGTACTGCGGATAAAATTGTGTTAATGGCCCAGTTGGATTTAAGTGGATTCTCGTGAGAGACTTGTATGGGGAACCACAGGCTAGCAGGTCTCCCCCCTATCAAACTCATTTTGTTCTTCTCCCCCGCCCCTCTTTTTATAAAGATGTAGACGAGTGCAAAAGAGGGATGCCGATGAACTGCTTGCCCGAGGCAGAGTGCGTCAACGGATATGGGTCGTATTCCTGCCGCTGTCCGCAAGGGTTCGAAGGAGATGGCCTGTACAGCTGCATAGGTCAGGGTGATGTAGAATCTCCTGATCAGCGGTCATAACGAGGCTGGGGGAGGAAAGGCCTCTAGGGAGGGGTCGTGGCTCAGTGGTAGAGCATCTGCTTGGCATGCAGAAGGTCCCAGGTTCAATCCCCGGCATCTCCAGTGAAAGGGACTAGGAAAGTAGGTGATGTGAAAGACCTCTGCCTGAGACCCTAGAGAGCCACTACCGGTCAAAGTAGACATGGACCAAGGGTCTGATTCAGTATAAGGGTCTGGCTCAGTGGTAGAGCATCTGCTTGGCAGGCAGAAGGTCCCAGGTTCAATCTCCGGCATCTCCAGTTAAAGGGACCAGGCAAGAAGGTGATGTGAAAGACCTCTGCCTGAGACCTGGAGAGCTGCTGCCAGTCTGAGTAGACAACACTGACTGATGGACCCAGGGTCTGATTCAGTAGAAGGCAGCTTCATGTGTTCATGTGTTGTGGTCTTGTGGTACGAGAAAGCTCAGCGGCAGAGCGCATTCCTTGGCACCCCTGAGGTCTCAGGTTCGACGG